>NC_140909.1:23874601-24275496 GCF_045865225.1 Trachurus japonicus
AGTTACATTTTTAAACTTTAATTTTTAAACTGTGAAGCATACATAACTTTTTAATAACCTGATAATAAATGATTCACACTGTAATACAATTAGCCTACATACTAAACATTTAGCACTATATTTACGGCATCTGATAATTGTGAGTTTACTTATTTATGATTACTTATGTCCATTGCAATTGTGCAAGCATCATGTCTTGAGGAAAACCACAAATTACACATATTTTTAATCTAATATAGTGAACCTTTAGAGACACCATGTCTTTAAGGATTTGTTCATTATGTAATACATTAAAAATGACAGTATCACATTGTTAGGATCATTAACACGTAAAGCAATCATATTATTCTACTAGGACCTATCAAATTGGAGTATGCATGGAATCAAAGTTGGGTAAATATACCAAACCAAGTTGGGGAAGAAGTTTTTTTTTCCTAAACACTAATGTAATTTTGCTGTGACTCTAGAGGAGCTTTCAAAGAGTCTAAATAAATAACCCAGGAAATGCCATCAGGTTTTCATGGGCATGGAGAAAAATGTGTACCAGATCTGTGTGATCTGAACCTGGGGGTGTGGAGTTTGTTGGAGGAGAGAGTGTAATTAAAAACATTTGCATTAGGGGGATTTTAGGGTATAGTCTCTTTTCTGTCAGCAGCACAACCCACTGTATTGCATCACTAAGAAACTTTGGGGCTTCAGTTCAAACTCTCTGATAATGTTTTAAGTTATTATTACTATTATTATATTTTATCATGGGGTTTCTACCAGGGGCCAGCACTATGTTATTAGACTTTTCTGCACAGTCAGGCTGCAGATTATGGATAAAATGGTTTCTCTGGAGTAAATCCTAAGGATTTTTTAAGGATTAAATCCTGATATATTTGGTGCAATTTAATGATATTCTTTGAAAGGCAAGATTTGCAATCTAAAGTAAAATCTGTTGTGTCTCCTATGCTCAATAACTCCATATAATTTAATCTTGGCAGAGTTGACAATAATGCATCAGCAGCTTTTGACAAATTATTGATTCTCGACTCAGTATGCATTAAATTCACGGTAACTGTATGACAGAAGGGATAATTCAATTCTCTTTGCACAGAGAGCTCTTTAGTCATGACTATACAGCCTTGGAATGGCAATGCACCGGACTACGTTATTATACCTATCAAGCACACTAATGATCTACCTCAGGGGCACAGGTACAGCCGAGTAATTTATGGGAGCTGACAGAAATCTACAGGCTAATGCCCTCCATCAAATGTCCACAGAGAAATATACAGCGCAGCACACTGCATGCACATGTCACTTTGCACTCCTCTCTAAACAAAACTGCATCCTGTCATTTTGTGTGATTGCCACCTCTGTTATCTTCCCTTTCTTTTTTAAATACCACATGCCACTTGACAGCAAAGCAAATGATATGTTGATGGGGGCTGAGTGTTCCTGTCAGTTTGTTGTTGGTTTTCTGAGTGTGAAATGAAAGATTCGTTTTGGGAGACAGTTTAGGTGTGTTAGCTATCACAATAACCTTGTCTCTCGCTTCACCCCCCACCCCCAAACCCCCCTTCACCTGCCTCTCGCTCCCTCTAGTTAATTCTTCTCGTCGCGGTATGGTTGAATGGACAAAATCCCTGGACAGATTGATACATCGTGCTCACCAGAGTGACGTGAAGAGCCCTCCCCTTATACCGTCACCACCATTACCTTCCCCTCCTTCCTCCTCTCCACCCTCCCCGTCCCCAGAAGCTGTTGAGGTGACAGGTCATAAATCCCAACAGACATGGGTGTGGGGGTGGTGGTGGCACTCTGAAGGGAGGGTGATGAGGAAGATGGGGGCGGCGGTGGTGCTGGGTTGGTAGCAACACAAACCTGAAGGAGATTTCTCCTCATGCATAGAAAGCTGTTTCCCCCTCACCGACAATGTTTCCCTCAGGGATGCAACCGCCAACTCACAGCATGCAAAGTAGTCTCTCCCTCTCCCTCTCTCTCTCTCTCTCTCGCTGCATGTCGTCTCTCATGCTCTCTCAATCTCTCCCTTTCTCTGTGCAAATGGGGTACGGGTCTTGGGGAACTTTGTGGCGCGGGATAAAAGGCGGGGAGCGGCGTCTTATGGAATTTGCCACCCTCCCTATCATCCAGATGATCCTGAATGCCAATTACCCTCCCGAGCTCTGCAGGGAGCGGCCTGTCACTCAGGATGCGGCTCGTGTGTGTCGGGCATTGAGGAGCCAGGCGCTACCAGTTTGCCACAGAAAGAGTCAAAAGCTCTGTGTTACTCCTCACTGCTGGACATCAGCGGGACAACCCATAACACTCTACCAACACAATCAGAGGCCTGCACATACAAATGTTAAGAAGAAAAAGGAAAGGAAAAAAAACAACATTTAAATACATCTGCAGCTCTGCCTAACACGGGCAGGCTGCATCATGGAGCTGCTAAACAACGTTTCACTGTTTTTAACAGTGATAAATAAATTATATTCTACGAGCTCCAGTGAAATAGGGAAAGACAATTTAGAATGTGTGCATTATAAATGATTGATTGAATCTACTGTATAGGCAGCTGCTGGTTCAGTTGGTTCAGTTGACACATAAAACAACCCTTTCCAAACAATAACCCCAAAAATCTGCTTGAATGCAAGGAGAAAATATTATACAATTTCAATTGTAGAACAAATGAAAACATAGGCTACAATAATACCTAAATTTGATTGGGGTCATTCCTAGATTCTCATTGATAACCCTACTACTCAACTTGTTTCATCTTATTTTTTTGACTATAATCTATGGTAACAACTGTCACTGCTTTCTTATTTCTTACTTCAGTATTTCCACATCAGCTGACTACTTTCACCAATGGATGTCTGATAGATAGTGACTACCACATTGACATGGCAGAGCCTTTAATTGCTAAACACCTTGAAACTTCAGGAGGTGATGGAAATAGACAGAAACCAACTTCAAATGAATGGTAGCCAATGTTGCTTATTTGTAGGTTTTGCCATTGCTGTAGCATTAATTAATAGCTAATGTAGAGGAAACACTGCAAATTCAACACCAAACTTCCCTTTTTTACTTGCCAAGAGGTATGTTCTGTGGTGGAAAGCAACCCTTGTTCTTTGCTTGTATTCCTATCACGTCCTTTCTTTAACGGAAATTTGCATGCTAGCTCTGGTTCTGCGAAATCTGCACTATCTGTTACTGACTGCCAGCATCATAGCTACCCTGAAGAAGTGGCTAGCATTGCTCAGAGGGCTTATCGTGATCTCTTGCTAAAGCTTTTGGCGAAGCTAGTGAGTAAACACTTTTAAATACTAAAATTAGCTAAATCTACAAAGCAAATGTTTGCTTGAAGGAGCTATTATCACCTTCACCAGGTGATAATCTGATCATGAGTTTACAGCCTGTTTCTGCTGCTGCCAAAAGAGATCACAGCTGCCAAAAAGTCGCTGCCGCCAAAATGCTTGAAGTGTATTTTGATTTTTACCCTCCTAGAACCGTATAGGTAAGCAGTTACTTTACTAACCTAAAACTATCAAATCCTGGGTGGTAGAAAAAGCTTGACATGTCAGCTCTAGGCTAAACATTGTAGTTCACCTAGTGTAGCTACATTAATCAGTTTTAGCACAGGTAAAAAAAAAAACTCTATTATATCCTCATTCTCCTAATCCGCTCCTACACTCTCTAATGTTTAACTGTTGAATGTCACATTTCAGCGTCACCCACTCTGTGTAACCAAACCAGATTTAATCTGTAAAGTGAATGCATCTGATTGTGAAATACAATTTTAACCTTCCCTTGGACTGAAAAGGACAAAGAGATTCAAGAAAAATGGCAGCTTTAATGTTTATGAGACAGGATGACATATAAATCAAAATATAACCCTAAAAAATTAAAGAATTAAAAAAAAAAATTAAGGAATTGAAAATAAAGTGCTATTCATTCCTTTTGACCTGACTATAATTTCCCTCCCTCAACCTATGTAAGCTGCTGCATTATCTCTCTCCCATCATATTTTCAACCACCTTTTGATGATTCGAGGAGCACTACGCTATCGGTCATTCTTGTGAACAGATGCTGCCCAGATTCCTCTATGTATTGCCATTTCGTTCTTATTGCCGGCTGGCTTATCCAGCACTGATGGAATTGTTAAAAAGCAGATATGAGCAGAATCTAGGAGGACCAGCCATTGTCAGAGCATGCGTTCCCATCAGATGAGAGCATGACGATAAGAATCTGAGCAACGCCTGCAGGTCGTGTCACTCTATGCATAACAATCCAGGGTTGTGTGGCTGAAAGAAAAACACTTTGAGACAGGAGAGAAGGGTGCTGAAAAAAGGAGTGTTTTGGTGATGAATATGTATAAGATGTCTCGACTCTCCTTTTTGGCAAACCTGAATGATCAATATTGCACAGCACTGTGTTTCAAACAAAGAAACAAAACAAAGTCTTGTTTGTATTGTCTGCAGCTATTTACAGGTTGATAAGGTATTCATGTCAGTGTGTATTGTTTTCAGGCCAGAAAATGCACAGTGAATGCTCATGGCATTAACTCCTATATTGATCACCTGTTATGACCAAGTGGAATTAAATGCATTTAAAATACAGGGACATGCCCTTAAACTCTTAAATTGTTTTTGTATTTCAAAAATCTAAAGCAACTGGAAAAAACGTGTATGCATGTATTTTCAATTCATGCCGCGTTCAGACTGCAGGCATATCTGATTCAAATCTGATTCCTTCTCATATCCGATTTTTAGGGCTGACTGTCCACACTGTTTTTAGCAAGTGTCCAAATCGCATTTGGCTCTGTTCAGACTGGGCCACATTATTGACCCATCTGACAGGTTGCTGTAGCAACGACGTCGGAGCGGAGGCTACGCCGTGTGTGACAGGCGATGCCTCGCGGACGCAGCGGCTGCAGCACCGGGCAGATCAGCTGCAGTACGGTGATCTGCCCGGTGCTGCAGCTGCACTACCCCACTAGTTTCAACCTCAGCCCGCCTGGTGTGTGTGTACGTGTACCAGAGACTGGTGTGTGTGTGTGTGCGTGTGTGTGTGTGCGTGTGCAGCCACAGAGACGGGAAACTCCAGCACCCCAGAGCTGGGAGCGCGCCGTCGCCGTCACTCCTGTCGCCGACAACACGGTAGTTTGCATAAAATAAAAGTAACAAGAAGGAAATTGATATTTAACTGGACCATACGGGACCTGTAACACAGTGACAGCGCCGCGGAGAGTGACGTCATGGACAGTCAAAACCGATCTGAGTGTTTGGAGCTGTTCAGACTGAGACGCATCTGTCCAAATGTGATCTGAAACTACCTCCTGGAGGTGGTTTCGATCCGTTTTGCAAAAATCGGATTTCATGTGATTTGGGACTGTTCAGACTTAAAAAGAGCCATCCAGTTCCAATCTGGATGGGCTAAAAATCTGATTTTGGCTGGCAGTCTGAACGCGGCCTAAGTTTTGATTATTAACAGAAGAGAAGCAATAAAGCCCACTTAACAATTTCATGTAGAATTGTACCTGGCATTTATGAAAACAACAATTACTATATTAGTGCGGAAATCCTGTAACAATCACAGTCTTTGGATATCAAAAAATGAGCTATTTGTATTGTTGCCTCATAGCAAATGTTAGCATTGACAGCTGTTTACTTATAGGTCTAGACGGCATGTCTGAGTTCAGAATTAAAGATCATTTATTTACTCACCACCAGAAACATTACCTTTTTATCTATTATGTATTTTCTTTTACTGAGGGGTGCATGCCAACCAGCTAGGCCCAGGCCATAGTCACTGTCCAATAGCTGCCCTCCCTTGCCTTCAATCTGCCTTGAATACATACTGCACTTGGTGTGTGTAACACACATGGACAAACAGGACTGCATCGGTACAGCATGAAACATGATTTGGCTCGTTTATCAAACTATGCCTGACCTGATTTAAACCTCCCGCTTGCTCCTGTGGTTATCTCTCTCTCATGTGCACAGAATGTAAGTTTGTGTACCTGTCTGTATGTGTGTGCAACTAACTGAGCATGGGAGTTGCTTCACTTACCCGCGCCTTCCGTAGCTACCGCTTCTGCGACCGGTACGAGCCGGCCCGACCGGACTCGGCGAGGCCGTAGCTCAGGGCGTTTGTGGATCAGTCTACCTTGACCTCACCTGGCCCTCACACTTCACCTGCTTCACATCTCCCAGGGGAGTTCATTACAGTGTGCCTTGTCGAAACTCTGTCATCCATTTAGGAAAATAAAAGCATCAACTTTGCTTTAATTTAGCTCCATCCATACAGCTGGGCACACATGATACTGTTACGTTATTGATTACTAACTCTGAGTTGTGGTTATTTTAAGCCAGTGTGGAGGTGGCTGTATATGTGCAAAGAAGAAAATAAAATCTCATTGCTGAAAGTCTCCATGTAACAGGTAACTGAAGTAGTTCCTGTAATTATGATAAATAAATTAGACAAAATGTATCTAACCTGAAAAGAACAAGTCCCCCAACCTAAATAACCCAAAAAAGTCATTTTGTTACAACTACTGTACAAAAGTTGCGACTGTACTGGCTTAATCATCACCATGGTTACTACAATATCAGTCATGGCCTCAAAATGTTTAGGCACAAAATATTCTTAATTAGGTTCAGGTACTGTACAAAAACAACTTTGTTTAGGCAGTAGGGTTTTGGGTAGGGTTAGAAAAAGACCATAGTTTCATTCAACATTACTGCATAAACAAGACTGAGAATCAAATGTTACTGTCCCCCATGAAAGTCTTGGATCTGCATCAAATCAAAACATTAAAAAATCTTGGTCTTAAGCTGCTAAACAAACAACTTATGTGTTCTTTTTTTGCTGGAGGAGAGTCTCGTAAAAGATAGGGAGAATATATTATGGCAGTACTCAAAACTTCTACAGTTTTTGGATTCCCCTCGACACACCTTTGCTGTTGAACATTTTGAAACAGCGGTAATGTCATTCTGACCTTTGGCTTGAGTCGCCTCACCTACCTGCTGCACATGCAGGCCGAGCTCCCTCTGGGAGGAATATGCAAGCTAGCATGCCAAACACCCCTGAACAAACCAGGGTTTTAACGGTGTGACAGGACATATGCATGTGATCAATAGAGACAGTTGCCTGTAAAGGTCAGCTAGAGCTGTTGGTAAACACTGAAGTGAAACTTATGAGCCCTGACTTTGCCCCTTGATCAGCACCTAACACTTGCCTGGTTTATTGTGCCTGGGGAGCAGTTTGCAGCATTGCTGGATTGTTGTTGTTGTAGAGTTAACTTTTAAACTAAAAATGACAAAGCGAGACGTTTGCTTCGGTTCAGACGTTCTTTAGTGGACAATTTAAAAAAAGAAGGAACATACACCGTGTGCGTGTTCAAGGAAGGTACAACATGGTTACCTACAACATAAACTCTAACGTAATCACGTCACGTTCACCTTTCTGTTCCTAGAGCATCTTGGGTAGTGAAATCAAATGAAATTAAATGCAGTCTCTTTTTAACCATAACTGTTTTATCAATATTAATGGTAACTTATATTTTAACTTGTATTAACTTTTTTATTCTTTCAATTAATGTGTTTCCGACAAAATATATTCTCAACAGTTGTTGGCTCGTCTGTGTCGCTTGGTTGGAACTTGACTGTGGGGCAGACAGAGGCAACGCCAGGAAATAAAGACAAGATTGATTAGTTTTATTTGATGCATCTCCAGCAACCCCCCTACACCACTGGAACCTCCACGGCCACACACATACACACACCAAATGTCTGGTCTGCTGATTTAGACTGTCATCTTTCTGGCAGAAATAGCAATGTTTGGACTAGATTTGGCTTACCATTATATCACATACTGCTGGTAGTAAGGCTTATGTTTGTGTGTGTGTAAGAAAGAGAGGGAGGAAGAGATTATACTAAGGTTTTGCACACTTAAGCCTGATGGCTCTAAACCACACAACTCAAAGATAATTTGGTCACAAATAATAACAAGGATAAAAATAAAAAAAATACAGTATGGCTGTTCTGCAGCAGCAGCCCTATCATTGTTAATGTAACCGACTGACTGAGTGATCATATTTCTACCTCACATGACTGAGAAGAATCTGCCCATTTTAAGTGTTTTGTCAAGATTAGTTGGAAGAACTACAGTTACACCTCTTGTTTTAGGAGGTCTTCCAAGCTGCCCTGGAGGATCACTTCCTCTCACTGGACTTTACTTCCATTCCAAACTGCTTTCATTATTAAACGCATAACAAAAAAGGCAGAGGAATGACTAATTATACAATAAACTATAGGAGAACTCAGGAGAGAGGAGATAAACAATTAATTGTTTGATCAAGTCCTCTGACTCTGTCTCAGGCTTTGCACGGTGTGAGCACGATAACACCTGAGCCACTAACCTCCCGGACCCTTTCATTCTTCTAAGTTCCAATACTGTAGTTGCTTTGACTACAGCAACAACATACAAGCGAAATAATAGTGTGTGTTTGTGTGTGTGGTGGGATAAGAAAACATACTCTAGTGGAATATATTTACATTTACACCACTGACCAAACAGCACACCACCTGGACTATGAACTCTTAGGGGATTACATAGTGTATCATCCAATTTAATATAACCCTGCTTTTATCTTTGTGTCTACAGTCAAATGAAAATTGTACGACCTGCTGGCACCAGATGTGTGTCCAAAATCACCCCTTCCATTCACAACTCTCTAACAGTCACTTAGTAATTGACTGTCCATTGTGGGATTTTTGGAAGAAAGTACAGAAAATCTGACATATTTTGTGTAGTTTCTCCCCATCCCTGCCTGGGTTTCTTGCCTGGTCACGTGGCTCCCACTCAATGCAGGTTTAGGTTAACTTTGAAACCCTAAACTGCCTAGAAGTGACTGAGTGTGAATAGCTGCTTATCTCTACACATCAGCCCTACAGTAGTAGGCACATCAACTTGTGCAGGCTGTACCCCACCCTTGCCTAATTTCAAGTGAGATTAACTCTAGCCATCAATAACTTGGGAGTACCACCTACCTGACTGGTACACACTGCAAACTGATTTGCAGACTGTATCAAAGTTTCCACCATGTGCCTTCATCCCTTTACAATGCACTTGTAGAAAAGTATGTGGTATTCCACTGAACAGCACAACCTTGGATTAGGTTTTCTTTGCATCACAGTTAGAACAGAGGCCCCTAATGGCAAATGAGGTTGCATACAAAGAGAGGCAGCTGCACTATAGACACTGTAATCACTGCAAGGAGAACACGCACCATCAAGCTTATTCACTTGATCTGCACCTCAGAGACTGTAACCTGACAGCCTGTAGCACACATGTTAGTGGGACAATAACAGCCAACCTGTCCGAGTAAACACATGAATGTGTGTAGAAATGAGCTTTTTGTCAAGCTGTTTGTTCTTTCCCCTCCTCGCCAGGGCACCGTGTGCCATGAGGCATCTTGCTGCAGGCAAGGCAGGCGTGCACTGGCTGGTCCTATGTGCTTTTCAACATGGCAACGCCGCACGCAGGTTAATATGATAGTCCCCTGCCTTATCTAACGTGACGAGGGGCCTTTTCCTGGCCGTGCCACAAAGCTGCTTTGAAGCATCTGTCAATGCCCTCCCCTGGATAAATGTCATGTGTGGAATATCTCAGGTGGCAGCTGCGCCAAGGCAATGGCAATGGGGAAGATCCAGAAAACAGCCCAAAGCCTTACACTCCTACATTTTGTCGAAGGGAGGGGGTTTCTTTTTGTCTTTTTTTTTCTCAACACTTGGCAAGGTCACACTTCACTAAAAAAAGAAAAAAGAAAAGAACATAAGAGATTTTTCTGAACTCTAGAGCCAAAGAATGGACCATTTCCATCTTTCAACCATTTATGACTCATAATTATTTTCCAGAAGAAATATGTATTTCTGCAAAACATCCAATTTACAGATTAAGTTTAGTAAAAAGACCAAGTAGAGGCTAGACAGGCCAGATAGATAGAGTCCAGATAAGTAGAGAGAGTCCATCGACCAGCAACAGCGTTCTCCAGCTGTTCCCCAGTATGTATTGCAACCAGGGAACATAGTAGACCCGGCTGCAGAAACAAATTAAAGGGGGGGCCTTACATTTTTTCAGGGGGGCGTACTTTTTCAAACTATTTACTGTCTAATGTAGTGTAGTTTACAGTAGTGTATTATTATAAATCCCCATTAATATGGATTATTATGGATCCCCTCACTGGACCCGGACTGGAACATAGGACCCTTTTTGGAAAAAAAGTATCTATATATATGTGAAAGTATCAAAGCCTCAGACCACAGAGAAATACACACATCCTGTCTTGAGAGAGTGAGCCCTAAAATCAGCTGTCAGGCCTTCTGAAACTTTGTGATCGTCACATAGCCGTTTGTCACAACAGTACCACTGTTTAAACCCGCTAAAAATCGGCTTCTGACGGCAGTGGGAAAAAGGCTGCCAACCCATTACATTCTGTATCCATGGCAAGTGGTGCCAGCTCGCCAACTGGAGATCAGACCTGGGCTTTTTTGGTCATGGGAAAGGAGCCATATGCCAATCGTTAGCAGGTCGACCCGCGTTTAGAAAAAACCTGCATCAACCTGCTAATTTCAGTGGGAAAGCACCAATGTCCCAAGCCCCACTGACCCACCAGTCTTCTGATTGGCTCACTGACCTGAGATGTAAAACTACACTCAGATGTTTTTGGTTTGTAAAACCACAAATCTATCCTCACATGAATCAACACTTCAAATAAAACCAAGATGTATCAAATATGGGACCTTTCAAACCAAATATGGGCACTTTGTGCAGATTATTCCATACCTTTTGTGACTTTGGTCATTAAGAAATTCACCATCACTACATGTTCAGACTTCTGCAGTATTCTCTTTAGCTCTGGGTATACACAACTAACAAAAGTAAAATGAGTAGCACACATAAATCTTCCAGGAGTCTAACAGTCGCTCTGCCAAAGTGAATTTGACAAGAACCAACTGATCGTTCCTGAGGCAAAGAGACACCATCTTGATAAAGGAGGAAGATGGATTTGGACCTAACACTAGTTTTGCACTGAACTGGAGTCTCTAAAAATAAAAAAAGAATGTAAAAAAAGGATTAAGCAGGTCATCCTAAGGATTTTACTTTATGACAATGACATAAAAATAAAATGAAACATATCAAAATGATGTGGTCATGTTAGGGGCCGCTGCGATAGCAAAAGAAGACTGTTTCAGTGGAGCAAGTCGAGAGCAGTCAAATGATTTCAACTCAGTGTGAATGTAGATTGCTGCTGTTCTACTTATCCAGTGAGGATGGAGAAGCCAATTCTTTCCACTCCAGTAAAGACTTGGATAATTGGAGTTTTGTATTAAGATTGACACCAGATGAAAGTTGGTTATTAACAAGGGGTGAAGCATGGCAGATTGTTTATTAGAATCCTGTCACTATTTACAACCCAAAACGGCAGTACCTTGACATTGAGAGTTCAATTGAAAGTGAGGTACCAAATTGATATTCCAGCAAAGGCAACTTTGAGACGCAGACTTTGTTTCCCAGCTGCTTTTGAGTTGACTGAGTTTACAATAAATACCATGAGATGTCCATTTCCAACTTCAAATTGCTGTTATTTATTGCAACAGAAGCCACAGTGTTGAAGGTGCGTGAGGAGAAGGGGGAAAAAAGAGAAAGCTTTGTATTTGCATTTTGTCCTTTCTTATTCCAAATTCAATCAAGCAGGTGGAACAGAGGTGAATAAGCTGCCATCACAAACAAACACCAATGACATTTAAAGTGAGGTGAGGATAGAGTTTCCCTGGAATCAAGTCACAGAATAAGACAGTCACACATTATCAACAAAATACAAATAATTTACTTCCACATTCATTTTTTAAAATAAATAAATATATGGCTGGACCTCACCAAGTGCCCCCTGTGGCCATCCAAAAGGATAAGCAGCCAATGTGAATAAAATGAACAAAAAATGAAAAATAAATAATATAATAAAAATAACAGGGCATTATTTGAGCTCTTGCTTTTATAGATTATGTTTCAATGTATTTGTTGTGTTTAAATGTAACATTATGTAAATATTAAATTTTATATCATGGTAAGCTCTATTTGAATTAACACTGAGCTGCTGCTTTGTTCTGTACTTTGTTGAGTGCTAAATCACAAGATAAAATGTCTGCATGCACGTCTGTAATAATAATAATAATAATAATAACAATAATAACAATTCTGATTCATATAGTGCCTTTCAAGGCACCCAACGACGCTGTAGCACTCACAGTACAGGTATGTATAGGTTCTGTACAATGCAGGTATGTCCTCTCTCAGACTTTTCTATTTTCTACATCTCAGCACTGTCTTGTCCATTTGAAGATCACTGGCAAATCTCAGGGCTGTCTGTGTGTGTGTGTGCATGTGTGTGTGTATGAGAGGCAGGTGGTGTCTGGTTTAGTGGCTGAGCGTTGCTGCTTTACCTTCCAAGTAAGTCAATGTGCGATGATCTACCATAGGTAAGCCAGGTCTGACTCAATCTCTTTCAATTGCACTGGTACTGACTCCTTTTTTCATTCTTCATCTTTCTCTCTCTCTCTCTCTCCCTCCCTCACACACACACACACACCGAGTGAAAATGTTAGAACAACCTTATCTGAAGCACACCAGCCTCCTAAAAACACCACGACATGCTTAATGAATCTGCATGGATTTCTCAAAGTAAAATCTTCCTCTACAGTATGAAATCACTTGATGTGTTTTGTACTTGCCCCGTTAAATCTTGCAGCATCCTGACTTCAGCCAAGCAGCCTCAGTTTCTAGTAACTGATGATGACATGAAGCTTTAGGCTTTGGCAAAGTGAACATACCACCAAAATTGGCTTATCTATCATGCTATACAATAAAGATGTACAAAAAAAGCAATGTTCTGCACCCACCCCACCATCCCGCCCTCCAAACTCTCCCCTGTCTCCCCTTCTCCCTTGTTCACAACCAACAGCCTGATTCCCTCTGATGACTGGTGAATAGAAATGGGAGCAGCGCTAAATTATGCACAATGGGGATATCTACTTTCCTGTTTTCTCACAAGATAACGGCTTGTTGTTCCATCCTTTGTTATGGACGGTGCTTGCCCATGGGATGATTAGTAGAACAAAGGATGGGAGAAAGCGAACCTGCTTGTAGTTCAAAACAAGTTCTCCATGCCTTTGAAGATGCGCATTTACTTCAGGCAAAAGTGGGTTTGGAAGAGGAGATGTGTGTTATCGAATGTGCACACACACACACACACACACACAGAGCAAAGTGGTAACTGAGACCTTTGACCAGTTTGATCCCCAACCTGCTGTCTGACGACATGCGCATGTAATTAAGGAAGTGCTTGAAAGGGAACAGATAGTGTGAAGCCTCGAGGTGAAGGTTATGAGAGCGCTGTTTAGCAAAGATATTTGATCCATTATACATTGTTTGTGTCTACAGCTGGTTCAACGAGAATAATAAATATTGTATTAGCATTGGGACCTACATCTCCGTCTCCCAGACAAGTTCATAACATTCTTGGCAGGGAAGGGTGGGACCTCCTGTGGCTTTTTCTCCCAGTCATCCTCTGTTCTTTCCTCCCTCCTGCACACTGAGATCAGTGGCAGAAAAGACTCCGGCTTACAGAATGCCACACGTGCGCCTTGGGTAAGTGATTGTTGCATTTTTTATTTGACCAAGGAGCAACCGGAACACCAGCATCAGAAGCTTGTTAAAAATGGTGATTGCTTTGTCAGAAATCAGACTGCTGCTCCTGTCGTCTCGCAATCCCTCTGAGGTTTTGGCATTTACCTTTTTGCCGGTTGGTAGCGCTACAGTGTGCGCTATGTGCTGTGTTTTGAGAATTTTGAGTGACAAAAGTGTTTATTAGAGCAAACACCTTACTCTACCTTGCATTACAATCTAAGGGGGGATCTGTTGCGTCTGATTAGTCAATGGGTAACAGTTATTTTCCAAGAGGACTTTTTACTTTTTCCCCTGTCACCACAACTGCTCAGTGACAAGAATTCAGGCAGATTACAATCACTTAACAAGTGGTTGGAAAAAACAAACAAAAACCAGAAGCAGACAGCGTCAGACACCTAGGAGCACCAGACCAAAACCCAGGCATTGACTGGAACAGGGCCAAAGGTCATTGACCAGAACAACAAGAGCGGATGTGTTGGAGAAATATCAAGAAAGCCATTCATGTCTGACATCAAAAGATGACACCCTGCATCACATGCATTTGATACAATATGCTTCATAGCTACGATTTTTGAAATACCAAGGTCAAAAGTCAAAATTCCCTCAAAAGGCCACCACTGACAACAAAACAGAAATGTTCTGAATATTTTAATCTCCTAATATATCTAGTTATTTGCATACCAAATCAAGCTGAGGTCCTCGGGTATATGATGCAGCAATGATGGCACATATGTTGAACATGTTGGGTCTCTACAGTAAGTGTCCTTGGCCAGGTCTTTCTTCATATATGACAACTGTAACAGAAGTTCAATATTGATTTCATACCCAAACAAGTTAAATTTTCTGAAGAAGGCTGTGGATTGAAGCCAAATGCTCAGGAAAAAAGCAAGTGTTTGAATCCTGAGTGCAGAATATTCATCAACATCAATATCTAGCTTAAGGTGTTTCTGCTTAACATTATGTCTTCTGTGGTAGTAAATAAAACACATTTTGAGGCTCTACAGAGCAGTAACACACAGTTTCTCAGAGCAATGTCTGGGCTTTCAGGTTGTGAGAAATAACATGGTGGATATCTTTATATAAACCAGGAGGCTTCACTCAGAGCAATGCTTTATAGCTGAGGAAGCCTTGTTCACAGCTGGAAGCTGCCCAGCACCATCACAATTGATGGCTTATATTCATATTGCATAAGCCAGGTTACTATTTCATACTTTCATTTTCTTCAGGTGAGGTTGAGGCCTCACTTTCCCAATGATAATATCTATTATTATAAAAACATACTGTCACTGTGGTTGACAAACGTCCTATCATACATTGCAAGTGCAAGAGACATTGATTTGCAATGTCAGGTGTTGTCAGCACATGAAGTCACAAGAAAAACAAACTTATATTATTTCCCTCATATTTTAATGTAATTTAAAAACTGTGTTTTTATACATCTCCTCTACTCTTTTAGTGAATGGTGAAAAGAATAATCCATACTTATTTAGTTAGAGAAACAAATTCACTAAAGGCTAAAATCACACCTACTCACCACTTTACTTGTAAGATGTAGTGGCATAAATCTGCATGTCATGACTCCATAGTACAGGCTGTCACAAAGTTACACTAGGAGTTCTCCTAAGCCTCAGTGGGAAGGTTTTATAAGTTGACACTGGGTTTGAATTCAGTAGTAATCCCTACACATGAGAGTTGGGTAAATCTTCTATGCATATGTAATGGATTTTTTTTTTTTAATTTGTGTTTCTGTGATTCACACTGATGATCGCCACAATCCTACTGTGCTTACCACTACAGCAATTATTATACATCATTAATGCAATAGTTGCTGTGCATATGCTCTGCTGTCGACCTGCATCTGTTGTTCTACGCAGGTCTAACAACAGATGCGGCTGGACGGTATTCACCATGTGGGTCGTGCAGTCTGCTGTGTTTATGGCGGGCTGCTACACCATGACAAAGGTGTTGACACGGCTCTGCACTGTTCTCTCACCTATAAATGCCTTGTCATCGAGAAGCAATTTCAGAGCTGAGCCCTTGAATAACTAGTCTGGTGTTATTAGTGTCAGGCCTCACAAAGCTCCCACTGGACAGCAAGAGGGAAAGTCTGCTCTGACCAGTGACCGCACTGTCAAGAATAACAGACTGGACAATCACATTCAAGAGGTGTGAAGATTGACTAAAGAAAACCATGCCTGCTGTTTTTAAAGGCAATGGTGAAGTCTTCCATGAAGAACCCTTTGAGAGCATTGGCAAAAGAACGTTTTTAAAGGTCCAAAAATGAACCAGAACGCCAAGCACCAGCATTTATGTTCAAATGCAACTGTATGAAATTGCTGGATTTTATTTTAAATCACTCAGTCCAGCAAAGGGTGGGATTTTTATATTGAAGTGACAATGAGGAGCCCAGGATTGGCACAGGACGCTGATTCTACCCCATGTATAGTGTGTCAGGAAGCATTTATAGAAATTGGTTTGTCGGATGGAATGAGACCGAAACTGGCTAAAATTGCATCTTAATATGATAAACATGGCCAATGTCGTCTGTGTCTGGACCACCTGACCCATACTATAGTATATGTCAAGAGTCCAAGATTTTTGTCTTAGCAGTATGAATAACCTATATATTATTGAGAATTATTACAATTTGATGAAGTTTGTGTGACTTTTTTTCCCTGTTTTTCTTTTTCTTTACAAGTAAATACGTTTCTAGTATTTACTAGTACTGGTCACATGTGCCAATCAATGTGTCTTTCATCATTCATGCAACATTGGAGACATACAAGCGGGCAAAGTGGGATAAGACATGGAAATAACTTTTTTGTTTAGTTCTGTCAAATTTAAGACAGTATTATGATTTCAAAAGCAAGCTGATATGTAAAGGGTAAAGGTAAAGGTACTTTATTAGTCACATATACAGCTAGTACAGTGAAATTCTTTCTCTGCATTTAAGTTAAGTAGTTATTGCTTGTTACAATGAGATTCTAAAATAGAATATTATTATGATACAGAAAAGGCTAAGATAAGAAATAATGATTAAAATTTAGGCTATATAAACTCCATACTGCATACCAATACCTCCACTTCCTTCCAATGTCACTCCAATGCCATATGTTTTCTTTGAATGTCTCCCTCAGCTAGACCATCCTCAGCGAAAAAAGGCAATGATCTGAACTGATGAAATGATCTGTGTTTTCCCAGCAAGGATTTCTAGTGGTTCCACAAATAATGACTGAAGATGTGTAATTTGTAAAAGAAAAAAAAAGAAAAAGAAAAAGAGGATCATCTCATCGATGTTGAGTGCTGCAGTTTCTGTTGATCAATGACCATGATCTTTCCCAAACTTGAAAAGTAGTTTGGCAACAGTCATCTGACAAGCGACGTTATCCAGAATAGAAAGCACTGATGAGAGTGATTTTGGCAATGGCAATGTCAGTACACTGATCTTGTTTTTTTTACCTTGAGACTTGTTGTTGTTTATACTTTCAAAGGTATTTGAGCATCAGTGGCAGTGTGAACACTGTTGAAGTTGAAGAAAAACATAACAATTCTGATGAAATGCATTCTTCTAGTGCAAATAAGATGTGATAGAGAGATTGTTCTATTTTATGCTGTTATATATGCTGTTTTTGTCTGTGTGAGCGGTGGACCTGTGAAAAGGATAGGAGCCAGAAAATGTCCTGGGTCATGTTCATGTATCAATATCCAAGAGAAAATCCAGGAATATGGTATTTACCTGTCGTCCACAACTATATAAGATAAGTAAAATGTAATTTCCCTGTGCAAATACGTGTGAAATTAAATACACAAAAAAGGACAGCTTTACAGGGCCTGAATTTATCCTGGCCATATTTACTTAGTATTTTTATTGCATGTTCAGTTTAAGAGAGAAATATCACAAATGAGTTTATGACATTTCATGTCTGGGTGGTTCCGGATTTCTGTGTGGAGGCAGCTCAGTAGGAGATATGGGGTAAGTAGTTCTCTATTGGCAGTGTTATACCACTCCATCAACAGGCTGAAGGAGAGCTCTGATCGAAACAAGTCACAAATCCCCTGAGAGTACATTTTTATATCAATGATAAGTTGTAGATGATAAACAGGTTGGATGCACTGCGTTTAAATCTCATCAGAGGTCGGGCATGGAGTTCAGAGGAGCTTGCAGCCCTCTATATGCATCACAAGTCAAGCCATTTACATGCCAGCTTCTCCTGGTTTCCAATCCATTTTGAGATTTAGTCACATTTCAGAGTCTGGATCAGCTCGTTCTGCCCAGAGACGTTGCCAGCAACAATCAAACTGCCTTGAACTTTAACCAGTCCAAGTATTTTCATAAGCTCCATTTTTTATGAGGTGGTGAGAGCACTCACTCACTTCAACCTTATGGAGGAGTGTTTTTCATGTCTTTAACAATGCCTTTGAGCTTTCATAGCCAATTCAACATCCTGAGTGTAACTGGCACCCGGTTTCCAACCCTGATATGCTGAAGCCATCCTGTGGGTGGTTTAACATGAGGAAATGGAAATCACTGGCTCCAATAAAGTAGTTAAATGCTGCATAAATGGCACATGGTGCTATAGCCTTCACAAGTAAATCAAACAGTTGCCCGGAGTGTAGGATAAAATCAATATACTTTGAAGAATCGTTCACATTACCAGTCTCTCAGACTTTTCCTGCCAATGAAGTGGCGTCCAAAGGTTGAGAAAGTGCTTTAAAGATATCCCTGTTTCCATCTCCTGAAGCCATTCTTGTTAGGGCAAAAAACTTAAAGGCTGGATAAGCGAAAATAAATAGCATCAAAAGAGCAACAGCGAAGAAAAGACGATGCTGCACAGCTTCAACTGGACAACAGCTCAATAAGTACATCTTTCGTGGTTGTACATCTCTTCCCGAACGAAACTAAATTTCAAAAATTAAAATCATACATCTACACTTCCTGGATTAATGCAGTGCAATAAACAGTGATTATAGGCCCAGCTTCCTCGGGGAACCCCACGAAGTGTAGTGAATACACAATTCACTTGATTGATCAGTCTGGATAAAAGCAAGAACTAATCAAACTGTGAATAATGTGAAGTTGCTCCCCAATGGAGCCATCAATTGAATCATTTTCGTGTACTTCCTAACATGCTTGCCTTTATAGCATATTATTTTTTCATAGGGAGGATCTGATGCAATGCAATTATTCAGCTACCATCTCCATAGTGCTGTACATAGCCGTGCTGCTTTTGAAAATCAAATTCAAACAAGTTCATTTTAAAAAGTTACATCAGCGGTGTCACAAATGGAATAAATCTGACTACTGGGCATCTGTGTTTAATGCAAATGGTAATGCAGAGGCCTGGCTGAATCAGAAGCTACAGTTCTATGCTGAGAGCACTGACAAATCAAAGTTCAAACTGTAGTTGAGGGATAACAATAACAAGTGCTTCAATACAGAGTGCGGAAGGTCAAAGAGTTGTGAATAAAATGATGTGAATCATTCACAGTCAACCTAAGCAAACATCTACTGGCTATCTTGTATCACATTAAACTGAGTTCTCGATCATTGCCATCAAAAGACCAAACTGAGAACTATCATTAGGCAGCACAGTGTATGGTAATTGGTCAGTTTCATAGTCAGATTATCAAACAATTGCAGCAAGCCATCGGTTTATCTGCACCAGGCAAAACTGAAAGAGAGCAGGGATGTAGCCGATGGTTCTTCACTGCAGGAAAGCTATGAGTACACACCTAAGTACAGAAGGTGAAACCTGAACCAGCAGGTCAATCTATAAAACTGTCCTGGGTGTTTTTTTGGGAATCATTTTACACTTACCCTCTGCTACAATCCCTCTGACATATACAAACTGCCATGACCCATGAGTAAGACATTTGGTTTTACTATGTGGGTAAGATCACCACGAATCACATGACGGTTTTTAAAATAAAATATTAATACACTCACTGTGTGGCAATATGGAGATGGCAGATGTTTGTTCTTTGTGGATCTTTTGTTCATCTGGGTGCCTTTTCACTTCCCATAAAGTGTAATTGGTCTTTTTACAGTTATGGTAACAAAGTCTCTCCATGCATCGGCCTCTCTCTCTTGCCAAGGAAGAGACAAAACACATATTAAACAAAAGTTAATGATGTATTTGATTAATATGATTATACATTTATTGTTTAAATGTTCCATGATTATAACAAAGATAATGTCAGAAAAAAATTTTTTTTTCTTATATGCACTGTCTTAGTAATTGTATTTGCAAATTTAAACATTTAATTCCAATTTTAGTCAATAGAAAATTGGTCTTCTTAGACATTATATCTCTCTGTGTGTGTATGTGTTTATACCTTTATTGAAGATGTAGACTCAAACCAAGGGTATTGAAGTTCTTCTTTGGAAGTTTGTTTTGGTTCACTACTCAGGTCTGGCTCCAAACCTACTCCATGTCTCGGTTCTTCTTTGTATACCGTATATTAAATAATGATTTGCAATACGCAGTATTAAAGCAGATATCAGTGGCACGGCCGTTTCGGCTAATGCTGTGTTCAAGGCAGGCTTTTGAAACCGTAAGTTACAGCTTCAAGTCACAACTACGACTTGGTAGCGTTCCAGGTAACCCGTAGCTCGTGTTTTTACCGTCCTGTTGTCTGTGAAAGTTCCCTATAACGGCCACTCGTAACTTCCGACCCGTGAACTCGTACCAGATCAAACTGGTATGACTTCACAGGAAGGAGTTTCCTTGAACGCACCATGAGTTAGCAGCCCCCGCCCTTGTCAGGCATCAATTGGTCCTCGTGCTACGTCACCACATTCACGCGCATCCCTTGGCTGCACACACAGCCCTTCATGCCGTTCTCTCCCCTCATTGGATAACACTTGTATCCCACAAGGAAAATTTTCTCCTCGGGTTACAGCAGAGCAGAGTGACGGAGAGACTCGTGTTTAGGCTGAAATACTTCATGTAAGTGATTGCTGACGGAAAATAGGGCTATTTAGGACTTATATTAACAAAAACATTCCACTGATATCTGCTTTAAGCACATGGAGAAACATCCAAAGTAGTAATCCAAAACTGGAAGCAGTTTTTATTTTATGCAGAGTAGAAAATCCCAACAGTGCATCAGTGAGGCAAAACTCTGGCTTTTATCTGCTAAGAAAGTAGTTGTCAGAAAAGCTCCAACAAAACAGATAATCTGCCATTGAAATGATATACTTTTTGTTTTGTTTTCATTTGTTTGTTTTTCTGTATTGAAGGAGCTTTGGAGGATTAGACTTAACTGTTACAGCTGATATCCCCATGTTTCACAAAGACTTCATTGTAGTGTAGCATCAAGCAGCAGATGAAGTCTACAAGACACAGTGAATATGTTGGGGACAATCCTTTCACCATATGTAGGGTCCAGACGGATCAATGAGCTAAAGTCTCATGGTGTTTCTGTATGTGGTAGATCTAGATTTATAAAGTTGTTACGTAAAACTCCTCCAAATCCTCTCACAGCAGTATCAATATAAACGCATTCGCCTGCTGTGATCGAGGAGCCACGTCAGAAGAAGAGAACATCATCAGCAAATATATTAGTGTAAGTGAAAAATGATTCTTCTTGAGTGTGTTAAGCAGTTTCTGTGTGTGTGTATGTGTGAATGAGCGATCGAGGGAGAGTAAAGGAGAGACAGAGTGAGAGAATGGGAGGGGAAAAGCAGAAGGAAAGAACAATTTGTACATCTCCGCCCACAGCGCTGCCAGCTCTGTGATGTGAGGGTCAGAGTGTGACTAACCTGCTAGCTCTGGCTGGGCTGGCCTTTCTGTCTCGCTGCACCTGTTTCACCACATTAAACACTTCACGTGTTCCTCAGGGTCCCAGCTCCATACTGTTCTTTACCCTTATACACACAGCCTCGGAGGAAAGTGCTCACACACGCACAAGCGCACTTTTCATAAGCACACACACAGACGAACGCGGGGCTACTACGAAAGTGAGTGAGAACGAAGGTCGAGAATAATAAAGATGATGTATTGAGTAAAGGTTATCCTGTCTCTAAGATGCTAATTGTTCTGTCAACAGTATTCATTTGCCAGGACTCCCAAAGGGCATGCATCCATTTTGTTTGTTCCAAGCAGATGGGTTCTCTCTCTCCCCTGTTTGTGTGCATGTGTGAGCCTGTGTATGTTAGCTCAATGTTGATATGTGCCTTTATTTATGCATGTGCTGTGTGTTTGTGGTGTGCACACATTAGCATGCGTCTCTGTGTATGAAAGAATGTAAATTCAGATTAGATGCCTCTGCATCTGCATATGTTTGTGTGCATGGATCCATTTACACAATGCAAAAAGAATGAGGCGGCAGCTGACTCTGATGGTGAACTGAAAGATATGTCACGAAGGATGGGATGTTTTTAACACAGACACAGCAAGGATGTAGACACTGGAGGCTCCTTGAGACTGACTGAACGTAATCCACTATATAGCCAACCGACAAGGCTTCAAAAATTTAAACACTGGAGGGGAATTTTGAAAGAAAAAAATAGTATGAAAGCACAAATAAAACAGACCCCAGCACTTTTGAAGTGTTCTTCTTAAATGCTATACATCACTTTCCTTATCGCTTACATACTCCTCACCCAAAAATGCTTTCAAGGTCACAAAGTCTACAATTCATTTCACTGTGTATCATCAAACCAACAAATAAAAGTTTGTATGACAATATAATGCAGTCATTTCATAAACAAGGCTGCAAGGCCATGACGAGCCAACAAATTACCTGTATTTATGGGAAACAAACAAACAAACAAACAAACAAACATAAAAACACTAAACATAGGGAGGGAGATTCAACTGTATGTACAGTAGGTGAAAAGTTTCAACAATGCAAGAGAGAGAGAGGACCAAACTGAACTCATACATGGTTTTAAAAACGCACTGACCAACTCTTGCAGGTTTGCCGATGATACTTTTGCGACACCCACCTCTCTAGTACCTGTAAGCAAAATAAAACAGCCAAACAAAGAGAGCAACAGGTGCACAGGGCAGCTCAACGGACATGACGTGTGCATATAGACTGACTAAGCCTGCTTGCCTGAGTCTTGAAATATAGTTGAGTTAAAGAGCAACTAAACCCCTAAACCACCCAAATATATTTGGGTACGAAGTAGTGTTGTCGATTGATTCTGGTCCAACTTTTGACATTTTAGTCAAAATATTTCAATTTGGTGTATCTTGTAGTAAAAATGTAAGAGTGACTGCCCTCTATGGGTTGAAACACGGCTATTACAATCGGCTGCAGAGCCGGTGACCGGCGGATCAGCTGTAGATGCACTGTGTCACGGCTCCGGCGTCCTCTCGTAGTGTCCACGCTACTAGTGCTGTAAATCGCTCGTTAGTAGCTCGTTAGCGCTATAGCATAAGTGTTGATTTTTTTTCTCATTTGTGTGATTTCGCAGGTGTAAATGCAGCGCAGGGGGTAGGGGGGATGGGGGATCGGAGAGTGCCCATAATCAAGGCATTTTTTGAATTTCAAGCTTAGAGCACATCATCCAAAACTGAGGGGTTTAGTTGCTCTTTAAGATATCCAGAAAAAAGAAAACTTTTATTAAAACTAAGTGTGTGGGGGGCGTTGTTTAGCTCAGTGGGTAGAGTAGGCACCCCATATGAAGAGGCTATAGTCCTCCATGCAGCGGCACCTGATCGATTCCACTGCCCTTTGCTGCATGTCATTCCCCCTCTCCCTGTCTCCCCATTTCCTGCCTCTCTATAGCTGTCCTATCGATTAAAGGCATAAAAAGCCCCCAAAAAACTAAGTGTGTACCTCATGTGGCTCTTTTAACTTCTTGAGCCTCCTTCTTCTGCAGTGGTTTTAATGGTACAAAAAAATATTGCCACCAACTCTTCCACAGTCATGGTGTTAAGTCTTGTGGATAATAAACAGACATTACTGAGCAATTTTTTTGCTGCTGCCCTGGATGCTTGTTTTACCTTTGGACGGAAACTTGACCTTTTAACAGGTGTAAAAGGAAAGTAAAAGAAAAAAAAAAACAGGTGTGAAAAAGTAAGATTAGTATGTGATTTGTTAAAAATAGTCCTAAAATAGCCTCAAAATCTACCTGGATGCACCGATGCATTGGCTCAACATCGGTATCGGTATCTCATTGACTGACATCATTGAGGCAGTGTTGTGCCTGAATGCGTTCAATGAACAATCATTCATGAAGTTGTTCATATTTTGGGCGAATGTGAACTGAACGTACTGTATTTCCACTTTATGAACGCTATTGTGAATGTGTTCCGTTTGTGAACGGCGATTTCTCAAAGTAAAGTGACTTTGTTCAGGAGTGTTCCAGATTTCCATAGAGCCTTCCAGGCAAAACCCCAGCTAAAACACAGCATAAACAGGCATTAATATGTAGCGGAAAAAAACACACAATCTGGCAACACCTACTGTATCAGCTGTTTGGATCAGCAGTCAATGGAAAAGGCAGAGTGATACAGCGCGTTGTGGAGCCTGCCTGTATGGAGGAATACTGACCGAGTTGGTTAGAGAGGGAAGTCCAATAACTTGACATATTTGAGAATTTTATAAAATAGTAACATAATAGTTACTTTATCTCATAATTAGGTACTTTCATCACATTGTATCTCAGTTACTTTTTGGGGAAAGTAACTAGTAACTAATTGGTGGTTCTATGGGCTGATGCAATCATTTTGAAAAAAAAAGAAAAGAAAAAAGAACTATGAAGTTCATTTTTGGAACCATGAACTTAGTTAAAAATTTTTGAATTATGAACTATGAACTGAACTAGTTCATTTTAAAATGTGTGAATTGAACTTGCACTGACCGGGCCTGGCTCCAGGTTTGAGCAAATACGCCGGTCTCAATTAGAAGCTGGGTCCATTTCTATTTCCTTGTGAATGAACAAAACCTCTCAAAGCCAACGATCGCCTTTTTGAGCAGTTTCTAAGCTGCTTCATTCCTGCTGAAAAGTAAAACGTGACCTGGTCTGACCCATGGGTGTTGAAGACGAAGTGGCCGGACTCACAAGCATTAATTCTTGGCTTGAACGCGGCCAAAATACAAACAAACAAACAAACAAAAAACGTAAGCTTGTGGTCCAACCTGACCTGAGTTATTAAAACATGAATTTGAACCGAACCCGGTACGTCCGGTCGTGATGTGGACCGGCCGGACGTATGAGCTCTCTCTCTCACACACTCTCTCCGTCTCTCTCTCTCACACACACACACACACACACACACACACACACACACACACATACACACAAACAAACAAAAAAACACAAAAAGAAACACACACACAAGGGATATGGCTTGTTTTGACCATAGTATTTTTTTTTATTAGATGATTTTTATTAGGCCTACTGTTCAAAATAAATTGTATTAAATAAAAATACAATAATTAAATTTCTAATCCACTGAGAAATGTTTTTAAGTCAATAATTATAGTTTTTTGTGAGTAATGAAGATTTATTGGTTTCCTTTACACAAAAGAGGATTAAACACATCGGTATCGCCATCGGCTATCGGCCAACTTGTTATTTTAAACATCGGCATCGGCCCAGACTTTCACAATCGGTGTATCCCTACCACCTACACTACATTTCTATTTCACAGTGACTGAAACATATAAAAGATCAATGCACAGCATTATTAAACTGATGAAAGAGTGCTTATGCATATTTCTCTCTTCCTCTACCCTGAGCTTTAGCTGTGATATCATCTGGTCTGTGAACTGCTGTTCTTACTTACAACACATTAATATTTTAGCTTTCTTCGAAAAAACACTCTTTGGTATTTGACTCGGACAACCATATAACAAATTGAATAGAATCCACTTTGTAACGAGTTTTTTTTCTTTCTGTCAGTTTGTACCAGTAACAGAAAAGACCCAAAGCATTCATCAGTATCAGCTTTCACTCCCATGTCTCCCTTGTTAATACTGAACTGACCATCATTAGTCTGGCTTTTGTAGAACTGCACTTCCGAAAGATCGCCTGTCAATCACACAGCTGAAAGTGACGTCTTGAATGTGGGTTCGGTGTAGCGTTTTGCATTCGTGCGTCTATCACTGCTCATTTTAACCAACAAAAAATGCATTTTATTTTCTGCAAGCATTGAGATTCACTTTCACATTAGTGAAGTGACACGTGGATAAGGACGAATCAAGAAAATTGCAAGAATGCTTGCGACCTGAGGGCTGCAAGAAAGAAAACACTTCACTCTGTAAAGGTCAGTCAAGTATTTACAAGTGGTGCATGTGCTCTCCGTGTATATAATATGCATACTTAAAAGACGAGTGTTGGGATGAATGACAATAAGACATAAGGCTGAGTCTTCAGCTCGGCTGGCAAATGTTCAGAGAAAGCGATGGAATAAATGGCTCTCAGTGGGAACAGTAGGTTAGTACCTTTGCCACAGGCCTGCTCTCGGTCAAAGAGACCACTCTGTCAGTGTGGCCGGTAATGAGGGGCACACAGAGACACAGCTCACACTTACACTCTACAGTCTTAAGGTTAAATGAAATGACAGTCTCTAACTAAGTCTTTTTTTGCCTTAAAGGTCAGCTGAATATTTTATTGCCAGTCGGGCCTGGCAGTGTATTGAAATGGTAATGTAAATACCACTACAGGACAGCTTCAGTGAGGGAGGTCCCCTGAAAGGTCAGCCAGTCTTCCCACTGCTCATATTCATATACAGAGAAAGCAACACGCACACACACAATAACACACTCTTTCACTATGTGCAGAGAGGCGGCACATTCTCTCTGAAACGCATGAAGTGAAGACGCAAACAAATTAACTTGGGCTTTTGTATCTGTGTACACTTCTATTAGTTTCTTCCTTTTCCTTTCTGTCACAATCTGTGTTGAACCTCAAGACACTGGTTCATTTCGCAGGATCATTAGGGCACAAGACAATTTCCTTCCCAGAGTCCAGTCGTGAGAATGAAAATGAAATGACTCTGATTGGCTGCTTACGGGCAAATATCTGAGGTTGTGACTGGTGAGACACATTTCTCTTTTAATGCAAGGTGGAGCATGGGGGTGGTAGTAGGGGAGGACAAAAAGAGGGGGTGGTGGGATGAGGCAGAGGTGATGGCGTGGTTGGTTGGGGGGGGGGTTAGAAAGTAATCTTAAAAGCCACATTTGATCACAGTGGGAATGTTTCAGTGGTAGGCAGAGCAAGCATAAGTCAATGCTAATAGGCTGAAATTATTCAGTTGCAGGTGTTTCTCTGCTGTTACTTTACCTCTAATTGCTGGAGCTGCTTGATCTGGTTGCGTCTGACAGGAGGAAATGGTGATAGCTTCTTCATATTGGAGAAAGAAACTGTCACAGACTGGTCAGCACAACAAAGATGTGGCAAGGCTATGAAATATATTAAGGTAGCTGTGCATTGACTGTATTTTGGGAAAGGTAAAAGAAACATTTGGGGGCTGAACATTCACACAATAGAGAGGTTGAATTGTTGTATTGCATCCATTCCAATAGACTTCCTGGGACACCTGAATGTAAGGGAGTCACATTTAATATAAATAGTGGCTTCTGTGCCATCACAACAAGTCAAAATTCACTCTGTTCAAACTGTAGACCCATCTACACCTGCACTGCACCAACTCTACTGCTCAAAAAGTTATCCAACCCAAGCAGCAAAGACTGGAGTGCTACTAGATTGCATCACAAATGTGTATTTGTACATCTTCATCTTTTAGCCAACAGAAAACAACTGTTCTATATCAAGCTAATGCCTGATTGTGTCCCATCAAAAAGGCGTGGAAGCTGGGCCATTATCTGCATCTCTAAATCTGACTATTAAACAGTCAAAGGTTCAATTAGCAAATTTTACAAAGCTGGAATTCAGATGGTTGTAGTCGTAGTAGTTGCCACCCGTCATGCAAAGCTGAGGTTCCTATTAGGCAGACATGCAGACAGGCAAATTAATTTCTTGATTGTCAACTATCAGGTAAAACTGGTGGTCAGATCTCTGTCAGAAATAATATGACATCACCAGAACCGTATGTATTAACAGCAGTTATGATAATAACAAAGTGTAATTTGTCCCACTTGAGCAAGTGTATGAAGATAAACAGTGGAGTTGGGGAGATGTCAATCAATCTCAAGTCTGTGCATGAACGCACACTCCTTAGGAGAATTCAGCATGGGTCTTACATGAAAGCTGAGCACAAGCCTGATAACAACACAAGTATCAAATTGAGTTTATGAAGCATTAAATTCCTCTTACATTATGTTGGACTACAAAGTTGTAAGACATACAGACTAAATATAGTATATTTAGTGAATGAAGTTGACAGATTTATGTGAAAAGATAAGACATTTTGAGATTTTCTTATTTGACAGCAAATACATTTTTTATTCATTAATTTATTGTTCCAAGTACATTTAGCTATTTAGTAGACTTATTTTGTAGATATTGATATCCTGTTATTTCATTTACACGTTAAAGCTGAAGTGGATTCAGGATGGACACAAGAGCCATATATATATATATAGTTATGTGGTTACTAATTTTTTCATCCATTATCATTTTTATAGAGAACGTTGGATAGAAAACACTTTGTTTTTTTAATTGTGCCATAAAGCCTTATGGGTTTATATAACATAATGTATTTAACTGTACTTATGCACACTGTGCAACTCTGAGACTGTGTGACATGTGGAAAGTGGATAAGTAGTAGACAGTAACGTGGTCGTTTTGTCAATAGACAGGGAATCATTAAAGTTTTACAGGCACATTTTAATCCTCTGAAAATAGAAGCCTCCACCCCCTCCACACACACACGCACAGCATCTCCATCCTCTATCCCTCTCTTCATCCCTCACCTCCCTCCATTTGATTTTGTCTGGGGTCAGCAAAGCTTCCTTTGCTCTCTTCCTCATGGATGCATTCCAGGCTGAGTTTCCACATATGCTAGGTGGTACGGAAAGTTGCTGACGCTGGTGTAACAATGTGGAGCCCTGTAGAGCACATCTGTGATTTCAGCCCTCGCTGAGACCATGCAGTGAAGCAGAAATTAACCTACTCTCATACACACTGGTGGAAAGCTAGAATAACTTCATTTTTCACAAATACCACCAAGTTTTTCTTTCTCTTTTCTCATCGATCCTCAAATGTTTCACTTGTGAAACTGCAGTAAATTAGAGTTGTAAAAGTGAAAGACTCTAACATATTTATCCTAATGAATCCCTGCTGTCAGCCACATCTTTCACCTCCAGTAATTAATGAATTGAATGTTAGAAATTAAATTGACTGCATAATAAGCATTATGAGCCCCTGCTTTTCTTCTGTCTCTTGTCACATTAGTGTTTTTACTGCAAGACCAGTAAGCTGAATTACACTTACAGTTTACTGACAGAAACCCCCTGTGAACTGACAATAAACAAATTAAATGTGCACTAAAAATAGCCCAAATCTATATCTACCTTACAATGACACACTCCAATGACAATGCAGTCCTGTCTGTTGCTTTCTCAGACTTCTGAAGCCACTGCAGCTCTTGCACATGGATGTATGTGCAGAAAGGGAAAGAGGAAAATTAATGTGGAAATTAATGTTATGTGATAAAGCAGAAGAGAGAAGAATGAATTGTCTACAATGTTACAAAGCTGTATATGTAAACTGAATGAATGTCAGTGAAAACTTGCCTTGCAAAAGGATCTATTAAAAGGCTGCTCCTCATTACACCCTACTGTCACACACGCTGACCAAGGTGACGAAGAGTCAACTCATACTGATTAAATCAAAGTGTAATTTCCTTGTTTACTTTAAATAAAGACGGTTGTACAGAGTGTGGAAAGTATTAATGATCAATGGTGTCAATGGCAGCTTGACAAGCACACTTGTCTATAGCCGTTGCTAATAAGCCATCAATGATCCCAGGGTTATCCATAATGTGCAAATGCTCCTCCACCCTCATGGGAATCCTTTACGAGATATAACTTCTTCCAAGATATAAAGGGAGATGCTTGGTATTGTTCTAACTGAAAACAATTTTTTAGCCTTAACTCTGACCTTGCTTGTCCTTGATGGGATGCCACTCGCAAATTAGACAGTATTTCCTGTTCTCGTCCTTATAGCAAAATTGTTGTGGAAATTTACCCAGAATAGGGGCGGTGTTTAGCTCAGTTGGTAGAGCACGCGCCCCATGTGCTGAGGCTATAGGCCTCACTGCAGGTGGCCCCGGTTCGAATCCTGTGTCGCAGGGCTCTATCCTGCATGTCAGTCCCCCCCTCTGCCTCCCATTTCCTGTCTCTCTCTCTCAACTCTCCTGTCCATTAAAGGTGAAAAAATATTCTAAGACTAAGTCACCGCTAGGGTTAGTATTAAAACTCATTAAGCTTCTATTTAAGATCAAATGGAAATTTACAAGAAACACGTAGTCGAGTATTGATATTGATACACAAGTAGCTTCACCTCTAAATAACTGGTTTGTTGTAATTATGTATGTAATTATGTAATTATGATTGATGGTGGTAGTTATTAGCATGTGTTAGCTGCATGCCCACAAAGGCAGTGAAGAAGAGGATACACTAAAGACACATGAATAGAAACAATTCATAATCTAAAATACAGATTCATTTTGTTTCACAAAAATGTAAAATGAGGAAATAAGAGTTTGGCCTCAGGGATAGACACTGTATGTAAACATGACTGTTAACAAGAAAACTCAGCAATATAGAAGCAGGGAAGTTCACTGCTATGTGTTTAGCTTGATGGGACAGCAGAAGTTAACGCACACTTTGAAATAAGTTGTCTGGGTGAAAATGTTGGCATTTAATGCAGATTTACACATTCTGCAGACACGGAGGAAACAACAGAGTCTGTTTTTGATCACCTAACTGATGTAAATCCTAAGTCCCCCTCTGCATGTAGCTCTGCTTTGGTGTCCACACACTCCAGTGAAAAATACTGCATATTTAGCAGTTGGATGATCCACCATGTGTTCAACAGCAGGCTACTAACTTTGTCTGTATTCTGTTTGATGCTGTGCAGGAAGGGTACAGTGGGTTTATCAGAGCTTTTTCATCAAAAAATAGCTGCCTACTGCGTTGATGGGAGCAGGGAGACTAAACCAACAATATAGAAACGGTGAGCCATGAAACAAAAACAATGAGCAGACAGGTGTTACAAGTTCTGCACCTTCAAAAAAAAACACCTTCCTCATTACCAATCATAATCACAAGTGTTGCTATTGGTAGTAGAGAAGGTGAGAGAGAGTGGAACTAAAAACATCAGTAAGCATCTTTTTACTTGTTCCTCCAAACAGCAGCTCTGTGGTCACACAAATTCAGATCAATAAGACAAATAGGGATGGTCTGAAAACAAAGAGTGTGCCGCCCAAGAACTTCATGACCCTATTTATAACTAAGGCTTTGTCCATCGGAATAATGATCCCACAGCAAGGCTGAGACATTTCTCCAGGCCGGGATCCATATCCCTGTTAAGGCTGCCACAGCCGCAGCCAAACACATGCCAGGAGCAAGAAAATAACCCCTGGCCTCTTTCATGTCTTACATTATTCAAACTTGCTCTGTGGGCTTTATCAGTCGTCTGAGTGATGGAGGTTGTTTGTTACTTTGAAACTCGAAAAAATTGGACTTTATCAAATCTGATCATCAGTCTTTAAACTTTGTGGAGACAGAACATGTGGTTGGAGCAGAGACAGCGATTTGGTTATTGTGGAAATAAATTCCAAATATTTAATTCATGCCGGCTAAGTAAAGTGAAAAGGCAAATGCGTTTCAGAAGAATGGCTCAATGCAAATGTTTCATTTATGCACAGAGTAATGTGGTTTTCGGGAAAGACGAGGCACTTAAATATTAGTAAATTCGATAGACGGTCTCATCCACTGTGGTCCCTATGAGAAACCAAACGCAGAAAATTGAATTACATTCTGTAGGTTTTTGTCTTTATTTCCATAATATAGAACTTTAATGGAATTACTTCACTAAGGGGAGGATTTTCATTTATCATTTGAAATTCAGATGGGTGCATTGTGGAGAAACTTGCTGACAAATCTGAAACACGTAAAAGTGAAACACAAGGCTGTTTCACCCCATTTAATTAGAGACAGCAGAGGAGGACAGAGAGAGAGAGAGAGAGAGAGAGAGAGAGAGAGAGGAAGCATGAAGACATTCATGCTTACAGAGGAATATTAATAATCACAGTTTTTTTTTATAACAATGCTGTAGAAAATGAAGACTAAATACTCTGCTTGATCTCTATTGTTGCTATCATTTATGTTGGGGCAAACACACACTGGCAGACAAAGCTATTGGATTTATAATGCATCAAGCCAATACTGGTGTGGACTAATCATTAAAGCTTTGACATATTGATCATACAAGGATAATTCAGGGTAAATGTGTCTCCAGCATTCTCTACATTTAATTAAGTTTCTGTGAACTGAAAACTTATTATAGGAGTAAATAGGGGAGGGGTATAGATATTGCTTATTTTCCTGAGGGTACTATTTGGGGGTTGTTTATTATATTTGACCTGCTGCTGCTTTTTTTTCATCTTGCAAAATTTAGTGAAAGGAATATATATACATACATGGTATTGGCACCCATGAATTCCAAGTAAATAAGTCAGAATATTTTATAAATAAAATGTTGTTGAGCCCATTTTATAAACAACACTATTTCAAGTTCATGGAACAAATGGGAAAAAAGATAATACAATTGAAATAATGAATGATAACATAAATATAATTATTGGCACTCACTACTGATCTTTGATTGGTACAGTATCTCTGGCAACACTGACAGCCTCTGGATGCTTCGTCTAGCCATCTAGAGTCATTTTTCATTGGCAGATTTCAGCTCTTTGGAAAAAGGTTTTCAATGCGATCAAGGTCAGGATTCATTGCTGGACACTTTAAACCGGTTCATGTCTTCCTTTTGTGCTGCTGGGCTTGTGCTTCAGGTTGTTGTTGTCCTGCTGAAACATCAAAGACCTTCACCTCATACCTTATTTTCTGACAGTGGGTTACACATTTCACTCTAAAATACTTTGATAGTCTCCAGAGTTCACTGTTTCTTTGAGTGTTTCATTGATGCCAATGCCTTTGGTACCAGAGGCAGCAAAGCAGTCTCCACCATGTTTTACTGTATGTAACCCGTTACCCAGCTGACCTGCCCATAATGGTGGAGGAGTCCAAAAGTAAGCTGTGATTAGTTAGCTGCTTAAACCCCCATAGTAGGGGGGCCAATGTATTTCTGTAATTTTGGAATGCTAATTTTTGAGTGGTTGGACTGTCTTCTGGTATGATTGAACTTTGAGAAAAATTATGTCTCCATTTTTTCAGACTTTTCTTCATACTTCTCTCTCAAATTTGGCATTTTGAACCTAATTTGTACCATTGAATTTGGCTACAATAGTTACAATCAGTAAATTTCTGAAATAAAATTCACAGAAAGTCCTTTTTTTAGTTGTGATTTGGTTAATTATTATTTTACAAATGTCTTTACACCCTTTTGCAAGAAGTTTTACAAACAGACTTTTTAATATGTAACATATTTGCTGGTAAAAAGAATAAAATTACAATCTCAAATTTTATTAATTTTGGCTTTGACATTTCACTATTTTCTTTCAAAATGCACATTAATATATATGAATTCAGACCTTCCAATATAATTAAATGAAAACCATGTCAACAAAAAACACATGACACTGTACAATCTTGCCAACAAAATCACAGAATTTTCCATGAAAGTGAATTTCAGTAATGTATGTTCATACTTTGTGTAAATTTAAGCATCATCATCCATCATCATCATCAATCCCCACCTGATGTCCCTTGCTGACATTTCCACAAACCTCTTCATCTGCTCCACACAGGCACACATCAGAGCAGATGCAATTTTTAGGCCGGGAACAGTGTAACATGCAATAGATCTTTTTGCAGCTACATTTGATGAGATGTGTAACGGTGTCTGGGGCTGCCATGTTGTGACAGGCACCAGTCACCCTCCCTCTACCTCCCATCCATACTCTGTTGGCTCCTTGTGTTGGAGGCAGCTTCTCAGCAACTGTTTCTTGGATAGTAAACTTCCACTTAAGATCACAGACATCCACTGACATGGTACCATGCTTGTACAGCTGACAGACAAATGTTTCAATACAAACAGTAATTGCCACCAGGTCATTTTTCCTCTGCCAGCAGAAGGCATGGAACCTTGGTAAGGCTGCAGCCAGCCCCAAGGTTACCAAGAGCATGAACATTCACCTAGTTCCAGTGAGATTATCAGTTCTTGTTAACCCACACCAGTGATGAAGTTAGTGTCCTTGCATTATCTAACTGATGGTACCGTTGGATAGCAAAAACAAATACATCTGTGTCTGGGGAATCAATGCAAAGTTTTGTTGCTCCTCTGAGCAGCATCCAGGCTGTGCAGGATTATTTGGGTGTCAGCCTTCTCTTGCAAGCTGTGTAGATGTTGTAGATCCATAGTTTAAGAGGACACCCTGCGCCTTTTTCCATGTTTTTCCATATTCCATGTTGTAAACTGTTTTCTTGTCTCTATACAATATCTATTGCATGTCTGTCCGTCCTGGGTGAGGGATCCCTCCTCTGTTGCTCACCCTGAGGTTTGTCCAATTTTTTCCCTGCTAAGGCGTTTTCTTGGAGTTTTTCCTCAGTCGATGTGAGGGTCTAAGGGCAGAGGATGTTGTTATGATGCTGTGTAAAGCCCTTCGAGACAAACTGTCTGTAAAATGTGCTATACAAATAAACGCGCCTCGCCTTGCCTGAAAGTGACTATGGAAACCTTGGGCCTTCTTTCAAAATGCTGGAGGGCTTTCTTTGCAAGGTACTGTTCAAGAGGAACTGTTTTACAAACACTTGTTCAACTAGTGTGTCTTTCGCTTAGCTTCATTACTCTACAGGACGGTTTGGCCAATTACAATTAATTAAAGTTGACAGGCACATAAACCACCCAAATAACTTAAAATAAACATAGGTGGTTGAACCAGAAAGCCAAGACAGTAATAGAAAAATAAAATTAGGAACATTTACTGAATTAAATGTTGTTGTTCTAAGGGAAACTATTGTACTATACATGGTTTCTACTGGGTTTACAGTGGTCTTCTACTGCTAGACTTTCATTGCCCACATCCCTAAAGAGCTCATCTCATCTGCTCATAAAGTATTTTCTGCATGTTTTTAGTGGTGTCCTTCTTGGCCTCCTCCCATGGAGTCCTACTTGGTTTAGTGTGCAGCATATGGTCTGGACTGAAACCACAAATCCAGATTGCTCCAGGTCAGCCTGAAGCTCTTTACTGTACATGTGTGGTGTTATCTTTCCTCACAATCCATCTTCAAATACAGTAGGCTACTCTTAGTGGCCCTCATTTATCAAATGTGTGGCCCACACCAAAAAAATGTGTGTCTGTCAAATCTCCCAGAAGGATAGGGATTTATCAACCTGAACGTGATCATAGCATACACAAAAATCTCACACCAGGTCAGGTGTATGCACATTTGAAACCAATGTTTACATTCACTTATGAAGATAAAATATGTGCTTGGAATTGAGGGGTGCCAGTACTTTCCAGTCCTAAATTCCCATCAAAATGTTCAATGTGTGTCCATCCAAGTCTGTGAATACTATCACGGACAGGTACTGTACAGTTGGTGACACTGGTTCTCAAGTGCTGTTAATTAATTGTTTGTCTAATAATAGTCAGAGTTGTGATAGAAAAGGGGTAAAAATATTAGAGGGTGTGTTTCACATAAGTCATACATGATAATTTAGCCCCCCTCCATCTTAATCATTTTCTTATAGTCCCTGACTCAGAAAAAGCGCTCCCTCTAATAATGGGTCTTGTCCAAAAAACATTGTAAAGCACGCATACACAACACACATACATGCAAAGATACATTTCTTGACACAGGCAACGTGATTCTGCTATGAATGTGCATAGAGAGCAGCACGTTGCAAAGACAAAAGCACTTTGCATACTTAGCCAATTAGTGGACGCTCACTTCAGTTCTGCTCTGCCGCCTGGCGCACCAATTCAGGGCACATTCTTCAGTCATCTAAGTAATCAGTTAGTACTTCCACCCTCCACGCACTCCCAGAGCTGCATTTAGAGACACTGTGCCATTTAGGCCGAGAAGAACACAATTAAAATTTAAATGTGAAACTAAACTCTTTGTGCTTTCTTATGTGTCACTTACCCTTGTGCAAAGATCAGAGCGATGAACCAACTCTGTCTGAAATCAGCATTTGTTGGAGTTGTTGGATTCATCAGATTTCTGCTAAAAAGCAATCACACAGCAATTAACACAGCTTCAAGTCATTTTTGGTGTTGAAGTAATGGCACACATTTTACTTTCACTTTCTATTCAGCCCATTAGAGGGAAGAGTTTCCTTTTTAAAATGCACAAACAAAGATGTTTTGCCCTCTCAAATCACATATTTACTTCATTTTGAAGTGAATACATGTTAAATGATGAAAGAGATTTGATATGGGCTTCTGCTGAAACAGGAAATCAACAGAGATTCAAACATTTGTCCATGTTTGGTTTCTAAGTTGCTGCATTTCCTTCAACTGTGATGATGTTGGAACGATATAATGACAGTTTTGAAATATGTAACTTGGTAGCGTTGTTGCACTGGTATGTAATTGTTTATTCTTGCTTGCATATAGGCCTAATTATTTGTTTCTTCACACACCATGTGCTGTTTTGTCATCTGCCTTCTTATTCTTTAGGTTTTGGTTTCTGTGTGAGAGTGGAGAAATGAAACTGTGGGGTGCAACATTAAAGAAATAGTGTGCTGGCAGCAGAAGAGAAAGCACGTTCACATATCTTATTTGTGTTTTTTTGTTTTGTTTGGTCAGTATTCATTTTCCTGTGCCACTTTTCATTTGTTTTTGTTTGTTGTCTTTTTTTCTGCAGTGCCCACACCACACTTAACTAAACCAATGATTGAATAGTTGGAGTTGGTTCTTGCTAGTAACACACTGATAATGTTGCAATAACCAATACCCTGCCAAACACTGAGATGAAAACTACTTCAAGTCATTTTACTAGTGTCAGGGAAATGTAACACATTCCCCTTTCACTCCCTATCAAACCTGTGAGAGATGAGATTTTGTATCAGAAACACACTTGCAAGCAGATTCACTTCACTCTGAACTGAAGATGAGGTGATATCAGCCGAAACAGGAAATCCACACAAACAGAAAAATGTTATTAATGTTTGAATGAGTACTCTGTGATTGTTGCTTGGAAAAAGCACAACATAGATAATATCACAAATTGTGGCCAATGTGATATAACTTTAAAGTTATAATAATAATATGCAACTTTTGCATATTAAAATGTCTAAAAATGACAAAACGTATTTTATCTATGGTGTTGTGTTGTGTTCTTTATCCCCAATGTTTCCATACATTGTCCCGTCCTAAATATGTGATTTTAATCATAGTAACAGTCTGTTTCATTAACTTACCATACATTCCCTTGAGGTTACTAAAAAAATATGTTCATCAGATTTGTATCCACAATTTTAAGATATATTATTTACATCCTGGTCATTTTCATTTCTCTATTTTAACTTATCAAAAGGACATTAGTCATCAGACATCTGGATCTGAAGTTATCATAGTGAAAAACTGAGCAAATGTGTGACAGCTCAGCTCCCAGCCCTGGCTTAGAGTCATCTCGTGTCCACAAAACAGCTCTGGTAATCCACTTATTCTTAATGTTTAAACATTTGGAAGCAACAACTCCCAAGGCATCTTTATGATGACACCCAATATTGTCTGTGGTTTTGATTAAAGGACCCCTAGGACCAGAAGTCAGTTCATTTAAGGTGAACTAGTGTTGAATACAACACAAATAAAAACATTGACTTATTGTAACGCATGCGACCCGTGCGTGCGTGTGTGTGTGTGTATGTGTGTGTGTGTGTGTGTGTGTGTGTGTGTGTGTGTGTGTGTGTGTGTGTGTGTGTGTGTGTGTGTGTGTACTTACTATAGAGTCTGTATTCACCTCTGGTGGTCACACTGATTCCTGCAGTGGCACTCAATGTCCTGGTTGGCAGTTTGCCCAAAACATACTCACACAGAATGGATGTGAATGTGACTTTTAAAAGATGAAGCACTTTCTGGCTCAGGCCACAGACACAGGCATTATTAACTGCCCTTTGGCACCATGTTAATTATTACATTTAATACCAGATTATGACCATGACTCCCCGTTTTTTAGTGTAAATAATTAGTATAAACAGTTAACATCAGTCCAGTATTTTGCTGGTTAGGTCAACAAGCTGCTCCTATAAAACTTAAGCAACTTAACTTAAGAAACTTAACTTAAGCAAACTTGGATTCAAGTCTTTTTGGCCTCCAGGATCTGAGTGAAGATGAGAATGTGTTACAGTTTACCAAGCCACGGGTGTTATACTTATATACGCGATGACCAGTGTGTCAAATTGGCATCTGTCGAGCGTGGGCCCCACTTCTAGAAGTTTAGAGGCGCCTGTGTGCCTTTATTGAAGCCTTGAACTGTAAAGCAGAGAGCATGTTTTATTCAGATTTCAGACTGAGGTGGAATCGGGTTCCCTTCACTTCCATCTGCAGCCGAGAGATAGCCAGGGATTGATGCACAGTTAAGGGGGGACGGTTTCAGTGTAGTGAAAATGATTTCACTCTCTCTCTCTCTCTCTCCTTCGGCCTCTCATTCCCTCTTTCTTCTTTTTCTTTCCTCTATCTCTGTTGCTCCCAAAAATAAGCAATATTCACTGCTTGTCTGCCCCTATTATACTCTTCTTTCTCTCTCTCTCCCTCACAGCACTGTAGACGGTTAAGGCTGACTAGGGTTACTTGGGGAAAAGGGTCTGTGAGTGCACGCTGCTCATGTTGAAACAGAATCTGGAGTGTGTGTTACCTGAGAAAGGGAGGGAGAGAAAAGGGGCTGGGGGATGTGTGGTAAAATAGAGGAAGAGAGGATGGAGGAGGAGGAGGAGAAGGAGGAGGAGGAGGAGGAGGAGGAGGAGGAGGAGGAGGAGGAGGAGGAGGAGGAGGAATGGAGCAGTAAAGAGAGAGAGGAGAGGGGAGAAAAAGGAAAAAAAAAGGATTGGAGCGGAGAGGAGGAGAGGACTGCCGTTGTCCCCAGGGACATAATTAGGTCCAAGAAGGCTAATCATTGGACATAAAATACAACCTCTCTTCCTGTATTAACACATAACCTCTTCCCTTCACTGCCGGAGGGGTGTGGAGGACCCCATAATCATTTATCCGGTGTCATATCACTTCCACAGAACCTGTACGGAGTGCTGGGACAAGGCGGTTGGAGGCAAAAAATCATCTGCATCAAAAGCTTTCATGAATCAAACGCATTTCAATGGAACGACTAACTGAAGTGCTCCTTCCTTTCTTCTTCCTCCTCGTCCCCCTCGCCCTCCTCCTCCTCTCTAATAGCTCCGGTTATTACAGGAGGGTGGGAGGAAAAGACAGAGAAAGTGTGAGAAAGAGGGGAGAGGAGAGGAGGGGAGGGGAGCGGGGTTCTATACGTCTGGCAAATTAACAGGCCTCATATGCTCCGTCTTCCTATGAATGAGTTGTCTCTCTCTGGCTCGCTTCCTGTGCTCCCCCGCTGCTCGGTTGCGTGGTAGGTATACGCCATTTGCCAGCTCACCGGGGTGCGTTTAGATCTGTCCCCCGGTGGCCATATTGGAAAATAAATGATCTAGGGGTGAGAACATATTTTGTGATGATTAAAACATGGTGCATTTATGAAAGATTTAAATGAAATTTTTGAACTTTCAATCTGTTTCATCAATTCATGTTGTTTTAGGACAGTAATTGATTTTAATGATGCATGGATTTTGAGATGAGTCAAGAAAAGTGTTTGAAAGAAGCTGCTGTTGACCTGAATACTGCTCTCAGAAATGTATCCAAAACCAGCTTAACATGTGTCTGGAAGGTAACATCTGGCCTGTGGTAACCTCTTCCCTTTTTCCCTGCCATGGCTGCCTCTGCCTCTTGCTCTACAAATACTTCTCTTTCTGGTTATCTTTCTCACTATCTCACCTCCTGGTGACTCCCTGTCCCTCGACCCCGCCACATCTTTCACTCTCCTTCTCGTAAAATACAATATTTATCTCAGTCTGTTTGAGTTCACTCACCCTTATCATTGGGTGTGCTCCCCCTGGCTCTGAGGTGGATTAGTCTAGGCCTCATTGACATTACATTGGTCATGAAATATGCATATCACGATCAAAGGTGATAGCAAGAGAGATGGCATCGCTACAAGAGCTCAAAACCTGGAGTTGATGTGCTCATTGAAACCATAAGCGTCAGTGGATCACATTGTGCAAACCTGAGATGTTACAAAATTAATTACTTAAATAAAACACAATGTGAGTGGATGAATCTGTCTGTGTGTGTGTGTGTGTGAGAGAGAGGTAGAGAGAGAGGGAGAGAGAGAGAACGATCGAACAAATTTATCTATTTCCCATACATGTGCACGGAATACTTTGATTTGGACACTTTGAATTTGATTTGAATTTAATGGTATTGATCGTTTATAACAGAGCCCAGTTGGATGTAGTAGCAGTCATCTTTTTGTTTTGTTTTTTTTACCTGAGGCTTTGGATAGAGAAGATTGCCAACTCTTTCATTCCCCACATCAAAACATCTCCCAGGATGAATAATACATTTGGGGTGGGAGAATATTAGGTTTAAACCAACAGGATTACAAGGCAGGGAACATCAATATATACATAAATCCTGTGAAAATAGTTTCTGCAATTGTAATGTAAACGCCTGTCTATCTGTCTGTGTGTCTGTCATTCTATCTATCTATCTATCTATCTATCTATCTATCTATCTATCTATCTATCTATCTATCTATCTATCTATCTATCTATCTATCTATCTATCTATCTATCTATCTATCTATCTATCTACTGTATCTATCTATCCCTAACCGACTGTTAAGATGAGAGTTAAAACATTAAAGAACAAGAGTCTAAAGTCAGTTCCATGTGGGTTAGTGCAGTATTTTCTCTTTAAGTAAGGTCTACTAAAATGCTTTCATTCACAAGTCATAAATAATATTACAGTAAATATGCTCTTCATGTTGTCAGATGGATATGATGGCCACTGGAGTTTGGCTTCAGAAGTGGGTCAATACGCACAGTCTCCCATGTTACAGCAGAAATAAACACATGTACAGCCTGGTAGACAAAACTGTGACAACTGTACAGAGGGTGAATGTTCCTGTATGAGGGTGTGACCATTTTGAGTGGCAGGTGAGGAGCGCATGCTTGCAATATACCAGCATGCACCTCACTCTTTGCTCTACACACCCACCCCACCTCATGGTTTGCAGTTGATTATTTTGTAGACTTGTGTTTATAGTTATGTTTGTACATTTATTGTCTAAATACTCATTAAGTGACATGTATACAGGTGAGTTCCTATATTTACCTGTGCTTAGGTCCTCCCTGCCTGTTGTTGGTCGGGTGAGTGACATGTGACTAGAAGAGGAAGTTGATGTGAATTGATGAAGTGCGAATTGAAGTAAAAGCTGCTCAAAAGTTGTCTGTCTCCATCTACAGGTAGTTGTTTTCTTTATCCAGAAGAGATCCACACCACCCCTCACCTTACACGAGTATCATTAACCCATCCAACATCAAACTATCATCAACTAACATCAAATTAACCCAGCCAACATCAAACTATCATCAACTAACATCAAATTAACCCAGCCAACATCAAACAAGAGAACAATAAAACTACATCTAAATTACTTGTAAAATAGCTTCTATTAAACAGAGATATGTTTTGTTTGGCAATTAAGGAAAGTGCATGCACATCCAAAAAAATCATGTTTTGTTTGCCCAATCAACCACTGATTGTTTGAGTGATCGATTGTATTGATATTGATTGTATTACTGTATTATAATATCATATGGTTTTCTTTAAAGAGACCCCAAGGAGTTGCTTTTGGTTATAAAAGAGCCTGGATGAATCTATGTTACCCACTTATTGTTAAAGGGACAACGAGGAGTTTTGGAAAAGCAACGCGTTTTCACACTACATTTATGAGCCTCCGCGCGCACCGTACATTACTTTGATCAGGCGCAAGACGGACTCATGTTTTCATTCATCAATAATTAAAGTCAGAGGTTCAAAGAGGTTCACATACCGTCGTAGTTCTGACCATAAACGGCGATTCGGCTGCGTTATTCTCATGACTCGCCACGAAGGAAACGCTGGTCGGCTCGACCAGCATTTCCGCCACCACTAATAATGACAAAATAACGATAGAGACAGAACGATATATTTATCGAAAATGGGCCCATTAACAAGTGTGGGTAGCAGAGATTCATCCACATTAAAGCAGAAGTAAGTGATATATTTGTGTTAATATAAGTCTTAAATAGTTATATCTTCCGACAGCAATCACTCACATAGAGTGTTTGGACTGAAACACGGGTCTCTCAGTCCCTCTGCTCTGCTCTGAGCCGAAGAGAAAACATTTATCGTATCCTACAGTTTTTATCCAATGAGGAGAGAGAACGGCATGCAGGGCTGTGTGTGCAGCCAAGGGACGCCGTGAATGTGGTGACGTAGGGACGAGGACTGTTATGGTGTGTTCAAGGAAACTCGTATTTTTCCGACCGTGAAGTCGTACCAGTTCAATCTGGTACGAATTCACCGGTCGGAAGTTACGAGTGGCCGTTATAGTGACTTTCACCGGTAAAACAGGTCGGAAAAACACGAGTGGGTTGCCTGGAACGCTACAAAGTCGTAAGTTGTGACTTGAAGCTGTAATTTACGATTTCAAAAGCCTGCTTGGAACGCAGCATTAGCGAAAACGACCGAACCACTTACTTCTGCTTTAACGTGAGACTTTTTTATAACCGAATAGAAACTCCTTGTTGTCCCTTTAATGGGTCAATTTTCGATAAATATATCGTTCTGTCTTTATAGTTATTTTGATAATATTATTTAGTGGTCGGCTCACCCAGCATTCCGTCGTACAATACTCGGACCCCAATGGGGTTCCTATTAAAGTGATAGTTCACCCAAAATTCAAATTTCACTCATTATCTACTCACCCTCATGTCAACTAAGAGCTGTGAGAATTTTCAGAGTCCGTTCCTTCTCTGAGTTACGGGGGGGTCAGCGCAGCAGTATTTGTCCATATAATGGTTGTCAATGGATACCAACTTTCTTTGTCCAAAAAGACACACCAAAAAAACATCCAGATACCTCAATACTGCTCGTCTGTAATGTCCCTCTTGTATTGAATCCTCAACATGAGAAATTGTTCCGAAAAAAATTAAATAAGTCTATATTTTAAGCTTGTTTGTAGCGGAAGCTCCCAGTGTCTCAGTTCACTGCTCTTCCTTCAGTGCAAATCACACGGACCGGCGGAACAATTTCTCATGTCGGGGCTTCAATACCAGAGGGACATTACAGACGATCATTATGGAGGTACTTGGATGATTTTTGGTGTGTCTTTTTGGACGAAGAAAGTTAGTATCCATTGACATCCATTATATGGACAAATACTGCTGCGTGGACCCCCCCCCCCCCTAACTCAGAGAAGGCACGGAGGACTCTGAAAATTCTCACAGCTCTTAGTCGACATGAGGGTAAGTAGATAAATTTGAATTTTGGGTGAACTATCCCTTTAATAAACGAAATACGTAACATAGTGACTGGCTGTTAGTGTAGTGAGGTTTACAGTAATAAAAACACCATGCTGCTATTGTGGCTGAAAAAGATCAAGTCACCCCCAACAGACCCATTACAATCACTGGTGCATGGGTCTTGACTGTTGAGTTGTTAAAAGACAAATTAAAAGCCTTTTTGATTTACTTCCCCTTGTCTAAAACTTCCTCACTCCAGAAGTGTTGTCCCAAAGACCAAACAGCACCCATCTGTCACATAAGTAAATTAAACTAAAAGCAAAAGGCACTTCTAAATAGCTTTCTGGCAAAGATCCCTGCACAAACGGTCACTATGAACATCACAATGTGAAGTGAAAATGTGAGCCAATGTAATTTTGACCTGATCAACGTTCTTCCACATAATACGAATGTTGGCGCCAACCTCAGATACATGAACATAACAATGGCATGTTGCTTATACAGGACTGATGTGCTACTGAGGAACAGACTGCAACATACTATGCTAATGAACAAGTCTCTAGTGATTAGCTGATATGTGTCTACATGCTGACCAGTAGCTTAGTTAATCGTTCCTCATTACCTCTGAATCAGCTGCTAAATGGCACATATCCAATAACTAATCATTACTTCCTTATTCTGTACAGATTAGTTACTTTTTTTGAGGTTGCCTCAAGGAAAGTGGTGCATCATAGCCTACTGAACTGTACTGGGAACACATTATTACTTTATGATTACCTTACCATTACTTACAATGTTTCTTCTACTTTCCCTGAAGAAGAGTGTCACAAATTACTACTACTACTACTGAAATCTGGTAGTTGGCAATGTACTGTAGCTCTGAGCTTGATGCTGGATGGTTTATTGTGATGTCAGGTGTTTTCTTTCACATGAATGAGCCATGAGAAAAAGCTGGCGGAAAGTTAGCGAGTGACATGCGCCAGTATCACAAAAGGCAGCGCGCTCACATTGGGTTTACATTAGGTCGCACCGCGAGTGCGATACCTTCACGGCTTCACCTTGATGTGAACCCAAGGCTGAGCAAGTGTAGCGTGTTCCTGCGCTCTGGAGGTGTGGCTTCAGAGAGAAGTCTGAGGAAAGGGGCTTGCACTCCTAAAATCCTACCCTACCTTTAACCTGAAGCATTTTGATTTGTGGCTTTGATCAGGGTCATCATACGTAAAACAAAACATGGATTACATTCAAATAAGATAGGCATGAAAGAACCTGACTGATTACAGTATGTGGCCTAAAGCCACATATCAACAGGAAGGAGACCCATAGACAAATATGTCAATACATAAGTATTGATAAGTTTATTTTATCCATGACAGCTCCTCAACCGTAGCTAATGTTTATTAGCATGCAAACAAAAGTCCTCTGACTTTACAGAAAACTGTTGTCTTCGTAACTGAATAGGGTTTCTTGCCATTAGTGGATGGTAGTGGGTTAGCGTTAGCATTAGAAGTTGTTACCTGTCTTGCCAAAAGCATTGGCCACTGTGACAATTACAAGACAAGATGTTGTAACACTCCCTTGTATGTGTTCAGGGCAGATTGGAGGCTACAGTGAGTCGCTACTGTTAAGTGATATAATAGGCTGTGGCTTCCTGGTTAGTGAGCTGCCTTAAGAAGAAGAGATGGTGTTGCTTTCCTCCATTGGGTATAGGTCTTGGTAGATAATTATGGCTTATGCAATGTTTTTTTCTAGACTGTAACAACTGGCATTGCAGCAATAGCATATTTACATGTAGCTAACAAAATAGTTTCCCTAAACCTTACACAAACATGAATATTCATCATTAATGTATAAATTATTGTTACCATGATGTTTTATAGGCCTAAAAGACACCTATGGGTTGTGTAGGGATTTTTGACTGTTATAATTAACATTCACCAGAGGTTTCTTCATGGTGTAATGCAAAAAGCAAAACACAATTGCATCATCTCCTATCTTGATATAGCAAACTTGCCAGCATACAGTACAGTATGGTACAGTACAGTCCACCTCCAGCAGAGCAACATTCATTGGCATTCGTTCAGATGCTCTTGCTAGCCGTCTGTCTGCTGCACTGTGCTGGGCAAGTAGCATACAGGTTTTTTTTTTTTCTCTCAAAGCTGCCTGCAGCGGCTGAGAAGCATGCTGTGAGAGCAGTGAGAGTGAACCCAAATGGAAAAGTTGGGGGCTGAAATCCAAAAGTTTGAGCTGAAAGTAGAAGGGGGGTGGCACAGAAGAAATATTATTGCCTATTTATAAAGCTTTGGACAGTTTTGTTACGGATGAAAAGGTTGAAAATATAATCACAATAAAAAGGCTCACCTAGTCATGGTGTTTATTCTAAAAAGAAAATAAAAAAGGAGACCCATGATGCCATGATGTTGCTGTGAAGTAACCAGCTGTAATAACTTCCAACAGAGTAGGTGTCAAGCAAAGATAATCCATGTGCAGTCCCATGCATCTGCTCATGAGACTGGCACTGTAGTCCAACAGGGTGGAGCTTCCTTCATCCCATGAGCAGCTGTGCAGGGAATGGCCGGCTCAGGAACTGATTTAGGTTCCAGCTGTTATTTGGCTGAATCGGAGACAGCGGTGCACCATAGAAACGGCAGGATGGTTATGGTGCAATTCTGCTGGCTGCGCTATGTACCAGCAGAGGTGTTAATTAATGCTAATTGCAAGAGGGGGTCAATTATACACTCCATGGTGCATGAATAGGACCACCATGTTAGCAAGCAATGAATCAAAACAACAGCTATCTTCTACTTCCCTTAAACCACGACACAAAAACATACAGGTGTTGAATTACAGGTGTAATAAGATTGATTTTCTGTTCCCTTCAGCGCAAAATGTTCATAATGTTTCTCCAGGGGAAGAACAGAGTTGTAATACAAAACCAATAATTTAACAATTACTTGGATTGTGCACAGATTTTTGGCTTTCAAAACTGGTTTGGAACAATAACTTTACACCCACTACAACGCCAAGACAATGAAGTTCTTACTGGCCTCCACCCACCTGCAGTCCCACCTGCTCAGCAGCTGAGGATGCTGGAACAAACAAAGATTCAGCATGCAGATAAAATGTCTTTTTATTGTCTTCATAAAAAATTCCAGTGTGGCTGGTTTGGTTTCTTATCTACATTATATAGTATGTAATATTATATTACAAAAATGTGACTTCATGGTCGTTGTAATTCCATGTCACCACAGAGAACAGGCCATGAGTGAAAGGATAAAAGTTTAGCTGAACTGTGGAGTGAGAGTTTGCAGAATAAGCTCTGGCCACATAGACTTTCATGTCAACGAATCTTTGAAAACTGCTAGCAGAATGAATTAGACCAGCAGCTGGGACCATATGGTGTTTACGTGGTTTGGCGGTTCAGTGACCAATGGTGAAAACACAAGATTGGTTGGACCATTAGAGTGATTCTTTTTCAGTACAGAACATTTAATGGGCCCCAAAATTCACTGTCCACTCGGGAAACAAACTTTGAGACTCTGTTGCCTTTAATCTCTCATGACTTTCATTATCTTTTGTTTAGACAGGTCCACTTATGACTAGATATAGCTGCACCTGATCACACTGTTTACTTTGATTTTCTTTTGTAGTCGTGTTGTGGAATATTTCTCGCGGTAACCTCCGAAGATCAAAGTGGACTAAATTAGACATGTAAACATTGTTTGATGGAACTTAATTAAAAAGTTACACTTAAGGTTATTCTTCCTGAATATGTTCAATCATAATGAGGGAATAATTTCATATCATAAAGAAATGGGTTTGTTTGTGAATTCTGCTGGGACTTTGTTATTGAGAGGAAAGGTAAGAGAACTATTTGTCTAAGGGAAATTTCACAGGGCTTCTTTTTTAATAACACATATGTTTGTAGAGGCTAATGAACTAGTTTTAATTAGTACAAAATCTCTCTGTGCAGTGCTTTGAATTACAATCAGATATATATATTTATTCATAGTCATTTCCAAAACCTAGAACAACATAGATAAGTTGTAACCTTCATGTTGGTGCAAGTGGAAGACTAAGGCGGGATTTTCCAAAGAATGTCCATATGACCCCATTAGGCCTTAAATGGACAGTTATCATAAATCAAAAATGTATATATTGTCCTGCTCACTTGCGGTGTCACACAAGTTTGAATTTTATTTTCTGAATATTTAAAAAATCCTGTATTGTTTGATTGTTTATTGAACTGAAACCTGAGAAAAACACAAAAGAGGATGATGTTGATTCAGATTATTTAGTGTCTTCTAAAGCCATGAGTTTGGACACATCATGCTAAAAAGCTCTTTGCAATATGTTTTATTTTGTCATATTTTTGTCTGTACGTGGTACACATGACCACATTCTCTTGTAAAAACCCCTCACCTGTCAGTTACTGTAATATCTTTTTTTTTTTTTTTTTTTTTTTTATTACACTGATTTATAACTGCTGTTTTATAAAATGCCAATATCTTACTCTGTATTAGTCTTATTTTAGAAAATGTAATATTCACTTGCTTGATTACCATGCTGCTTTATATCCTGTCTGATGCTGAGCTAACTGCCTGGTAACAACCCTTTCAGAAACACAGCAACCAAATGCTCATAACACAACGGAGGCACAACATACTTTTGGTGCCCTGATCAAATAATCAATTCCACAACTGTCACGTGTCCTTGATAAATCAGTGAACAGGGAGGTTATGGATTAATTGCCATATTGTTTATGGATTAGATTTGTTCTTTGCTATATTTGCAAATGTAATTTTAAATACTTTTACAAATGAAAGTCACTTTTTCCTCAAATACATGTAAAAACTGGAAGTGTATGTGAGATCGTTCTGGTTTTAAAATCTTTAATACTCGATGCTCTACAAGGTGCATGTTGCTAAATAAGTTAGTGTTTAATCAAATTGCAAAAAAAAAAAACTAATTGGTGCACAGTAAACCTGCGGCCATGTAGAATCCACCTAAAGGCAAAGTATAATTAATCTGCTGTGTGCAGTCTCCAGTGTATTTGTATTACACATGTATCTGGATCACTTCAAGAGCATATCAGAGTGCTTGAATCACTCATTTTTGCTCAAGGTTCCCGCAAAGGGTTAATCCAGCCATTACAACATTACAATGTTTAATATGAAATAAAGAAAAAGAAAAAATGTTGGGTGAGACATGTCAATCAATCGAATCCAGAGGAGAAACAATTTTTCTTAATTTGTATGCACCAAGTTTATTTGTAATTGAGGGCATCTCTGCCAGGCAACAGTAATTACAGTTTCTTCACCACGCGAGCCAGAGCCACAGGCCTGCCTTATAAAATCTGGCATATATCAGCAGGGTACAACAAGTGCAAGGTTGTCACCTGAGGGACACTTCCATTACGTGACAAAAGTGAGAAGATAATTTGATTCACTGTTTAGTTAGGCAACCTCTGTCAGACCTGCAGCCGTACACAGCAGTTGGGGAGCATGAAGATTGACTACAAATGAGTCTGCTGACCTGCCGAGGTCACACATTCCAGAAAACAATTTGTTCTATCATTTACTGGAAGATATTGGTGGGTGAAATGTGTTCCATGGCTAGCTAATGGATCAGGTGCATAAAGATAGCAGCTTCTAGGTGCAACATCACTTCCAATCCCAGAGGGCAAATCTGAAATACCAATGCCATTCCAGCAAGTTTGGAAAAGGTAAATGTCTGTAATAGGTAATCAGACTGCAATTTTTCCTCTAACCATCAAACAGGGTTAAAGGAAGTAGGTATTTTCTAGCTTGCAAACACCAGCGGTGCTTGCGCTTGTGTTTGCCTCTGTTTATGTCTTCTTTTCTACTGAAGTTAGCATGCCAAGTCTGTCTTTTCCCTTTGTGATGCAATCTGTGCAGTGTCCAGTCTGCCCTGAAGAAGAAGAGCTGCTCAGAGAATGTAACAACACCCTGTGTTGCAAATGCAGCAGTAGTTCAAGTTTTAGTCAATACTACAGGGAAATAAACTGCTAACGCTAACACTGACTATAGCCTATAGGAATAGGAAAAACGTAAACAGCTCCTTTAACAGTATCTACAGTATGTGTCTAATGTTGTTTTCATTCCACAAATACTATTTCCTGTCTTCAGTGTGTGTGTGTGTGCATGGTGTGTGTATACTACGGTACTCTAGATGTATGCATTGTAGAGTGTAGTGTGATTTTAAGCCTTTGAGCTAACTTCTGAATAGTCAATAATTGATATGATCAAAAACTTGTTATTTGTCAAAAAACAAACAACCAAAACAACATCAATATGAGCGACATTCAAACAAAAGTCTCATCTTTCAGGATTAACATGAAGATGAGACCATTTTCAAAGAGATTTAAAAAAGGAAAAGAGTAATAAACAAGATGAAAGAAACAAGACAACAGGAAATTACATGACATCTAATCTTTGCTTAAAAGAACAAAAACAACAGTGGCACACAAGTTTTACTATAAAATAACATCACAATTTATATTTATATTCTGTTTTATCTATTGCAATGTATTTACTTGTGTAAAGTCAGTTTCTCCCTGTGTACACAGTTTTTGGGAGATTTAAATATCAAATTAGGATTAAAACACAATGGTCTCCAAGCCATATCTCTCACTTTATGAGAGAACAGATAAGGCTGCATCAATCTAATAAGACTATATTATAGTGTGTGTTAAAAGATATTCCTTCTTGGCTGGTGACATACAAAGAGATGAGAGTATAGCGTGTGCTGATGCCATCTCTGATTCCCTCTGAAGTCATTTAAACAGTGTGATCGACTATAGCCTTCTGAAAGTTGAATTGTCACAACTTCATAATGTCATGTTCTTAATGTCAAACTGATAAAGCACATCCTTAAGACAGTATATTTTCTGAGCAAGCAAAACAGAAACTTTAGGGGATGAAATGTTGCCTTCAACATCAGAGACAATTCCAAGCCGAAGAAAAGCTGGTGGGAGGTTGTTGCTCTTTTGGGGTGCGGGTTTAGACTAAAGCTGTAATAATGTTGAGTCAAGTGGGTTGAAAGTCCATTTCTTTTTCTCCTCTACCACATCACGAGAAACGGGAAACTGACTTTTATAGCATTCATGGAGTGCAGGGCCAGACTATGCTAGGTGACTAAGTGAGGAACAGTCTGAGAAATATAATGCTACAGGGCTGCTTTTGTCTTTATCACACTGTTTTATGACGCATAAGCCTGCCAGAAGCACTTTGAGAGATTCAGCACAGCCGTCCTGCTGCTGCGAGGATGGGTCCAGTTGTGCTTCCTGCTCTCAGGCTCTGTTGTTGGGTATTATTCTGTGATGTTTCAAGGCTTTTCAGGAGCTATATTTGAAAAGGTCATAAGAAAAAGGCCATCAGAAGAAATTTATTACCATTACATGATATATTTTTAGAGGGGGTACTCTTAGGGCAATTCACAGTAGTATTGTTTGTCCGAGAAGTTGGGAGACTTGGCTGTGACAGAGCTTTAAAGCAAAAGCAGTCAAAATCAAAGCTGCAGCAGCTGACGTTGCCTTATGTTTTGTTCCTCGTCATTCTACCCATTTATGGCCAAAAATAGACAATACTGATGACATCACTACAGCATTATCCGGGTCATTTTTAGAGCCACCAAAGTTTTACACACAACGTGAGTGGCACTGCTTATTATGAGCAAACTGAACCTTTGGAAAATTTTGAGGTGGCGCTCAAACGTCACTGATGCTGTATTTGTGATTTTATTGTCGCATCTTGGCTGCATAAGAAAACCACACCCATTCAGCAATATTTATAAAAATATATTTCACAAAGTAGGAAACAATACAGGGTATCTTAGATTACAGTACAGAGAGTAAATAATTGAACATACACATTTATAAGCATTAAAGCACAGTAGAAAATATGATCTGCATGTAGGACTATTCCATATATATTGTTTAGTCTACCGAGAACTGCCATAATACTGTATCAGTACAAACTGAGTACGCACGCAGCTGTAGTGCCATTGAGATTCTCATTATGTGCAAGAGCTAACGTGCAGAGACAAAACCTACCACCTCATTGAAAGCTAATGACGTTAGCAGTAACTCTATGTACAGTACAAGTCTTTTTTATTGATATCATACAGTGTAAGCACAATATGCACATGGTCTGGATTTGTGTTTTCACTTTTCTTGGGCTAATGCAGTCTTTCCTAAATGAGATCAGATGTTTGGAGGGAGTCACGTACTACACGTAAGTATTAATTAGACTATTGTGCTCGGACGGTCACTGGCTGTACCCCAGGAAATATTATGAGACATATTTTACACAGAATTAGCATGTGTCAGAAAAGGTCCCATTCCTGCATTCCCAATTAGTTAGATCATCTGTAGTCATTAGTGCTCTTGTTTTTCCTGCTTACATCTAATCTACGTCATCAACTGCAGTAAATTCATGATAAAGATTTGTCCGTAATGAAATAGTGTTAGAGTGTTTGAAAAAAACAGCTGGATGTGAAATAATCTAAACACACTCACTTGAAATTGTCAGCACACAAAATAAATGATTTAAGAACAGATATACAAAAACTCATAGAACATTAATGAAGAATCAACACGTCTCTTGTCAAAAAACAGTAGATTACAATTGTATTTAATGTTGCTTCTGTAAAAAGAAGGCCTCAGAGTTTCTACATTTCTCTTTTTTGTCTTCACTTCAGTGTTTTATAGGCTAGTAACACTTGCGACCCACACCTGTAGCATGTAAATACAAAGAGTTGTATAAAGCAAGCCTTTCCGGGCTTTAGATAGTTTATAAATGTGGCCACCAGAGAACATATCAAATGATAACAAATTCACCTTAAAGCCAATACTGGTTTGTCTTTTTGCTTTTTTCAAATCATACATACATTCATCATTGTAATGTAGACCATATATTGCTTTTTCTTCGTCATTTTGTCTCAGATCACCGGTCAGCTGGCAGACATGAAACAAAGAGTCCTGCTGCAGCTTCTGTAGTCCAGCTTGCTGTCCATGGAGCATGGAGTATATGTGTGTCCGCTCAAGCTTCAGAGAACCCAACAACATCCTATTATTTCCTTTCATTGGGCAACTACCAGCAAACCCAGGGTTTTATCTGCTACTGGCAGTCACAGCAAATGACTAACACCCAAAATACTGCTAGACACTCCACAACGGAATCTAAGTTACACTCCACAAGAATCATAGATCTCCTAATAAAGACATTGTTTGGCTCAACAATTACAATGCGCTTGACGTAGTGGATGACGACTGCTATACCTCACTCTAAGAAGAATACAAAAGGTGGCCTCTCTTGTTTATTAACTGTTTTTTTTTTCTTTTTTTTAAACACCTGTTTTTAAAAGCCAGCAAACCCCCTAGCGTTTAACACACAAGTATGTGGACAGAAAAAAAAATCTGAAAGGTCTTTTTTTTTCCTCTAACAAACCAAAGGTCAGGTCTCGCGGTCGCTCTCGCCCACAGAGTAGAGCTCCCCAAGTCTTCTGAAGCGTGGGCCCCACTCTCTGAGATAGTCATAGTTCTGGTCCGAGTCTGATGACGCCGTCTCCAGTGAGCTGAGGGAGCCAGCAATGGACCCACGACCCTCGTATCCATAGATCTGTATGGAGTCATACGGCGGCGCTGTGGGATCATTGTCTGCCTCGTGGAGACGCACGTTGATGAATTCGTCCACGTCCACGCCGTTGGGACCCGAGTGCTGGCCCGCCCTGGGCATGAACTGCAGGTCCGGCTTGATGTCCTTGCGTGGTAAGTAACCGTTGATGCCGTCTGGGTTCTGCAGCGTGGCGATGTCGAACGCCTCCGTGTCCTCCTCGCCTCCCCCTTCGTCATCGTAACGGATAATATTCTCTCTCACATCCTCGTCATCCTTGATGATCAGGGGTTCATTCTTGTGTCTTCTCAAGGTGACAAATAGTACTACTATTACTGTCGGAAAGAAAGACAAAACATGGAGGAAAGAAAGAAAGACAGGAAGAAAGGAAGAAAGAAACTGGATCAGCTTTGATAAGTTGATTTTCAGTTACATTATTCATGTTTTTCCCCCTCATGGTTGTAATATTACAACAGTAAAAACACCTCACCTAACAGCAGTATGATGCAGGCCAGGATGGCGATGAGAGCCCCCATACTGAGGCCGATGGGTAAGACGTAGGCCTCCACGTTGCAGGACAGGACAGTGCCATCCGCGTTACAGCTGCACACTCGGATGGTCAGAGTGTTGGTGCTGCTCATCGGAGGGTTCCCATTGTCCGTCACAATGATTGGCAGGAAGTACATCTCCTGTTTTTGTCGTCTGAAGGTGTCGTGCTTGGCTAGAACACTGATTGAATTGTCTGTCAGAGAGAGGTGAAGCCAGATATTATTATTTGTAATTGTTGGTGCGGATGTGTAAAAACGTTATTATTATTCATAGTGGTGACAGATTGAAGTTCTATTATTAAATTGTGTGAATATCAGTGCAGCATGAGGATAAACTAATTTCGCATCAATCGTCACTATGGGCTTTTTTAACATTCTCACATTCCAACACCGTAGATGAGTTTCAGACACCTTCCCTTTTGGCTCGACAGTCCAATTTGGGAATTCTGAAGGAAGGCGAGCCCCAGTTTGCTGTGCCCTTTGAAAGCTGAAGAAATGAAGGGGCTACGGCAGGCGACACTGGCTTAGAACATGGCACATGTCGACCCAGAAAGGTGCCAGCTGCTCTTTGATGACACTTCTGTGAAGCTGTCTGCTCATTAGCTGGCTCTCCTTACCCCTGCTCACATTATCAAACACTTGCATCCCCATAAGAATATACTCCTGCTGATCTTATGGAAAATGTACAAGATTTCTGATAGTCTAACCTTTGCCTCTCTGCTTGAGGGTGCACTGAGAAGAGGGGTGGGGGGGTGGGGTTGGGGTAGATCTGGTGGTGTAAAGAAACAGCCAAGTTGAAACATCTGCATTGACAGAGCAGACTTAATCAAAAGATGCAATGCTTCATGATAGAATTATTTGCTTTGCACAATCTGTAATTGATGTGAACATATGCTCAGATTTATTTCCTTACGACTGCTGCCACAAAGTGGTACGCTCTGCCTTGTGAGCACTGACATGTCCTATTTCATTTGGATCACTCTGCAGTGCGTAGCGAGTGTGCAACTATCTACTATGCCGTACTACAGCGTCAGAGCGTGTCCTGGTATACAGGTCAGTTTCTTTTTCTTGGCAATTTTTGATGGTAAAAATAGAATCACAAATTTCCTGCCAATCAAATTGAAAACATCTTTGCAGATAGATAAAAGGTTTTCCTTTTTTTTTCTTTTATGGTTTTGTTTTATACATTAGGGCACTTTAAGTGTTACATCTAATCTAATTAAAACCCTATGAACACTGAAACATTAATAATCACCATAAGAAAAGCAAAGGCTCATTTGAATATTTTTTTTCTGCTATTAATAACTTAATATGTGGGAGGCTCTAAATGACAGTAGCGACAGCAGAAGTGACACTAACGGTAACTTCTGCTGTCAACTTTCTGAACTCTCTGAAGATTTTTTGAGCAGCTACACATGGTGCGTTCATGAATGTCAAACCAGCAGGACTTAAATGCTTTTTAATAACATAATATCAAAGGATAGGAAGAAGCAAAAGAGGTAATGTGGGAAGGTCTGATTTTGTCTAGACGGAAATAAATACTTCTTTTTTGAAGTGGTACAAAGGTGACACTTTGTACCACTTCTTTCTTACAGGAACAAATGAGCATGATTGCTTTACTGAATATATGGATATGTTAATATCTGCAGCTTTATTGTCCGTTTAATGTGAAGCTGGAAGTGATTAACTATTCCACTATGTGTATGTGCTGACAAAATAAACACAAACATGAAATAATAAAGTGTGTACGTATTTACCATAACACAGTGGTTCTCAACCTGTGAGCCGGGGCCTACTGGTGGGCTGCAGAGATATTGCAAACACTTCTCCTGTTTGTATTACATTATGATGATACAATTTGTATGTGGTTGAAATATTTGTAAGGCAGTCCATGAGTTGGAAAATGTTCTGAACCACTGTTGTGTCCAACCAGCTTGGAGTCCACGTGATATCTTAAAAGTCGAGTCAAAAATAATTAGCAGATTAGCTTTTAAAGTATCCTATTTGTCTTTTAAGCCTCTGATTGAGAGAATTGGGTGACAGTTTGACTGACAACCCTTTATTGTTTTGGGACACCAGTAAACACAATCTTGTAGCTTAAAGGTTATGTGGATGGCGTTACAGACTACAGACTACACTGTCTAAATTGACTGTTGCTATTTGCATTTGAGTTCTTGAGCAGCTCAGTGCACTATAGCTGACCAGCTAGTTACCAAATAAATTAGATTAGCAAGCTGCCATTGACTTATCATTGGTATGAATGACTGGTCCACTGTGTGCACAGTAAAGTGGTACCATCATAAAACCAATACTACATCCAAAATAGGAATTTCTCCCTTACAGATGCTATGACAGGAAACCAACAATAAGTGCCAATGATGCTTGTGGCTAAAACATTGGCATAAGCAGAGAAAGTCAGTAGTAAGTCAGTAAACTTATCAGTTACAAAGTAATATCTAAAAGGTTCCAGTCATATGAAATCAAGGTAGACTGTGGCTGCAGTTCTCTTGCATGATTAAGCTGAGCCAGGGTGTTGAGATGGTTGTGAGCTCAACTTTATATTTTGAGGAAGGAAGATTTTCTTTTCTTTCATTATTTAAGCACCAAGTGTAAAATAAGCTTCTATCAACTGAAGTGTGTTTCAGGCCTCCTGGTTAGCATGTTGTCTCAGTAACTGAGGATGGTATAGGCCCTACAATGTTCTGCTGCAGGCCCGCCCCCCGAACGCAGCCTTGTCAGAGTGCTTGATATCTTGTATACAGCTGGTCAGAATCTCAGCCATTTTCCCCACTGTGGGCAACCCCTAACCTCTTCACTGTGCAATCCCTACAATTACACTCATCATCGCAAACAAAAGCAGCACACACAGGCTCACAGGAGCCTGACGCTCTTCATTGAAGTGTCTCCCACAGCTGCCGATTCAGCCACTGAAGTGTTTTGGGGGCATGCGGAATGATGGGCTTCTTTCCTCTGCACGGAATTAGCAATAGACAAGTGGTCGGTGCTGTATGTATTACATACTGTAGCGAGAGCTGAACCACAACCTATATTTATTTCGGTTACAGGCAAGTGATGTAAAATGCAGCTGTTTTTGCTGTGCTGTGCAAATGAAGTGCTTTTATTTATTTATTTGTTTTTTGCATTGCTTGTGATTATTACACTGGTGTCTCATTTCTTCCTGTCTGGTAAATGTACCTGTTTAAAAAGTAAAAGGGTTTTTTATTTTTGTCAAAATGGATCGTCCATTTGATGACCTAATTTTTATGGACTCTTTCCTCCATCAGAGAGTGGCTGCAGTAAATTAGCCTGCAGGCTCTACGTTGAAACAGAAGGATAGTACCATATGAAGATTTTTTTTTGCCCCGAGCCGAAAACATTACACAACGTCATCAGGAACACAGCCTGTTCAGAGTCGGGCATGGAGGGGATTGCAGCAGAAGAGGAATTGAATAAAGACAGGAGAAAGATGGCAAATAAACCAATCAAGAGTATTTAGCAAATAAATTTAGCACCATCTGCCACACTGCAACAGCTCCTGGGAAGTCATCCTACATTGAGCTGCAAGACTACCAGGAAAAGCCATTTGGATCCCATTCATTTAGTTTCCCTCAAAACGCACTGGGGAGTAAAAAGAAGCTGGTGTCCAGACAATTTCACATCTGCTAATTGTGAGCTACACTGATCCACCAGATTTCATCTCCAGAACGGCTAACATGCCGCGGGTTAGAGATTAGACTGGAAAGCCATTGGAGAAATCTACAGAACCTTCACTCATTCTGCCACAAGAAGAGTTGCTTTTCTCTGTGTTTTCTTTTTTCTTTCACCTGGGTTGTTTTTGATGGTGAAATTGGGGTTGTTAAGCATCTCAGGGACCAGGCGGAAGTCAAAGTAGTGGCCCTGGATTGGATCGTCTTTGTCCGTTGCCTTGATGGTCTGGATCACCTGCGTTGAAAACAGAGAGATGATAAGATAATACCAAAAAAGGGCTCAAAGCCATTAGAGGAGGCGGCCTATTTATTACCCTGTTTTTTGCCACCCGAGATTTCCTCGTTGTAATACTGGCTGGATCACACCTGATGAAATATATGCTCTATTCATTCCTGGAGTTTGAGATTATAATCAATGAGGTCCTGTCTCGTCTGGCACACTTTCAGGCTCCTGGCTCTATCTGTTAATCTGTCATCATAGGTCTTATCGTGCTGTACGTCTTTATGATTGATTGGAAATTAGAATTCAGGCCCTGCAGGACAGCTTCCCCTTTTTCACTTCTCTTTTTTTCTCCCCTTTCAATAAAGCTCCCTATTGTACATACACAGGTCCCCTGAAAGAGGTCGATTGATGAGATGGAGAATGCTAAATACTCGTCCAGGATTTTTGGCTGGGGGAAGCATTGTGCCATCTGGAGCAGGACATGAAAGACAGTCTTGAATTATGATCCACTCTGATCAATCCTGACTGCTCTCATTTCCCCTTTGCTCCGCTGACACTGTGTCACGGGAGAACTGTTGCAGGGGGGGAAAAAAGGCTACACTCCCACCTCTAGTTTCCCAGTGAAATAAATAGGCTATAATTCACTGTGGCCAATCATTAGAGGGGAGGAAAGAAAGAGAAAGAAAGCAAGAGAGAAAAAGAAAATGATAGATTGCTTGTTTGATGAATGAGCCACCTCTTTCTTTACCTGTCCAGGTTTTCCATTTTCACACAAAAAGGTCTCGTATGAGTCTGCAAAGTAGGGGGCATTGTCGTTTACGTCCATTACCCTGATGGCCACAATCGCCCTCGATATCTGACTGTGGTTTCCTAATAGATAGATAGATAGATAGATAGATAGATAGATAGATAGATAGATAGATAGATAGATAGATAGATAGATAGATAGATAGATAGATAGATAGATAGATAGATAGATAGATAGATAGATGACAAAGTTGAAAAAGACAATGAGCAAAATGTGTGAAAACTGTGTGGAAAAAAACAAGGTTACACATGAAATGCCAAATAAATTCTGTGACCTAGTTTTAATTTCCTTTATTTTCAATCTTTATTTCTCCCTTCATTTCCTGAGCTGATGGGAGGACAGATGATACGCCACATCAATCTACATTTCAGCTAGTATCAGTGATGCAAAACAGGATTCTAGGCAGCAGGAAAAAAAAAAAAACATCATTCAAAGTGCTTTTGAAAATCCCCTGTACACTGTAATGTTTAAAACATGAGGGTTAAAACATGCATATTAATGAGTCACTGGTAACTGAAGTCTAAAAAGACAATAAAAGGCAGTTTAATTAGATTAGATTTTGATTGGAATTATTCATCGCTGGTAATTGACAGTCCCTTTCGAGAGTCCACGTAAACTGTTGTATTTATTAATTTGTGGTGCAAATGCCAACTTTTAGAGCAATTATCTGTAAATGTGGCCCTAAGAAGGACGAGTCGATTTGGGCCTTTTTATTTTCTTTTTTTTATCTCATTCATTTATCTATTTAAAGCCACTCAGCCACTTTAGAAGAGGTCTGATGTTCTGTTAACGGCAATAAATGCGGCGTCTCGTCATTTTAGACATAAACCTAAGATTCTCTGAGGAGTAAGGTGTTACACAGTGAGGGCTCTTGGTGAGTTTTTCCTTTTCACAAAATACTGCAACATATTGATCTGGACTGTGTCCACTGCTCAGTAGCTATAGATCTTCTTTTTTTAAGTCACATTGTGTTATTTTACCGAACGGTGTCAGTTAAACAACATGTATCTACAATCAACATTTTCTAATGTTACCATAAGCAGCAGGTTGTGCTGGACTCATAAACTGTATAAAGATGGATGTTGTTGAAGAGTGGAAGCTAGTAAATACTCATCCAGTTGTTGCCCAATGCAACAAGCCCTCAATTTTGCAGAACTTAAAACCTTGATCGAAGTGAAACAGGTGAGTCTTTAAACAATTCTACATTTGCTGTTGCTGACTAGTTGTCATGAAAGCAGCCAGAGAGAGTTTTGTTGCTGTTTTGTGTACCCGACTGCAAACATATTCATTTATGTTGTTAGTTTGGACATTTTAAAATGAGAGTCTATGGAGGTTGACTCACTGTTGGAGCCACAAAAATATTGGTGTTTTATTTTTCTTTATTTCATCATCCTCTCCATTTAATAATAAAAATAACAACATGAAACAGTGGACAGGATGCCCCACATATTCAAGGTCTCCAGCGGACCAGCGGATGAGTTGAAAAAGAGGTAAGCAGTGAGGAGAGAGGCAATTGACAGTCTGATAGACAACGTAAGATGGATTAGGGCAGAGGGAGAGCGGGAGACAGCGTCCCTCCTCCTTGCAAAAGTGACTTTCCCCCAGCAGCAGACAGGGAATAGAATCTGATTAGTCAGATGTCAACTGGTGCGAGGCGGCAGAACGTGTCTCCGTTTGGGTGGCAAATGGCATCGGGATAGAACTGGGAACACATCTATTCCTCTTCACGCCAGAGAAGACACCGCTATCCCCTCCCCGTCTGTGAAGAATAGCAAAACTGCCATATTTATTTTGGCAAATTCCTATTAGGTGTTCTCAGAGATGCCACTATCTCCAGCCACAGTTACTTTGCCAAGAGGCATGAAAACGCACTTTAAATGTATGGGTGCAAGACTTGACAAGGCAACCAGCTTATCAAATGAGACACTCTCAATTCCTCCAACAGGGCTGCTGCTACGGTGGTGGGATTTGTCTGTGCTGCACGGCCAAAACATTATGACAGTGTTTGAGCTTTCATTTATTCTGACAATTAATGTGCTTTTCCTTTGATTAAGGAAAGAAAGGGACAGATAGAGAATGAGACAGAGAGGGAGAAGAAGAGAGATAGAGCAGCAGAGGACAGGGGGAAAAAAAGTTACAAGCTGTGTAAATTTCTATTCCAATAGCCTTAAGGGCTACATTAAGCTTTATCACAACATACAGCCCCCCTGAAACAATCTGTATGCAAATAAAGCCTTACATATGGTCTGAGCTGTTTGTAGCTCTGCCGGCAAGATTTTCTACGTAGTCAGTGAGTTTTGCGGTTCGCAGATGTTCTTTAATCTGTAATGGATGCTGGCATTGGAGCAATCCACTCTGGAGCGTGACTTTAAAACTGTTTATTTGATACGTCTTAATGTTCTTGCATTCCCACAAATTGACTACTGAGCTGTTTAATTCAATCAAAACTCAGCAAATTAACTTATTTAATGCCTCTGTGGATTCAAATGCTAATTGTTTGTGCCATACTATTGAAGCGATTAAAGAGAGATGGTTTACAGAGCGCCATACTGTCGAACCAGAGGATTGTGTGCAGCAGGTCTGTGATTCCTTTTGACAGAAGTCGCTCAGAGGAAAAAAAAGATCTTGTACGTGAACCTCCTGCAGTTCTCCTTTTTTTTTTTTTTTCTTCAAAATTTGCGTGCAAATGAGTGTCTGGAATTACACTGATTCTCAAAATAGGAAATTGTAATTCATGAGAGAGGATTTGTGCGCACCGGGGGGAGAAGCACATTTTACTTACTGACTTCTGTGGCGGTTACTGTTATGTTGTGCCACATGTCTGTCTCCCGGTCCAGAGGTTTAGCAAGTGTAATCTTTCCATCGTCCACGTTGATGTTGAACTGCCTCTCCAGGTCCGTATGCCGATCGATGAAGTATCTGCAGAGAGACAACCGATTGTCAGAAATTTGAGCTAAAAGAGTTCCTGAATGGCAGCGCAAAAGTGTCTTTAGGGGCTCCTTTGGGTGTTGCGGCTAATGGGACCTTACCCATTAAGAGAAACCTGTAGATTAATGCATATTAAAACCAGCAGGAAATCAATAATTATCATCTGAGGAGTAATTACAGGCTTCACATGAGCAGCAGGAGGCATTAAAACCTGATAAGGCCCAAGAAGCCCCCCTCCCTCGCAATCACGGGTGACACCCCCACCCTCCTGCACAAAAAAAAAAAAAGACCATTAGTAAATGTTATGTCAGGGTAAGAGATGGGGTGTTGGTAACCCTGTTTGGGCTCTGTCAACACTCAATGGCTCCCGGAGGCTTTGCATTAATGAGTTAGGACAGCACTGTGTCACACAGGGGCTCAAACAACACAGGGTGGGGGAGGGTGAGAGAGGGGATAATGGATGTAATGGAAATGAACCACTGACCGGTCTGTTATGTGTGACCTTGTATTGTCTTAGGGGAGAGGTTTTTCTTTTTTTTTTTCATTGTTGTTTCAAACCACAGAGTGACTTTTGTGTCAATAAAGCAGCTCATGTCAGAGTGAATCAAACATGGTTTCAAAGGAAGCATTTGACAAACTGTTTCTCGGCGACCCTTTCCCTGTGACACGCTGACGTTTTGAGACTTGTAGAGTCTTGAAAAAATAAGAAAAGAAAAAAAAATACAGTGGCAAGACATAAAACTCCCCAGAAAAAAAGGAAGAACTCCAGCAGCGGGTATGAAATTGGAATGCACATAAAAGAGAATTTTCCGATGCCATTTGAAGTTGTGAAATCGCTCTTTCATGTTGCAACACGCGCCGCGCCAATTCTTGGGACGAGCCCACACAAAACTGACTAAAAAAGAATCTGTCATTATGGGTCATCTTTGGTTTCACACATTTCATTAGCCATTATATGTGACTTTCATAAACATCCTACTCACCCAAAACACAAGGCCACAGTGATTCACGTGAGCTAATTACAACGTGTACCGTGCACAAGTGTTTTCATACCTCCAGGACAAACTGTCCCTGTTCCTCTCTCTCTCTCTCACTGGCTCACTCCTACATTACTACACAATCTTTTCCCCCTCTTTCTCACCAACAGAAAGTTCTTTTTCCCCTCTTTTCCATCCAGCTGGGTCTCAAGCTCTCCCTAATCCAATCCCTCTATCCATTTTTTTCCACTCCCTCAGACCCTCTTCTCCACACAGGCATCACTCAGCCACCAGACGCCCTGCTGACCCCGTCTCTCTTCCTTGCTAACCCTGGGTCTCCCACCATCTCGCAGCGTAACCGCTCATCCCTATCAGTGCAGACCTGTTGGCAGAAACCCTGCAGTATTTATATGAGAGGAAGGAGAGAGAGAGGGGGTGGAAGCAGGAAGGGATGAAAAGAGAAATCGAGAAAGAGCAGCAGAAAAAGCCAAAGACAAAGTCACAACAACAACAATTTATATGAAGGAGAGCGCTGCTTATACAAGAATGGCAAGAAATGAAATAAATAAACCACTGGCCCAGATTCCAATTGTTGGGGAGATGTACCGAGCCGTGACATTTCCATTTTTGAGATGAAATGGTGTAAAATCCTCTAGACGCCAGGCTGGGAGAGGTCCATGAGGACTCTTCTCCCCCCCTCTTTCCACCCACCCTCCCTCTCTTTTTCTCTTGCCCTGCAGACGCAGAGCACTTTTAAGACAGGCAGACAGCAGCAAACCACCTGGGAGCAGCCTCTCTCCTGCAGACTGAGTGGATCCCAGTCAAACGCTGACAGCCTCACGTGGAAGCGAGGAGACAGACCCTGAAATGTTCTGCCACCTGTCACTCAAACTGACAACGTGATGTGAAAAGAATTAAAAGCAAATAAAAAATGATATCTGAGCGTAATACGTGCGCAGTTTTCTTGAGTGTGATGTGGAGAGTGTGTGCAAATGTGTGCCTCTGTATGTGTGTATGTGTGTGTCATCATCTCATTTTACCTTTGCTGCACTTATTCACAAGCTTTGAAACAGCATTGGACTGACCTCAGCCTAACAGTCAAATATAACGTTAGAGGATGTTTGTGCCAAATATTTCACAGTAGAGTAGTTCTCTTACAACTGATGCGACACACGTCCAGAAATATCCAGCCTCAATATAAAACAAACATGATAACAAATGCATCGGTGTGACAGACGCTGCTCCATGAATGAAAAAAGTAAGTACAAGCTGTAAACGTTTGACACTTGAAAAAAGGAATCATGGCCTTAATCGGTCAATAACTGGACAACTAAAGTGCATGACTAATACCAGACTGCTCGAGATCAAACCAAAACGCCCAGATAATGCAATTGGAAACCAATTTTCTTCTCTATGTATACACTTTAATCTGACTGAAACTGGACAATGTATGTGTGCATGCTTCACAACAAGTGATATGTGTATCATAGAAACCGGCCCGAACCTGACCCAAAAAAAAGAGTGTGATGCGTCACCGCCGATTCAGTGCATTTCATAATAAACAACACAAAGTACAGTATAACCAGCAAGACGATGTGGAAGCCCAAGGCCCGACCCGACCCAAGTCATTTGTAGTATGTATTTTTGCCCTGTGCTCATTCGGGCTCTCAAATTACTTACTAGGTGACGGAATAGGTTAACTGGACAGGGTCCGTATAGCGATGCATATCCCCACCTATGCTGAGGAGGCTGACATGTTTCCATCAAGTATTTGATTTTCCCCCGTTGCATGTGAACTGGGACAAGGACAGAATTCCAATGAGACATCAAACTGTGCATGTAAACACACTCAGTGATATTGTCTCTCTTTTCCCACACTCATTTATGATTCCTGCTGAGTTTTGCACTGCATTTGTCAAAGATCACTTGTCAATCAAACATTATGGCCAGAAACTCTTGTCCATTTGAGCTTCTCCATCAATCTTTTGTCTCTTTAGACACGGTGGCTATCGTAGCTCGTACATCACCCCTTGACTTTCTTTTCCAATACATAATGAGTGTGAAATCTTCCCCTTGGAATTATAAGGTTCTATCTGACATTTTCTGACATTGTCAAAATTGAGTTATTCACATTCCAGCTCTGGTACTACTTATTAACACAACAGGAGGTGTTTTTTCAAGTTTTATGTATTTTTGGTCATTCAATCTGGAAAAAAAAAGGTTCTATCTACTGTACAAACTCAAACTCTATCTTGGTTTTCTATACAATCTGGTCAGAATGCAGATAGGACCTTATAATTACAAGGGGACGAAATGGTTATTTACACCAAAGACAAATCAGACACTGGGCAGCAAGTGGAACTAAATGTGCAATAAGAGTTTAACTGCTACAGTGCTGCTATAATTAGTGAATCATACTTCCAACTCAGGGCCGTTTTATATTGATGTAACAGTCTTTCATCTTTAATTGAATTATATAATAGAGATACAACCACACAATGCCATAGCAATTCAAACATTTGCCACTATCAATCTGGTAAATATTTGGGGTCTCTCAGTGAATAATATTTTCGAAACAACCTTTCTCAGAAATTCCTTGAAATTGAGTTAAATCAACATCAACGACTGTGGCAGCAAGTGTTATTAATAAATGCTAAATATAATTTATCAGTAGCATCCTGTCACAGAGGTAAAGTTATTCAGCCAGGAAACTGACTTAGTAATACAAAAACACAAATGTTGCTGTTAGCCACCATAAGACATTGGTCATACTGGACCAAGCTAGACCGTATCAGCAAAACTCCTTACCCTATTAAATTTAGCTTTACACTTTATTTCCATAGGGAAAGGAATGAACCTTAATTAGCCAGAAAATGTACATGTATACTAAAACATACTAAACAATATGCGCCATGTCAGTACAGTATATTGGTCAGGCTCTATTTAGCAAGCTGTAAAGGTTAAGCTGCCTTGGAAAGGTTTCTATGGACATTTGTGTTTCTGCTTTTTCACACCTGTGCATGTGTGACAGTGGCTGCCGGGTTTTTATCTCCATTAGAGTGTGAATGTGTGCATCTGAGTGACTGAGTGCCTGTACACATTTGGGAAAGAAGAGGTGAGAAGATCAAGAACAAATGTTTTTTTTGTTTTTTTTTCCCCCACAGAGAACAAAACGCCTCTGCGACATTCCTGCTTGTTATTAGGTCAGTTATTCCACTGGGAGGATCACAGATGTAGAACTAATTTTTTTTTTTTTTACCGTCCACTGAATGCTGACCAGTTGTGTTTAACACCACTTCTCTATTCAGGTTGGATCCCAGGCATCTTTTACTTATTTATTTATTTTCTCGAGAGTCCAAAGTTAAATATCAATAACAAAATCTACATAATCAAAAAAAAAGAAAAAGAAAAAAAGATCAGTATGTTGACATTAGATTTCCATTCATTTCAAAGACATCTCCTTCACATGACTGCTTGTATTACCATATGCAGCATGTCAGCTGTCAGCTGTGCTATAACAGCATAAGAAAGCACCCTGAAACAAGCTTTACCAAGCACTATTGCATTCCTGCAATTCCCTGCAACAATAAATGAAGATAAAACAGAAAGAGAGAGAGAGAGAGAGATAATACAGACTAAGATGCACGCCAAATATGTTTAAAATCCAAAGCAGCAGCAGATTCTGGCAATGCTTGTCACAGTATCAATATTTTGGAATACAGTCCCAGCTATTGCATGAAATCCAGCAGTTCGTGTCAGACAGCTATAGTGACTGCCAGATGTCACATTGCTTTTTATTTGTGATCAGTCAGGTAGAAAACGACAGAGCACAGGCTCCAGAGAGAGGCAATACTGGGGGAGTATTTCATGGAGTGCACCTGAAACGTTGTTGGTTGGATGCATTAAGTACAGCTAAGGGGTTGTTTGTCTCCAGAGTGCAGAGGACATGGCAGCCCACCAGAGCACTCGCCCCGAGTGGTTTAGACGCAGACTGGTTTGGTCTGGTCCAGCTCGGAGGGATGGGGGTGGTGGTGGAGGTGGAGGTGGAGGTGGGGGGGTTGGAGGGCAGAGACAAAGAACGATTCTAATCAGAGTCACTCGACTTGAGAGCTGGTTCAGATGGTGATCAGATGAGCGTTTGCAGTAACACTGCCATTACCGCTCTGCCACTCCAGCACTAAAGATCCACCCTCTCCAACTATAGCCTTTGTTTTTGGGGCCTCTTCTTTTTTTTCTAATTTTCAAAACACTAAGTTAGAGAATAAGAGACTGTAAGAAAAAGAGGGGTGAGGAGGACAATTGGAGGCTGATAAGTATAAATTACGATTAATCCAAGTGTAAAAACCAACATGTACTTCAGCTGATATATTCACTTTTAAATCTGCTTTGTTTTTCAGCTTTTTTCTCGCTTTTCTCAAATCTTGAAAAACAAATAAAACGGCCATGGTTCCTATTATTACTGCTTACGTCTTTTAAAAAAAAGTTTAACAGCTGAGAAATATGTTCTTTAAATATAAAAAAATAGCTCCTTTCCAAGTCTGCTTGCTTCACTATTCTGAAGTATATCACCTAAACATACTGTAGATCTGCAATGAGTCTTGGATTAATACAAAGTGGGGCCTTTGACGAGGTTTCTGTGGCTTTATAACCACTGTTTATTTTCTCTTGGTCACTGTTGTTGTTGTTGTTAGTTTGTCTTGTTTTTTGCTGTCCATATTGTTTATTCACTAAATTATGTTTGATGTCTCAGTAACATTGGGTTCTGGGTAAATGTGTTTTTTTAATCATTACTCCAAGAAATATAACTGGGAGATTACTTAATAATCCATATAATAATAAACGTAATGCACTGAAAAAAAAGTGTAAATATTTGGGTTATTGATGATGGAGCTCTTGTCCAGATTTTCCAGTATTTGGAATGTATCTGTTCTCGTAAGGGGAATTATTGAGGCTACAGCTTTCTGTCAGCCAGTATATGTGGAGGATTAAAATCTTCCAGACTGCAATCATTTTATCAGCCGAAAGCTCAGAGTTAGGCTAATACAAACCCTGGCTAGAAGTAAAATCAAATGGTCTTTGGTGAGGGTGATTCATCATATTAAGCCCTCCATGACAATAGTTTGTTTCATCTCATCCCCCCACAAAGAAAACACTTGACATCTGTGATAGATCACGCTCATCTTGAAGATTTGCAGCCAGGGTAAAAAAAAAAGAAATGTACATTTTGGACTTCAAGGAAAATCTCAGAGATAAAGCAATTTGTTGTGACAAAATGCAAACTGGCAAGTAAATGTCTGGTTGTGTGTGTAATCTTTGAGCACTTATTTTCCCTGTTGATCAGTGGTTTTACAGGAGTTGGCAGATGATTAATGCAGCACTTCTGTCAGCCACTCACTCCCCCCTCCTCTTTCTCCTGGAGAATAGAATTGGAAGTTTGAGAATGAGTTCAATTAAAACAAATGTAACAGCTCTTGAGAAGATGTTTAGAAGGGTCCTTTCTGTTTGTCTGACTGCAGTTTCTTTTTTATTGGCCTGACACTCACATAAAGTCCTTGAGCACTAATCCATTCTGGGGAAAAAAAACAACAACAAACAAAAAACAACTCGCAGAAATCATTCAATTGGTGATTAACAGCAACTGAATGACCTAGGGAAATATGAAAATATGAACAATCAAGAGAAACAGACTGCAAAAAGGCAAATAGCCTCCTGCACTTAGATGGCAGCCTCTGACTCAGTGTGCTGAAAACATTTAACAAGTGCCAAGACAGGATGTTGATATCTGGACAGTTTCATGGCAGCAAATGTGTGAGATCGTGTCAGGAGGGTGCTGCCATCTGCATGCATGCTCATTCATTATTCAACTAGTTTTTCTTTCAATAACAGTGAAGGAGGGAAAAACAAGGCAGTAAGGCAAATATAACTAGTTGTTCATACAGCAGATAATTCAAAAGAATATGCTGTTTTCAGATGATTCAGTTTAATGATACACTGGACTTTTGTACGCTGTGTTTTTTCCTGCTTGTTTCTCTCTAAAAATCCAGTCTTGCATCAACAGACTTAGAAGCACTGTGACATAGAATAAGGACAGAGAGAGGTAAAATATGTCATTATACATGAAATATACTTCTCCTTTTACCAGGGGAGGGACATCGTGCAACCTCAGGGCTCAATTCCTCCTGGCAATCTCATCACTAAACATGAGGATGCCACCAGAAAAGGAAAAAAAAAGAAAAAAAGAAACGGCTCTGCTCTATAGCTTCAGCCAATCTATGAAACCCAGCCTGCTCTCTGCTCGCCATGCAATTACACACAACCTGTTGAGTGTTGTCCCGGGAATGTGGTCAGCAAGTCGCTGGAGAATTAATGAAATGCCAAGATGGAGGGAGAGAAATTGCCTGTATAACCTATCCTCAAGGTGCCCTTGTGGTATTTCCAAGAATAAGTCACACAAGATGAGAATATAGCAGGGCTAGTAATACAGTGAAAGAGAAAAGTTGTGCAGCCTTCAACTCATAATCTACTTGTTACAAGCTTTTTTCTTTTTTTCTTTTTATACATCTGTGGAAATGAGAGTGATCATTGAGGCTCTTCCTCACTGCCAAAGACACTAGAGCAGTCTCCAAAGGTCACAGGCAGGCATGAAGAGATTTAATTGCGTGCCTCAGAGTCGACCCTTTTATTAAAACAAGTCATTACAGCCTGAAAAGAGTCATTTGTTAACCTATTCTTTCCATCACTTCTTGTAGCTGCACTAAAAGGCTTTTCTCTTTTTCTAGATTTGTATTAATGAGTTCAATGAATAGCAGATGGTTAACTAGTAAAGTGGACTTCTTCTTTTTTTTGTTATTATTTTTTTAGCAGGTTATTGTGAACTGCGTTTATTCTCATACCTGACGAGACTCCCAGTAGAATCGGGATCCCTGGCAGTGACCGTCCCTATGACCGTGTTGATCGGGGAATTCTCATTCACTTCCAGGAAGTACGTGGGTTTGGAGAAAACCGGAGGTTCATCTGAGTCTTCGACAACAATCTTCACTGTGGCTGTGTCTTTGAAGGGCCCGTTGCTGCTGGGCTCTGAGCGCATGTTGGTGGCCTCGACTTTCAGTGTGAAGGCTCTCTTGCTCTCGTAGTCTAATGGCTGTGAGGGAGGCAGAGGAAGGAATGATCAAAAACTGTTTCAATGTGCACCTGGGATGTAAAAGCACTCACACTCACTCCACAGCATTTATCTGATAGATGTCCCTATCAAATCAAGGAAACATATAATCAGCTCATGAAATACAATGTATTATTGCAGATTAGTAAAAGGGTTTTTCACTCATCAGGAAGGATCTAATGAATGACACTATCAAGTTTCATTATAGGAAGTGTATCCAGAGGTTTTGGAGCCTGACTCATACCAGGAACCACAAGTAGGGAAGGGAGCTGAATGTCTGCTGCCTGATTGAAATTATGCTTTTTTTCTGTGACTGTTAAGCCACTGCCACCATTTTAAGCCACCCATCATAAAGCAGTTAAATTTACTTCCACCTCAACCAGCTACCAGATTAGATTAGAAACACTCTAACGATATAAAAGAGGGCCACTCTGCATAATGAGTACTTTTGACATTGCTTTTAGACTTTAATTTAAAGGTCCTATATTTTACATTTTTCTGTGTTTTATATCAAAGCTTTGGTATCCTCAAACATCCCACTGTAGTATTACATCTCCTCTCTAAGGCTCAGAGAGTCTCGTGTTGTGATATCACAAATTTACAGAAGTCCTAGCAGCTGGTTTTTAGGCTCAGTGTCCGAATGCAGGCTGTACATTTCTCTGTGGACTGACACTTTGATACTTTCACAGTTTTCATACAGAACCTACTGTAGTCCTGATGAGAAAAATTAAAGACCTGGGAATCATATCTACCAATAAAGTAACCTGTGCAGAGTACATTTATGTATCATTAAGAATAATTCAGATATTTTCTGATTTCTCTTCTAAAAAGAAAAGAAAAAAAACATGATCAAGAATAACTTTAAAAAGCTAAAATCACAGACAAAAAAAATGCTGCATTTATTAATAACTTTTTCCCAAGGCACACTCTCAACAGGTCATAACATCATATTAGCTAGCAGCCAACGCTCGGGGTTAGCCTTTTAGCAAGATTATGTTTTTTTTTTCTTTTTTTCTTTTTTTCAGCACTTTCACAAGACAGCCGGCAATGTATGACAGTCTACCTAATTTTGCACCTTATCCACACTGCCTTCCTCACAAGAGTTTTGTATTGCATTATGCAGCAGATATCTATTTTAATTTGATCGCTTTTGATCAATCAGTTGCAATATTTCTATTTTTTTTAGCGCTGAAAATGTTTTCCAGCTTTTATGGGACAAGAAAACATAAAATCTCCCTGCTAACAGTGTCTGTGACAGCAGATTATTTTATAGTCCTATCAAAACCAGCTCACATCAAATAAATAAACAGGTGCTTAGTGCAGGACATGTGATTGTGTGACTGACACATCTGTGTGATCTATGTTTTCCATTGCTATACCATGTTTCTTTTAAAGATGGCTCTTCATTAACATTTAAGAGGAAGAGGAGAGTCAAAATTTTACTCCTCCGGCATCTCCGAGGACACCCCAGACTGTCACAATTTCATTCTGAATCACCTCTGGTCGCTCTCATACTACTAGAATAATGGGATCAAGTCACTTCCACGCTCCATAACCAGGATTTATAGGGAAATCAAAACTGGGCCTTGCCGCTTGAGGGGATAGAAGCTGGCTTGGGGAGAAGGCGAGGACTAAGAGGAAGGAGATGAACAAAACGAGAAATGTATTCAGATAGAAAAAAGAGGACGAGACCAAGAGGAATTGTCCCTGAGGTCAGACGAGGCCAGCGCTGAGTGCTCTGGGGGCAGAAGGGGGCATGTGGGTGGAGGGGTGTCTGGTCCAGCTGCGAGACAGTAGCAGCAGCCGGGGGGACGGAAGAGGCGACCCAGGGCTTTGACTTCCACACTCCTACACTCCTGGCATCAGGACACTAGTAGACAGACCTAAGCCCCTGAAGCCTCTCCAAGCCCCACTCCTCCACAGTCAGAGAAGCTATTTGGAACACTTTCATTATTAACCTCCCCTTCCTCTCCTCCTCCCTCTCCTCCTCACTCCTGACACCCAACCCGCCCTCTGTTTCTTTTCTCTCTTGCGCTCTGATCCTGCCGTCTGTGCTGAGAAAATTCAGAGTGTGGCTGGACCTCAAGCCAATGGATTAATTCAGGGAGTAGTGGAGAGTATGAGACTATAAGGTTGTGGCTGGATAGTCTAAACCATTATGTGGAAATGGTGAGAGGAGGAAGGCATAGGTTTTTAATATTAATTATTATCATTTGAAAGTGATTTTTTTAGTGTGGCTGGCTGACACCCAGCTGAGGTCTTGCTATCTGGTAATTCTCTGTTGTTTAATTTCTTTCTTTCCTGTGAGTATTTTTATTTTTTTGCCATTCATTTGTGCCATTGATATGAACACACTGGATACTGTGCAAAATGGAAGTGATTTTTGTCAAAATTAAAGCTGCATCATCCAAGGAAAATTAAAGCAGCAAAGCTGGAACATTATAGCTGCTTTTTGTTTGTATTTTGCCATTTACCAGAGCAAGCTGTAAACACAACATTCAGTATTCGTTTTTAGCTCTGTTTTGCTTTATTCAGCTGTTAAATGGATGGTTGTGGGCTGTAAAACCAAAACCAAGGGCAAAAAGGATGTTGAAACAACCCATAGCTGATGATTAATCCCTGTGGGTTGATCCCTTTAAGTGACCAATTTTCATATTGCATCATAATAACCTGATCTATTGTCAATATAAAAATATTGAATAGTGCAGCCTGAGATTGAAGAATATTTCCTTGTGAGATGTGTTTCAGCTAATGTAGCAAATTACTTGACATTGAATGCATCCAAAAAAGGCTTACGTTATTTTGCTTCTCCCTTATCAAAATATTTCAGTGTTATTCCCACTTGACACCATTGAGAACAAGTCATTATATTTGTTCCCAGTGTCCTAACAAAGAGCTGAATTTAATTACACCAAATCCACTTAAATGGTTTAAGGAAAACATGGCAGAAAACAGCTCCTTTGATTAGCTGAGTAGAGTTTGATTTAAATTATTTTTCAGTATTCATTACAGAATCAAATAAAGCATCTATGCAAGCCACTCTTTTAAATAATGTATGTTATCCTGGCCTTGGAATCAGGATGCAAGTCATTTTTGACCCATTCAAATTATTAATTCAATAAACACACAGAGAGCTTTGAATGAGTAATCCAGAGAGAGCCACTTTGATTGTTATTAGTATGCACGGTGATACTGTTGTACAACTACTGTTGACTATTAAAGAGTTTCATAAGGTAAAAAAAAGCAATTAAACTACTGCATGTAGCAGGTTTTGGGGAGTTAAGGTTGTATATCTGGTTAACATTCTTGCATAATGTTGGTAAACTACATGGCTTAGCTGAATGAGGTTACATTTCTCAACAGTGGCAGCAACAAACCCGTTCTTGTTTCTCCTGAGTAGACACCCCCTGCCGCTGTGTCCCACACCACAACCCTGCTGTGTCATTCTTCGGTCTCTCTCAAGCGTTAGCATCAAATCAGTATGTACACAGGCCATTTAGAGACTTCAAAGTTCAGCGTTGGCTGCAGGGGTGAAAGCTCAGCATCCCACTAACATCCCTCGACAGGCCTGGGGGCTGGGAGATAAAAAGCTTAAAAACCCAAACAGCAAAGAATCTCTGCCCTGGTTTGTGCCTCTCCAGCCTCAGTTAGATCAATATGTTTTAACCTTGCCGCAAAGGATCTTTAATAATTTGAATTCCGCATTAGATGGCAGTTTATAGACCCGTACAGCTGTTGACAGGGACAGGGCGTGTTGGAAAAAGAGCCACGCTCACGATTAATCTTTTCTTCTGTTACCCCGGCTGGAGGATAACAGTGGTGGTGGATATAGAACAAAAACAAAAAAAGTGACAGCATTACAATTGCTTCTTTTAACTCACCCAAACTTGAGACCCTGCTCCCTGCAGGGGTGCAAAAAGAAAACACTTAAGTGTGCAAATGCCTTGCTACTCTCCCAACACATTATCGTCTATCTTGCTTTAGCGATGTAGGCAACAGACTCAGGCCACGGAGAGAAAACCGAGGAGACATGGGGAGCCTCTCTGCGGGACACGGAAGTGGAGGTTGCCTAAAAGACTAACACATTTGACATTTGCTTTGTCAACACTAAGAGATTTTATGACTTTGTGTCAAGTTTGTTCTGGAGCACTGATGTTTTCTTTAGTGGCAGTGAATTGTAGTCTCGCCAGACTGCCTTAGCTCGTATACATGCCACCTCCCACACAGTTCATTGTTCACACTTTGACAAAGTCACACCACATGTCCTTGGGGTAATGTCATTTTACATCACAACACAATGGCATTCCATGTTTGAGTGATGTATAGCTGTTTTCTCCAGACACTGAACCAACCATGACTCAAGACTTGAGAACGCCCATCCATCAATCATGCATATGATTCAATATATGTAGACATCCCCTCCCATGCAGAGCTTCTATAGACTTGGAATACAGAATACATATATAAATAACATGTTCTTTGGCATCTTTGATACCATGTGCTCAAAGCACAATTTGATTTTCCAGAGATGTCCTTGAGACGTAGTTTCGTCTCAACTTTGCTTGCCGGTCGCAGTGTTATTAAAATGCATTGTGGTTTTCAAATGTAAATTTCAGCATTGAGCCAAACATAGGTTTGCATGCAGTAAATGTCTGCAGGCAGCAGATGGTGTTCAGGTTAAAACTTCTACAGCTTAAATCTAGGCAGAAATTTTCTTGCTTCATACCGTGCTGCAGGTATAGAGACTCATCACAATGAGTGAAATTGTGCGAAGACGACTGAGAGCCCACATGTCTTAGCCTTTTGAAATTACCTGATGAAAACAATGCTGCTAATTCAATACAGCGCTTCACCAACAACACATTGCACCATGTCATTACGTGCTAATGTGTTTGCCTCAAGGTGAAACAAAATCAGGTTTTATGACAGGAATGCCGCTTCTTTGCCTCGGGACCACACACCTGGGAATATCTAGATGAACAAATTTAATGTCCATTGTCTTTTCTTCTTGGAACAAACACTGCCAATGTACCCTTGAGTGAGGCAGTTACCCAGCAACTGCACTGAATAAGTTGCTTAGCTGAGCGCAGTGGTGGAAAAATGCATCTCTTACATGTGGATGTGTAGAAAAAAGTCGAGTCCATCTGCTCTTATGGCGATCATGATGTGGGTGTTGGCAAAACAGACTTTAACCAACATTTAAATGAGAGCTGAACACATTTACAATAAGTAGTGGTTCAGTATAAACTGTATCTCAACAGACTGCAATGAGAAAATAAGTGTATAATGTATGAAAAAAGCGATTCAAACTTCTTACAGTATTTGTCTAGTACCTACGCCTGCTAAAATATTCATCCTTTATTTCAAGCATACACCATCTGAATGTCATGTTTTTCTCAGCCATAATTTGAATTCATACACGCACACACAAAAAAAGGTTTTAGAATATACACAGAAAAGCAAATGCTCCTTTAGCTCCTAAGCAACTCAGCTCCTTGTGTATTAATATTTAATGCTACACTTTTGAGTGAAGCCTGCCTGAATGCTAAGGGAGAGGTGGTGAAAAGACTGGGCAATCTGGCCTAATGTTAGCATGCTATCTAGCATGATATTCATGATTCTATTCAATGGAGTATTTGCTAATGTGTTCGAGTGATTACCTGTAGCAACTTCACATAGCTGCTACCTTTCTAGCCAACATCGGAAGCTGCACCTTGTCGCCACTGCAACTCACAGCCTTGGTGTGTTTGACAGTCAGTCAGTCAGTGACTCATAAAGAAAGAAAGCGTTAAGGGGTGACTTCAGCCATTTCCAGTGGAGTTTCTAAATCTTACCTTTTTCAGACGGAGAATCCCCTCCTGCGTCTGTCCATCTGTGACAATCTCAAATATGCCTTGATCATCTCCGTCGATGATGTTGTATGTCGACTTGGCGTTGTCACCAATGTCTCTATCATTTGCTTTCACCTTGCCGCCTGTTTTCCCTAATGGCAGGTCTTCAGGTATTATAAACTCGTACAGACCTGTGGAGGACAAGACATAGCTCTAAAAATGTTGATCAAATTAAAGAAAATTGTGGAAGCATATTAGAGCTCTGTATCATCATTAGACATAGCAGCGGCTATAGAGGAATTAGCTTCTGAGGAGGTTGTTTGATGAAATTTAGAAGATAACATTTATTTTTTCCCAATTATGACCAATCAAAGAAATACTCATTTAGAGCAGCAGTAATTTGCCTCACGTCGTAATTCGATTTGTGACATTAAAGGACATGAAGTTACTCACTTTTAGAAAACTTTGGCGGATTGTCGTTTATGTCTGTGAGTGTGACGGTGACTGTTGTCGTTCCAGACAAGCCCCCCATGTGTCCTCCCATGTCCTTAGCCTGAATGACCACCAGGTACTCCTCTCTCATCTCCCGATCCATCCCATGGAGAGCAATTTTTATGGTCGCTGGAGGTGGAAACAGTTCATCGCACATTAATGCAATTATAAACATGAGTGATATACTCTGCACATCTTTTTAATGATGCTCATGAGGCTATGCACAGGCAAGCGTTAGAAAAAAATACAAGTCATACAGTAACCTTCATCCACACCTTACACTCAGGTTATTATTTTAGACCATGACCTTACAAACCAATGGCTCCATACCAAGCAGGGGAGAAGAATCCCCTGCAAGTTTATTCTCTGAAAAAGCAAGTCTCTGTGAGAAAGGTGGTCATGGCTGAGGCAGCCCCATCACTGAGAATCAGCTGTGTTTGTTTTCAAATGCGTTGTTTCGCTGTCTGCAGTCATTTGTATTCTGATTGAGTGTGAATTATGCTGTCTGTCTTGTATAATCTTGAATATTGTATGCAGAATGGACCTTATTGACTCTGCCACAGCGCTGAATATAAAAAGGGCTCAGCACCGGCATATACGGATAATCCACTCAGGAAACAGAGGCCCGCAGGATCATCAAATGAATATAAAACCCCTCATAAAAGCCAGGCTTTGGCATGACACCCTGCCTCGGTCCTGAGCTGCCTCAGACAATGAGAATATGCTTAGCTATGATGAAAAACATGGGAGGGGTTAGGATGTTGTCCGTGCCTCCATTTTCTATTCTTGAGATATATACTCCTACGAGATGTAGCACAATTCCAGGGTCAGTTTTTGTTTTCGAAGGGCAACACTGATGATCTAACAACTAGAGGACGTGAAGGACAAGAGTTGAATAAAACAAAATAATTACCTCATCAACAAGACTGCTTGGGGAACAAGCTTTAACCTTGTTCAGAAAACTTAAATAATAAAGTACAAGAAGCATTTTTTGTTGTTGTTGCTTTTACTATGTTTCATTGACATTTTTTTTATCCTCCTCTAGCATTTCATCTTGCTGTTGCCAGCATTTTCAATATACAGTAGCTCCATGCATCATTCACATCTGCACAGTAATGACCAAACAAGCAACTTTCTTACAAAACAATGGTGTGTTCGGTCACCGTGGGACAACAAATTACTTTGGACCACTCTGTGACACTAGTGCCAGAAACCACAACTCTCACACCAAAGACCATAAGTTGACTTGCACATGTCATATTATTTGGGAGCTTGTAATTCATTCACTCTAAACTTTTCCTGCTTTTCATTCAATGTTTTTTTAGGGAGAGATATATGTGTCTCTCAGGCTTCTCTCAGGAGTGACAACAGGTCATTGATCCAATCAGCTCAGAGCCTCTGTTTTGTGACTTCGCAAAGTCCTGACTACTTGTTTTGAGGCTAGGTTTCTATTAGCCTATGCTGTGTGCATTTCTCGGTGGAGTGATACAATCACAGTATTAATGTAGAACCTAGATCAGTTTTATCATTTAAAAACTTTTTTTTTTCTTTTTTTTGATAAAAGGGACCTTTTATGTCTTTGTGGTCACACCACAAAAGGATGAAAAACAGTTTAAATTGCAATTAACAAAGGAATGTAGTGAGTGTTTAATCCTACATAGACACTGTCCTTGCTTTGTTCCATCTGCACACCTCAGCAGAAATCCCGACCCATCAGAGCAGGCTATGTTTTTCCAGTCCTCAGCTGTCCACTTTCGGTGGGTCTGTGCTCACAGCATCCCAAGATTTCTGTTCTTGGCTGACAGGAGTGGAACCTGACTTGGTCTCCTGCTGTTGTAGCGCATTCGCCTCAAGGTTGGATGTGTTGTGCATTCTGAGTGGTTATCTGAGTTACAGTAGCCTTTCTGTCAGCTCCAACCAGTCTGGCCATTCTCCCCTGACCTCTCTCATCAACACAGCATTTCTGCCCACAGAACTGCTGCTCACTGGATGTTTTTTGCTTTTTCACACCATTCTGAGTAAATAAAAAAAAAGAAAAAGAATAACTCCGGAGACTGTTGTGTGTGAAAATCCCAGGAGATCATCAGTTTCAGAAGTACTCTGTCTCGCCTGCCACCAACAATCACGCCACTGTCAAAGTCACTGAGATCACAGTTTTTCCCAAATTCTGATGTGAACATTAAGTGAAGCTCCTGAGCTGTGGCTGCAGGATTTTATACATTGCACTGGTGCCACATGGATACCATTTTACACATCAGCACAAAACTCTAAATGCTATTAAAATGTCACTGTTAAATATGTACCACTTTGCAAAGTGTACCTAGCCACTTATTTCCTGTTTAAATATAAAGCAGTAACTTCAATGGTCCTAATAGGAGAAAATGTAGACCCTGGAATGATCGATTATTAAACAAGGGAATCAGAAATTACCCTGAGCAGATGAGGTAAGTAGAAGTCCTGGTTACTGTTGTAGAAAATACAGAACTGGCTGTATATGCAGTGACGACATGAGCATGTGCAATGCTGCTTACAGAGCATACACAGTGCATTTTCTCACATGACCTTGTAAATATAGATAGGATACATTTCTGGAGGTGAGTGTGCAGAAATATATTATTATATATATTATCCCACTGCCGTTTGAGCAGTAAAAAAATATTATTGGTGTAATTTTAGTGTGAGCTCTGACTGGCATCAATGTGGTAAACCTACCTTGCTTTCAGTCACATAAATGGATCCATAAATAAAAACAGCAACACAAATTTGGAGTCTTCTCTTGCTCATACACACACACACACACACACACACACACTTGAACATACTTCAGTTATCCTGCTAGGAGCAACACTCTCATCTCTGTTGATCATCGTTAATTATTCAAATTAATTCCTAATCACTGAAAAGGGAGGATAGACAAACACTCATTTCCATAGATATTTGCCACAACTTTTTTTTTTCTTCACCGACCATTAACCAAGTGATGAATTGGGGCATGATGTTTATTTATTTATTGAATGCTTTTCATTTCCAATGTGGTGTTATAAGTGTCAAATGCATTCTAATGGTTGTTTTCCTCTTACCTTTTATTTTTCATTAACATTCATTAAAACATCTGGCTCACTTGAATGAGCCATCTGCGCGTGCTCCCGCAGTCGCACAGAGCATGAATGCTAATCCTTAAACTGGCCGTTTAGTGTGTTTTCTATAGCCATGCTACTGGTGCTGATGCCTTGAATGTCAGGATGCCTATAACAGCGAGGACGAGCCCAAATTTCTATGTGTTGAAGCGAGCATTCATCCTAATTATGCACATAAATTTTGAGCCTGCCTTTCTTTCGGCTTGTTTATTGTGTGCTGTTTTCCAAATTGTGAGTCGTCGATTTCCATCTCATTTCTTATTAATGTAATTTCACCATTATTTAATCATATTGCTTACAGACACATGTTAAAAAGTCAGCTGAAAAAGCAATTAAAGATCCAATCTGGAATCTGTTTTGAGATAACTTTATGCATCATGACGCTGCTGAAGAGTTTGCCTTGTGAAAGGAAGATGCAATTATTATCATTATTATTATTATCATCATTATTTTGAATTCATAACACAGTCATGTTACACAGCAGCGTACGAGTGCTGGCCCATTTAGCATTTAGGACGACCAATCAGCTGATGGAAAATGCGCAACTCAGTGATGCAAAGCTCCATTTATATGAATCATCTTCTTTAATAATGAATTCCATGTGACCCTTTGTTGAATCATGATAATATTGAGTACATCATAATCAAATGCAGGGCTGTGGCATTCAAACCATCAGATGACCTGGTTAAACCAGGACAAATACAATAGAGAAACCACCATGTTTGTCTCAGTGTCCCCAGCCACCTACATGTGGTGTGTAGCCCACACTTTGAGCTGGGAGAGGCTCCATGTGCATCAGTAGCTACTAACTCAGCACCTTCCTGGTTGACTGTAGCTGTGGTGAATTTATTATGTAGATTCCAATCGGTTGGTAATATTGTGTGTGTATATGATTCTTTTCATTTGTTGTGTCATTAACCGTTGTCTGACGAAGCCTGACGAAGATCTCTGTAAGATCAAATGTTACATTATTAGATCTATTGGAAGCCGCTGTGTATGGGGTTGGTTATTTCCATTTCCCTCAGCAGCTGTTTTGTTCTTATTCAACAGATTTTACAACATTTTTCTCCCACCAAATGGCTATGCTAGTTCATATTTTAATTAAAGCTATACACTCCTCAATTTAGCTATGTAGACGCTAGTAACATGTGTTTTTTTGTTTTTTTGCCCCAGTGTAGTGTTTGTGTTTTGAAACATAAGTGTGCAGCTGCAGAAGGAAGGAGGTAGAGAACAGAGCGGGCCTGGGAGCCAAACTGAACAGCAGCCTCATGCAGCGATAATCCACAAGCATCTCAAAAAACAGATGGGCTGAGTTACCTGCAGTCCTGTTGTTGTTACACAACTTTTTTTTTAAAGCTATAACCAACACGGTCAGCTCCCTTTTAGCACGCATTTGGTAATGCTGTCCCTTCTGGGCTTGCTAAAAAGGGGTGAGGTTATCAAACAGCATCAACATACACAGTACATATAGTAGTTACACACATTAACAGATCTGCTGCGTGGTCGTCTGTTTTTTTTTTTTTTGTGTACCACAACAGAGTAAGATTATCTCAGGTGGGCCAGCAGGTGTGAAAGCTGTTGCATCTCCACCTGCTGGAACCTGTGCAACTTGTAGCACCTGCAGGCAGTGCACATGCATATTGAAAAGCCACCCTCTCACTCACTGCTGTCATCTCATTCTCTCTGTCTCTCTTCCTTTTCATTGAAATCCACAGTATTGGCAGCACAGAGACTTATACTGCCAAAACTCAGACAACATTAGAAATCAATAGAAACTAAAGTGAATCTAATGTTGATTAATTGTTGGTAAAATCAAGGTGCTGCAGGTATAGGAAGATCCACCACCCTAAATGTCGTCATAGAGGAATTTCTGTTGATACACAACTGAGTGTTCATGTATATTCATGTAATCAGGATGTAGATGTCTTGTTGATATTTAGGTGTCACAGTTTACCAAGTAGCCAAAGCCTGATTTCCTCATAGACCCATCCTCTGAGAGCCATCTCCTAGAAATCATGCTTTGCCAATTATGATGTGATGACAACGTAATTGTCTGGATTATATTTAGAGGCAACATCATTTCTTAAATGAATGACACATTGCATTTATTATTTGAATCTGTGTCACTAAAAGATGGTTGTTATTCTAGCGTCACACCTGAGCCCGGAGCTCACCAGGAAAATATCATAACTTTGATAAACTGTAAATAAACGTTTTCTGTATACCCAGACATCGATCTGCAGTGCTTACACTTCCTATTGTACTGAAAGATTGGATATTCTGATGAGTAAATGCATTGTTTTTTGGATGTTTAACTAATGTATTTAACTTTTTTTTCCTTTTTGCTCTATTTTTCGAGGATTCTGGCACAACTTCACCCACTCTTTTTTTTTTTTTTACAAGAATATTACAAATCTCACAGGTGGCAGGTAGTCTTGTGCATATTGTTTTTTTTCTTAAGTATATTTTTGGGGGGCATTTTTGCCTTCATTGGATAGTATAGAATAGAGAGACAGGAAATAGGGAGGCTGAGAGCGAGAGTGACATGCAATAAAGGGCCGCCCGATGCAGGATTCAAACAGGGGTCGACTGCAGCAAGGACTGTAACCTCTCTATTTAGGGCACCTGCTCTACTAACTGCATCACACAACGCCCCAACTTCACCCCCTATTAAGGCGCATGGGGAAAAGAAAAAGTCTGGAGAGGTCAGATCTCCAGCAACACTTATTATGGCAAGAATTTCATTATTAGGTCAATGAGCCTGATGAAGGCCACAAGCCAATATGTTAATTAAATACATTTCCTTCCTCTAAAACCTAATCCAGTCAGCGTTCTGATGCTGAGGACACGGCTTGGCTGCTGACCCTTAGCTTTTCTCTGTGCATTTGTGCTGTTTTGCTGTCAACAGCGGCACTATTGTTTGTTTTTCTTATCTGCTGCTACCTGCTCATTTGCACTATTGCATGTCGTACATCTTGTCAGGTTTTAATGGTGTGTTGTGTGTTATGCAGATTATATTTATATTTACTGTATTTGGAGAAGACAAAGATAATTTTCCACTGAGGTGGGCGATAAAGTTAATCAAACCAAATTAAATCAAATTAAATTAAATCAAATGATGTTTCCTTCGGATCATACTGTGTGTGTGTGTGTGTGTGTGTGTGTGTGTGTGTGTGTGTGTGTGTGTGTGTGTGTGTGTGCATGTGTGCGTTTGTCTATGTATTTTCTTTTTAGAAAAAAATGGACAGCTAGAAAACATTTGGACGGCATTGTCAGCAATTGTAACATTGGTAAATTATCTGCTGCAATATAGTTATTGTCTGATACAGAGTTGCTGATCGATTGTCAAAACATTCATCATCATCAACATTCCTTTTTTAAACTTTGAAAATCTTAAAACTTCATAATTATCTACTGTACACTGTGTGCACTTATAGCCAAATACAGTGTGTACACCCATCTGTTTTCCTGGGATGTGATGCACAGCTGGCTCCTGAAAGCATTAAAGAAGGCATAACAGTTAGAGTAAGGTTGGATCCAGACACAGTACTGTAGGTTAGGCCCTTCTAAAGTAAAGTTAGTGTTGTTTAGATGTACTTGCCTAAAGGCTTGGTCAAACACTGATAGCATGCTATTTGACCTGAGGTGACTTTGTAAGCTCATTTATTTAAGTCAAAGACAGTAATGAAAAAGGACAATGTTTAAATACTAAAAGGTTCTGGCCTAATGTTCCTGGTCTTGTCTAGAAGAAAGAAACCATTGAAATAATCCTGAGATGTAATCGGTGTCTTACTGTAAAGCCTATTTCTTTCCTTTTTGTCCCATCATGGGCGTGGCGTTAACTCATTACATTTTGTATTACATTATGCTCTCCATTGGTTAGAAACAGACAAAGGATTTGCACACTGTATTAATAGCTCCCATTAAATTTAATGAAGCAACGTTTCGATCTCACACAGATCTTCTTCAGGCTTTGTCAGGCAAACAATGAGTAACAGCACAAAGAGCTCCGTTGTTAGGCCGCCCTATAGAGGTGTCATCCTTTTGTGTGTATTTTTTTTCAAGTCATTGAGATTATATTGGTCTTGTCTGTTATTGTGTTGTTTGACATGTCGTGTCCTCTGTCTTCAATCTCAGCAAGAAACAACAAGTAAACAACCACTGTACATACCTGAGTTAGGGTCAACAGAAAAATATGGTTGTCCCTCCAGTATACTGTAGACCAGCTTGGCGCTGTTCCCATACACTGGATCATCAGCATCTGTAGCTGTTACCCGGGTAACTGGGGTACCTGTGGGGCAGACAAAGAGAGCTATGAGTAAAGGGAATCGGCTCTACATTTCTGTGAACTACACTTTCAAAGTGCCGAACCAATCAGCATAGTACAATCATAATGAGACTATTTGACCGTGTGTGATTTAAAAAGTCCTGTCTCATCTGTGTCAGACTTGCATTTGAAATGCACTGCCATCACCTCTCCCCCTAATATGTGAACTAGTATGGCTTGTTTCACAATAAAAAAAAACTTGCATAAATAATTCAGAGTGATTTTCTGTCTTAAATGTAATGCAACAATAACTTTATTCACCAAATTCCACTTTAGAATTCATGGCAAAAAGTCATTATTTTAATTATTTATGTTTTTTATTTTACTAAAAGTTTCTTGACTGATTTTTTATTATTATATTTAAGAAAGGCCTAAATGGCCTGTCCCAAACTGAAGGCCAAAACTGTACGTCTGTATATGTCTTTTGTCATGTGTTTGCACAGTTCTGGCCTCAAAGTGTCAATTACTTACAGCAAAATGTGACATAGCTTCAGATAACATATGGTACACTGGTGGTTTATCCTACCTGAGCAAACGAGTGATGTCTGTGCTGATTAGTCACCTATAGCCTCTCCTAATACTAGCCGGTGCGCAAATCAACACAGACGTGATGGATGGGATATTACACCGCAAAAAGAGTATCTACAAATATACATTGGTAATTTTTTTTTCCCACAGCTGCTGGTTTTCAAGACATTTTGAGTATGCACACTAACAGGTGAGTTGCAGCACCAAAATACTGCATTGAAAGTAATAAGATAGTGTAGGTCTCTGAGCCTAATCACATAAAGCATAATACCAATAGGCCTAAGCACTGAAGAAAAATACTTCTGAAAAGATTGAAAGGTTTGGCAAATGAAGTCATATCTAACACCACTATTCCTTTAACACAAGTGCAATCAGCCATTACCTTCACAGCAATAATATTCAGTAACAGAAATTAAGTGCTTTATTGAAGGTTTGTGGGCAATGTATGCAGGGACCTTCATCAATACACTGGCTCTGCCAAACGCTCAAGGCAAATCAGAAAATAGTGAATTGAATGAGAATTCAATCCAGCATTGACAGCTCCATTATGTGTTGCTGAGAAAAAAGACTGAATACAAAGTGACTATTAACGCAATTAAACGTTGAAATTACAGTGACCCTGCTCCTCATCAGTCTCCGCGTGAGGGAGTGGTTGTTTTGGGGGGGGGGCGAGCAACGCGCTAGCAGGAAGCTACAGATGGTATGGTAATTGTTTCTGTGAAAGATGTTTGGAGGTGTTCTGACAACAAAGGGAGATGTCCCCCAGTCACAGACAAGCCCAGGTCCTGCCACAGGCGTCGAAGTCTGTCCACCGTAGACAAAAAAAGGCTTGTAGTAAAGAGCTGCGCCAAGTGTGAGTTTTGGCTCTGATGCTGTGATTCACAGGCTTCGGTCTTGAATTTAAACATTTCTTTTTTTAAAAACGAGTGGCAGATGTGATGGAAACACATCTGAAATTCCCTGCAAAGTTTGAATCGTGTCGACCACAAATTACATCCGTCTTCTGCTGTTATTCTGAACCCCCAACTGACCTGCTGACCAATGTGATGCACAGCAATGATTTGAGATATACCAAGTTCAAAACACATGTCAAAAAAAAGAAAACATTTCCACCACAGCAAAACAGCAATGGCCTTTCATAATCAACAATTCACCAAAGATGATTTTCTTTTCAGATCCACATGCCACCGTTTCTGAATTCAGCTCCCTCTTTATGCCGTCAGCTACACGTGTCCGCCATTGATTAATAGTCGCTGCTGTGTCTGTGGTCCTGCAAACAGCAAAACAAAGCAAATGCCACCTTTACACTCTAACTGGAGTAGGAGTTTCACTGTTGCAACCCAATTATTTCACAGTGAGAGAGCCTCAAGTGGTCCTCTGAGACAGAGGTGTTCTAGTAATTCATAGTCTTATCATGACCTATGCTGTTGTGTTGCCAAAGCTTACCTTGTAAATTTCTTACTGCTTGTTATATGCTGTGCCTTTTACGGTGTTTAGATCACCGCAGATCAATGGGCTGCTTTTGTTTCTGTGTTTCTACTGTGTCTCAACAAAAAAAGAGCACATTATTACTGGATGTCAGCTGCTGATACACTCTGAATTTTCTCTGCCTAGACCAGTTACTCTCAGTTTACATGGGATAATAATAAATTAAAGAAAAATAATTCCAGTGATTTCACGGTATGTACTGTATTGACACTGTGCATAATTACACTGACTGTTGTCACAACACAATGCCTCTTTGTAAGACTTTAACCACATCTGCTTTTTCAATTTTACCCTGAAACCTGGCAGCATGCACAAATTTCCGCAAACGTGTTAGATAAGTAAATAAAATATCAAACAAATTGGTTGACATAAGGTAAGAAAACGTAATTACTTGAATTATATTTCACTGATGTGTGCAATAATCCAAATTGGTGCACACATGCAGTAATGCTAGGAAGCAAATTACATCCTGTGTGCCATAGGTGTTTGCCAATTGTCAAATGAATAAAATGAAGGACAGCTAAGGAAATTGCACCTCTTTTTTCCCAGAGATACAGTGCCTTATCTGCCTTAAAGTTAAATTACTACCACTACAGACGGAGAAGGCAGCCATCTACACATCCCTAATTATGAAAAGTACCTTCGTACTTCTAAAAGGTGTCTGACTATTGCAAACAGGCTTTATAAATTCAGTTACACTATGGATTGAAGCGGGGGTAGTAGAGGGTAGGAAAAAATCTTCATAAAAACAGTGGAACTGGTGAAGCATGAAATAGCTCCCTCTTTCTTTCCCTCCCACAGGGGTAAAATGCTCCTCACCACCCCTGATAAAAAAAATGAAGGATTAGGAAAGCCAGTGTTTTGGTCCTATTTCAAATCACTGCAGATTAGTTCATCCTTCCCCTTGATAATGCGCAGAAATTTCGGGGACACTGCAGAGATGGATGCAGCTGTAGGCCAGGCGATGGGCACAGAAACTCAATTGTAGGAGGGACATTGTCTCTGGCTTTTATTTGAAGCCTGTAGCATTGTGGCAATTACAATAATAGCAACACAACACCTTTAAACTTCCGTGGATGAAAGAGCTGAATGGCTGCTAAAAACAAAAGCAGTGCGGGGAGGAATTAGCTATGTAAAAAAAACCTACAATGGAAACTGTTAACATAAGATGCACACGCAGGCCTGTACGCTGCACTGCTTTGGCAGCTGTTCTGCACTTAAGATGTGTTACTTACTGTACACGCAATTCTTGGTCAAACCTGTTAGAAATGTGGAAGTAGGTGGTATCATGCTATTTCTGGTCTAACTGGATTTGTCCCAGGCTTCTCCTGCTGTCTAGCAGATGCTCAGACACTGAGAGATTGCATGTAACCTTCTCTTGGGAAAGAAAATCTCCCTCTGTTGGTTTGGGCAGTAACCCACAGGGTGACACACATTAAGCATGTACAAAAACAGCCCTTCATTCACGGTCGTTTTCCCACACCGAGTGTAATCTCATTAATCACGTCCTCAAGTTCACAGGTTTTATTATAATGCCAATAATTTCAACAAACATCATTTCAAAATTATCATTGCCATTACTGTATGTGAGGCATTCACAGCAACTTTATACAGTAGTTGTCCCCCCTGGTTGGAGGGTTAGTTTTTTTCCTGAATGGGCCTTGAAATAAAGACATGGAGGTCTAGCCTTCCATTTTATCAACCGATACGAATAATAGGGCACACACTTCCTATTTACTCTGTATGCTGGCTCAGTGATAGGAAATCAATATGAATCTCCCCTTGAACCAGAGAGGGGATAAATTAGGGGATGCAGCCCAATGTGACACACAATGGCAGCGGAAGGACATTGCAACTAATTTTGATAGCCTGTTTTTTTCCCATAAAAGTATTGCAAGGATAATCACATAGTGGAAGGTCATGAAGATGTCGGTTTGAAAAAGAAATTAATTTGAAAATTGTCTATAACTTTAGTTACAAATTGGCTTTTTTCAAACTTGCCAGAACTATTTTTTCATTAAAAGTGGAAAAACTGGATCACATGGAACATTATATTACAGTACAAAAATCTTCAGCAAATATATGGCTCACATTATGAGACTCACCAAAATGCAAAACACAGCATTGCACAAAACTATTACCAAGTATTCATTATATTGCATGCACACAGGTTCTATTTTCCAGTTGATCTAACAAGAACATGAGCTACTTTTTTTTTTCTATATCCCAATTGCTCAGAAAACACCCTTAGTACAACTCAGCCAACCACACCACAGGGAAGCACTATCAGCTCAAGCACCATCATACCTATAATCACTCAAAAGAATGTGTCATTACAGTTCATTTACTTTTGCTGGAATGCTAGATTCTCCACAATATCCCTACGTCCAGCAAGCGTGGCAGCTGTGTAACATCCCAGCTCTGCTCAGCTCGGACCAGCTCAGAGGCGTGAAGGGTAGAAGACAGGGGGCATTCATATGTATGCAGGCACTGAGCCATAGAGAAGGGATATCACTGAGGCATGGGGAGAGCTGTGGGCTGCATGAAGCGTGGGGCTAACAGTGCCCTGCTGTGAGCCCTACCCGGGTAAAACAATACTGTTTATGTCTGACTGGCTTTAAACTGCAGGGGTTGAGAGAGAGAGAGAGAGAGAGAGAGAGAGAGAGAGAGAGAGAGAGAGAGAGAGAGAGAGAGGGGGGGGTGGGGGGCACAGGGAGAGAGGGACAAAGCGGCAGACGTGTGCCTAACTGTACAAAATAGTGAATATTTTTATTTCCACTGTAGGCCTATATGCACAATATTATTGCAATGCAAAGTTTTTTTTAGAAGAAAAAAAAGAAATGAAAGTGAGCTCACCAAGACTACAGCTATTAGTGGACAAAGTGAGCAGCTAATAAAACATAAAAAATGTTGTTTCATGAGAGCTGAACAGATAGGGATTCGTTTTGGATAATTTCTGAGAACTCACTTTTGAGTCAGTCACTTTTGAAATTTGTAAGAATTGTCACCTTGTTAGCAACAAGCTCCTTCATCCTAACTAAATTACAGACAATCCAAGCTGGTAAAAGCTACCAACTAGTGCCAACATGTCAACACTGGCTGTTTAGCTACATTCGCCTCGTTAGCAGAGCTGTCTAACAGCTATTTTTCAGGGTTGTATTGCTGAGCAGCTCATTCATTCATTCAGTTTGATTATGAATGGATCACATCCAACTTTTCTGGTCACTATTTTCATTACCAGCTAACGACTGTGAGGATTGCCTTAGGAAATGAGCTAAGAAAAAATGATTGACAATGTCATCATACAAGCTATTGATTATTTAGAAGGTAAGAAATTAGACTTAGGTTTACATTCACCATGTAAGTGGGAGAATGCTACCAATACTGCTGCATGCCTGCTGTTTCTGAAGTTTTTTTTTTTTCTTTTTTTAGGTTTGCCATTTCAATTCATGTAATACCGTACTGTTCAGAGCTCCAGAGCCCAGGTTCATGCAGGTTTAAAAGGAAAACACACAACAACAAGCTACAAACCAAAAACTGACCTTTCATTCAAAGAGCTATTTCATATTCTTACAACCGTCTTTTTAACAATGCATCAATCAATCCCACCTTCCCATAATTTGTTCACAAAAGGTCACATTATAGGTAGGCTGTCATTGCCAAAACAAGAAGAAAGAAAGAAAGAAAGAAAAAATTACCTGACACCAAACAAGCATTAGATCTTTGTTTACTTGTTCAGTGCTAAAAACCGATCAATTATAATGTTGTGTCAAGCATGATGTTTTGTGGTCCCAACATATTTTTCACACATCTTTTTACTGACAGTGTATCATGGTTTTATATGTGTCTATGAAATAGACACTGTAGAAAACCATGATACACCAAGTGATGCTGCACTGGCCGTATATGTCAAGCATTCCTATTGTCTCAGGTTGCTTACAGTGTCAGAAATGCATAAACTGTTAAACATCTCCCTGGCATCATAATGTTTGCACTTAGGTAAGTTTGTGACATTGTGTCTTCACAGTTAATTACTTTTTTCCCACTTGCAGTCAGTGATAATTTGATTACTATCAATAATTAGACTTCTTGATTGTGGAGTGACATGATTAAATGTGAAAAAGCCGTCTATTATTCAGAAATTGCAAACCACAGTATGCATTCATTTGCCAATTAGACAATTGTTCACTGAAGCCCTGTAATAAATGATGTTAACTCGTGCTTACTGTAGCTGCTCTGTTGTCATTTACTATTAACCAGGAGATAGTCTGGTTTTTTTTGCTCAGTTGGAAAATGGTTTTTATCTGATCTCATAGCTATCTTTCACATTGCAAGTTAATGTAATGAACCCAAGCTTAGTGCGTAATAATGCATCCCATGGCAATGACTGTTTAAATTAGTCCAGCCTTCGCTTTGCCATAGTTCACCCCCCCTCCCAATTTCTAGGTCAGAAAGATGGCGAGCCAAACCTTTTTTTCTAAAATGGCTGGTCCGTGGAGCTGGACTGTCCCCTGATAGTGCCATTGCGGTGACAGGAAAGTGATTATGTATTGATCATGATCACATAGACACTGGTGTAGCTCTCTCTCCTGTCTGTGGGCAGAGAGGATAATAGCTCATGATCAGACAGGGAGACTGACAGCACATCTCTCCAGGCAGAGCCACCAGTTTTATTTCTGGACAGTAGCACCTATTTGATTGAAATGCATGTGCACGGATGTGGAGTAATGGAAGAATTAAGAGGTGATTAGCACCATGAGCCAGAGTTTTGTCAAATACAAAGTGTGGTGCTGTTTTGCTGTTGTAGCAGGCCAAAGCTGTTGATAACACAGAAATGGTTGTAACGATGTAGAGAAAACAAGCATGTTGAGGCATCCTTTTATCCATCCATGCATCCATCCATCCATCCATTCTCATTCATCTATTCTCTCAGAGGAGAAGATGACACACTTGGAGGACCGCCAGTCCATTTTCAAAGCCAGTTTTAGATTCCTGGGCTGCAGATGGGCATTTATGGCAACACTGCAGATGGGCATTAAGGGAAACCCTTAAACAAATAAGCTTGCTCATAAACAACTGGCATGTGCAAACTTTTTGTCATTTGCCAGAGTACCCTCAAACCTCCCACCCCTTCATTTGTCACCATTTCCGCCAAGCACTCATATGATCCACAGCCCAGGCTGTGACTCAAAGTGGATGCTCTACTGTACCGTCATGTTTTATATTTATATCAGGGGGATGTAAGTATTTCAGCTTACAGGGAGGCACAGTAAATAATTGCAATGCAGGGGAAAACATGGTCTTCCTCGGTTTATCAGTCTTCATAAGAGGACTTAATACATACTCATGCTAAACTGTGTGTTTCAGCAGGGCCGCAGGATGCAGAGGAGCAGGGCAAATGAATGAGGAACACCCTGCGGATGCCTAAGAGATCAGGATATACTGTACTGTACATGTTTATAACAGGCCATCTTCAAAATTAGACTTGGCCAATGTGGGCCAGAGGAGGGCTTACAAAAGAAAAAAAAATATCTTGAAGATAAGATATGGTTGTCAGCATCCAAGAAATTGCTCCCCAGAGCCAATGATGGATAAGGGATGCTGCGCTTTTGAAGAGCAAGGGGACCGTCACACTTAAGCACTTACATTGTCATTGTTGTAGTACAATTACTAGTCTTTCATAAGACAGAGAGGGAGCCGTCACAGAGAAACAGGGGACAGCGTGTGTCTGCGTTTGTGTGCTCGTCTATGTGTGTGTGTGCGTACTGTACATGACAATCCTTTTTCAAGGAGTTGGCTACTGACTCTGCTGCCTTGACAAGCCGTTTACAGGAACGGCAGGAACAAAATAATTAAGAGGGTCCTTTGTTCCCCACTGATGGCCGTGACATATGTCGCCATTTTAAAGGGTTGTGTCATTGATTCACTTTAATTAGTTCATAGGAAATGTGTGCAACATGCAGATAGAGTTCAGGACTGAAAGTCGAGGACGGAAAATTGGGCACTTCACATGTTTAATTGCTCCCAGGGCATTTACAATGGCAAGGTAATAACAAAGAATAAGGCAAAGTATATTTTCTAATGAACAACTTTATCATGGGTAAATGAACAAAATGTTGCTTAATTTGAGAGCTCTGCCACGGGGGCATGGGTGTTTAATGTGAATTATGCTTCCCCAATAAAAAAAAACGGGAGAAGAAAACCAAGTTTCAGCATAATGCAAAGCTGTGGTGGGAAATGAACTTGCGGTTAATATTTACTACATCAGCACTAGCTCCTGAGAGTAGAAACCAACCAGAGATCAAAGTTATTACTTAATACCAGAAATGAATTAGTTATGTATACACATTGCCAAAATGCCCTTAATAAGGCGTGTAGCCCAATACAGTTCCAGCTGAGCAGCTCAGAAGCCAACAGTAGATGACTACCCAGTGTGTGTATGTGTGTGTGTGTTGTTATATTGCAGTGTGTGTTGGTGGGAATGCAGGCCACAGGCAGCATTATACAGTAGGAAACAGGGCAAGATTATGGTCACGCCAATAAATGAGAGTAAGCACATTAATATAACAATGTCTGTGTCTATTTATGTGTTACTGAAGTCAGTACTATACTGTATTATTTTGCTTGCGGTGCATTTTACAGAAGAACATATTATCTAAGTTTCTGCATTTTACACTTTTTAGGTGTTTTATTTTTAAGTCTTGATATCCATCAAATGGTATGTTTGTGGTTTTAAAAGCCAAACCTCACTTGTAACATCACAAATTAAATGAGTCCTGACAGCTCATTTTAAGGCTGTCTCTGAATATTGACTGTGTGCATTATACTTAAGTTTTGGACTAAACCATAACCTAGACCTGCTTATAACAATATACTGTAGTGATAATAAAGGATGGGATTAGAATGAAAGGACTGATATCCAGCAAAACCCACTTAAACCTCATGTTTGATGATTCTTGCTTAACCACAAACTGCACAGTTTCCCCACTGGTCTATCAAGTTCTCACAGCAAGTTAGCAGCAAATGTCCTCAGAATCCGATCCTCCTGCCAACCATTAGGCCACATAAGTAGAACAGAAAGAACATCTCAGAAAACTCCCCTTGAAGCCCAGACAAAAGGGAAGAAACAGACAGCACTGTGCAGACACAGAAGAGACCTTGCCAATTTAAGATGGGGAGGGGGGGGGGGCAACCAAATTATCTACTTGAATATCTTTTTTTGCCACAGTGAGTTAAGTCAATCAATTTTCAATTACAATGTTGATCATAGTTTGTGATTATTTTTTAAGAGCCCATTTTCTCAATCAGCTTCCCACTAGGAGCAATGGAGTCGTAGATGAACACAAAATAATCGGTAAGCATTGGTTCACAAGAGATGAGAGATTTCTGAATTACATTTTTTTGTCTTTTGTCTTATCATAACGAAACTATGGCTCATCTATTTAAAAAAAAGGGGGGGAAAAGACTGATGTCATGTTTCAATTTAAAAAAAAATAACAAGCATTTTCAAAACATTATTTCAATTAGATTTTTAGGACGGTTGGTGGCTTATTTGCTTGAACTACAACTATACACCCAATGAACCAGATGAGCTGAGATTTTCAGTGGTAATGTTATTGGGACAGAAATCTAACAAATTCTAACAAAGTAGGTGACTGAAATTTGACTTGAAATAATGATTTATAAAGCTAAATCCAAATAAAAAAAAATTTGTTACAGTTGGGGGAAACCCACACTATTTAAAATAATCTAGATTGTTTGATCATTGAATGGCTCTTTAAGTCTGGGTTTATGCAAATAGTGGCCCTTAACTGACTTGATAGAGAGCATGGACTGAGTGAGTCATTTGGTGTGAGGCTGGTGGTGTTATAGGGAGGCAGAATGATGCATAATCTCAAAGAGAAAGTCTGTAAAAAAAACAAAAAAGTTTTTTCTTCCAGACCCTGCAGGATCAGCAGTCTTAACAAAATACACCGTGACTGATTATACATAATTATTTTGCCCTTAATACTTGAGGTTAAAAAAAATACTAAAGGGTAAAGGGCAACATCAGTTCTTGCATACATCTATAATATTGGACATGTATTCTTGTAACATAATGTCCAAACGCTGCTCGTATCCATCCAAGTACATCACACATCAGCTGCCTGGTGAGGGGTTTATAATTCACCCTTTCAGTACCAGAGCCCCCAAATCTTCCGTCCATCTTTAGACGTCAGACTTGAGTCGTTTTCTTGTGTGTGGGAGCCATTAGGTAGATTGGACACACGCTGTTGCCTTGAGAGAGAGAGAGAGAAAAAAAAAAGCAAAATCTAACACTACCAGATATATGGAGGGAGCGCAGAAGTAACACTCAAGGGTTTACAGAAAGAAGTCTATTTGCTTTAGGTGTAAATGTGAGCATTCACATGCTTTCAGAGTGGGTTATTTTCATATTCTGCGGGCAGCAGCAGCTGCAGCAGTACTAAGGATGATATTTCATTAAAAACAAAGGACAGACTTGGAGGGAAGCTTTGCGGTCGCTCCCTCAACAACGACTCCCCAGGCTGCTGCAGTGCACAGAGATGTTCTCACAGCCAGTTCCATATTTTCTGCTTTTGCAGCCTGCAGAAGTCAAATAAAACCCAAAGCCTCTCCATGACAGTGGTAGCACGCGGTCTGTGGCCCATAACTCCAGCAATTGGCCCATCTAAAATCAGCGTGTGACAGAGGTCCCTCACCTCCCACACAACCTGCATTAAGACACTGAACTCCTCTGAATCCAGTACTGCTGTGGGTTTTAGTGGTGAGCTGTGTCTAACTAATATACTCTGTCATCTGACAGCTGTCCTGGAGCGAGAAGGGTTAAAACGTTGTCCCGGAGGAATGCTGAAACGTAGTACGTCTACGTGACTGGTGACTTAATGTCTCCGTCAGCTGGTGAGAGCGGTGCTATGCTGCTGTCTGACAAGCAATCCATCACAGAGAACACACAGACAGAAAGCTGCATGCCGACATATAAAGTGTCCACGACAGACGTGCTCAAACACACGCCTACGGCACACACACTCACACCTATATCCATGATGGAGGCAGACACACATTCATGCTCTTGTTAACATGAAAACAGTCATAAAAACAGGGAGACAGCTGGAGTCAAAACACCTAACACACCTCTAAACTCCCAAAGTAGGTGGCCAACAGAAGAAAAATAATAAATGACAGAAGAGGAGCACGACAGAAATAGTGGAATGTGGATTTACACCCCTAGTAATCCCAAGGTTTGTTTACACCAGAAGTGAAGTGAAATTTTAAAGGGTTATCTCTGTAGTGTGCTGGAGAGCAGATTCACCCAATTACACAGCAGCCCCCAGTGTGACATAGTAAACCTGCTGTAGGATTGACTGTGTTGTGTCTGTGTGTGTGTCTTTGTGTTTGTGTGTGTGTGGACATCAGACTGTGACTGTGGTAAAACCACAAACTGACTAAATCCATAGTGCAGCGTCGAGAGCAATACAGCTACCGATGCTCCAACACACAAACAGTCAGAGCAGGAGAAGTCTGTGTGATGCCACAAATCAGCCGGCTGCATGACAGCAAGACAGGAGGGTAAAACACAGGCTAACAACACCTGAATAAAGTACTGGTTTGCAATAAAACACAACAATACTGAAAAATTGAAAGTAGGACCTGAACTAGAGATGTAAAAAAAAGGGAAAGGTTACAAATTAAATTACAAAAGAGGCAGTAACATTTTGATGGCACGAAAGCAGTAAAAGCCGGCGAGTCTTCTTTCTTTTTCTCTTTTTTTTCTCCCCTTCATTGTATCAGACAGCTGAGGCATGGTAACAACTGTACAAGCCGGGCGAGGGCTTTAGTTAATGGGGACAGTCATCAAGAGGAGGGCCTCGCCCTCGCTGGAGATTTGATCCTTTCGTCTTATCAGCTTCTTTTTCAAATGACCTTGCTGTACAGACTTTTATGCCTCTCCCCTTTATTCTCTGCAGGTGATTGGATGGGCCTCTCTAGTCTCAAATCTCTGCCACCTTGATGAATGTGTTCCACCCCCATTTATGTTGCACTGACCAATCCCACTCCACTACCGGCTACAGAATGCCACATGAATCTTGTCTGTAGCCACTTGAAAGTGTACTTGCACGCACACACACACACACACACACACACAGAGGGAGAGAGAGAGACTCACTAACACAAACCACACATACAAATTAAATAAAGATATTTCTAATACCTCTCTTTTTTCTCTTTATGTCATTTTTTCTTTGTTCCTCTTACTGTTAAATTAAATCTACATAGTCTTTTGTGGGAGCCACATGTAATTTTAAAAAGAGCTATTATCTCTTTCAATGGGATGCAATCACAGCTTTTAATTTTAAGTACTGAGTGCCAGGTGCCCGCAGGGTCCAAATAACTATGGTTGGTACCTCAGACAATTAATAATGCAGACATGGAGGGATGAGAGAACAGGAGATCCTGTTCGTGCTGCTCCACGTTCTAAAATCACCTGAAGCATGACAAGAGTGCACAGCCTCCAAAACACACACCCACACTCTCGTTGACTTTTTGGTTGCAGAGCCACGGGGAAAAAAGTTCTTGTTTTTATTTTTCGTTTTTTTCCTGCTTTTTTTTGTTCAATAATAAGTGGGAATGACATTCTGCACAATACAAGACACAGCAGGAAAGAAATGCAAAGGAGCAAAGAACGATGAATGCAGAGAAGGAAAAGTGTATCAAAAAAGGCCCTGCAACAACATTAAATATCCACAACTCTCCTCGTGAATAATTAATAGGTGAGCCACGGCTGCAGCCTGAAGAATGCGTATGAGAAAGCATCCTGGCATCTTAGCAGATATGAGTAAGCATTTGCCAAGTTGGAGGTGCGAACTGGAGCCCTCCTCATTTTGCCTGCTATAGCGATGATGCAGAGCGGACCTCCCACTCACCAGCATGACTTCAAACCATCCCTTGTCACTTCTGGCTGATATGTAACACAGCTGATAAGGACACACACACACACACACACAGTCAGAGTCACACACAGGAAAAGTTAGATTACTTCCACAAACCATGGAAATAGAACTTCTCAAGTGTCATATTTGAGGAATCACCAGCAGAATTTCATGAAGTCCTGTAAAAAAAAAAAAAAGAAACAAAAAAAAAAGAAATCCTGTCCTTTACTGTAATAATCAGCGACGAAATTCCTCCCAGAGCTGATGACTAAAGCTTTGAAATTATGGAACTGTGTTGTGTGCGCGCATGAATAAATGAAGGAGCATCAACAACAACATTTTTAAAAGTGTCCTCTGTCTCACATTGTAAACAAGAACATGTTGTACAGTTCAGCAGCATTGCAGAGAGAAAGATCTCAGCTCAGTGTGTCATCTGTGGAACAGGGGGCAGATAGGCAATTAATGAGTAAGTGTATGACTGACTGAGTGAGAAAATGACTCTTTCAGCAGAGCCACGCCACATCTATCTCCAGCAAGATGTGGTGTGTGTAGTGAGGACACCTCTCCATCTGTCGAATCCCTCAAAGAGATAACGGGGTGGGTTTTGAACAGCCCTCTTCAGGAGCTCTCTGATCACCGCATGGATTTTTTTTTTTTTTTTACCTCTCGTGATACAAATGTCAGGATTAACACTGGCCAGACGTGGAACATGCATGTTTTGAATCTGGCAGTGGCAAACTGAATACAGATCTGGAGCGGCAAACCACCTTCCTCTCATATGATCCTGACCCCATCAACACTGAGTCTGGTTCTGCTAAAGTAGAAGCTTTTGCTCACCACTGTCACCGAGTGCTTGCACTTGTTGGGAATTGTGGAGTCTCTGTAAATTCTATTATGAAGGGAAGGTCTAGACCTGCTCTATTTGAAAGGATCCTTGAGATAACTTCGGTTGTGAAATGGCAACATATAAATGAAAATTGGCTTGACTAAAATGTGATCAAGTAGGAAAAAGCACAGATATTTAAAAAAAAAAAAAAGTAAAGCAAACAGGTTGAACGCAAACTTGTTTGTGAAATCTTTACATGGAAACAATGTCTGGGCAGTCTAGCTGACCATATTTTTAATGAATGACTGTTGTGCGTGTGTGTCGGTAGTATTTATCTGTCTATTTTTATATTGTGTATTTGCTTTTATTGTGCTGCTAGGACAAACAAATTTCCCTCTTTCGGGATTAATAAAGTGAATTGAATTGAATTGAATTGAATGTGTAATCATGCACTTTACCTGGACTGATTTATGGAGTGTGTAACCTCATTGAACTGGATGGGATATTGAATATATGGTAATATCTGCAGTCTATTTTTTTAAAACTATTTAAGTAAGTCCTTAAATGGAGATAATTAAACCTTTTATTGTCTTGGCTGCCCTTAATCTACCCTTCTATTTTTGTTGTTGTTGATTTATGTCAAATGGCTGCTGTTATTCTGGTCACCTGGTCTTATTTGACATCTCTCTGTTTTCTGCAGTATGAAATTGCTACTGGAATTTTTTAGACTTAGATTATCAACTGATAATATCTGTCATGAAGTGGAAGTTGTACTGTATGTTTTTGCAGCGCAGGGCCAATAGGAAGCTCCACTCCATTTGCATATTATCTAATTGTGTAGTATTTACTGGACAGTCAGTCAGATGATGAGCACTTGCAGTTGAAGAAATTACATAGTTGTCCAAATGATGTGTCTTACATTGGACACTGATGACTAAAAGATGATGTTTATTCACCACTTGACACCTGTCCTGTACTGTAACATGTCTCTCTCTCTCTCTTTTTGTCTCTCTCTCTCTTTTTTTTCCTTCTATTTGGCAGTCAGGCCATGTGCTGCACCAGGGAGCAACAGGTGGTCATCAGTGCAGCTACTTGAAGTAAGATGTGTCCAATGAGGGGAGACCCTCATAGACTCTGTGACAGATGTTGCTTTTTTGGTATGGGCATACATGCTGTCTTAGTACCTGCCAACTTGTGTGGGTTGTTGAATGCCATCTCTTCCCTGTGTGGCTGGCACATTTTAGTGCCCTTTCCCTGCAGCAGATTGATGCCTGTGTACCACTGTTGTCAGAGTATGTTGCGGTGGTCAGTGGAGCACACTTTATAGGTGGTGAAATTGAAAACAGATGGAGCAACTTCAAGCTTTAGTCTGAAGCCAAACAACCCCCATGATCTAACAGGTTATAGCCCTGCATGATGGCAGCACCATCGCTAGCAATGCAAGATATAACAGCACTTTTTTTTCTTTCCTTTTGTATGTTCACATATACAGCATATCATGATGTCTCTTGGCTTTTAGGTTCTTCATTCTTTCTTTTTCTTATCTCTCAATCCATCAAGATTTTATTTTAAATGTTTTCTAAGCCCTTTCTCAATTTTGTTTTCCTTTTTTTAATAGCAAAGGCCAAAGCAATGTCAAACTGAAGGAGGTAGGTTTGGACTTCAGTAAGTCTTCCTTCAAAGGTTTTCAAAAGTTTGGATAGGGCCAACAAAATTACTTTTACAACACAAGTCTATTTACTGTAAGTAAAATGAAAATATCAAGAGTTCTGTTATTTTCTACAACAATGGACCAAGAAGTCAGACATGACCTGTATAGCCCACCATCGTGTTCCTGCTCACAAAACTCCCAGCTTTAAAAGTCTGCTCCATCAACCCTCGAGTTAGGTCACCTGATCAGCTGCACAGCCCCATCATCTGACCCTCATTGCTTAGCAACCACTTTGGTCTAAGGTGAAACAGAAACTGCGACAACACTGCAAAAGAAGGCAAAACTTTACTTGATGTCGGATAGTGCTTTAAATATTTAATCTTATTTCCCAGACTTGTTGACTGCACCTCTAGCCTCCAGACATGACACTGAGCCACATCCTTTATTTCAGTGTCAGATTGGGTGATCAGTTCATTTTGTCATTTAAAATCAACTTTATCTGTTGTATTCTGACCTCTTTGACAGTGGGAGTTCATTATTAATGCCTCATTTATTAAATTGCTTATAGACATTTATCTGCCATTAAATCCTCATTCATCGCCAAGTGGTGTTCATGTTTATTTCTTTAAAGCAGAGACAGAGATCCCTGCATCAAAAGTTTACTAACTTTTGATTGCAAAACAACTTTGCCTATTTAGGGAAGGTTTTCGCAATAATAAGTTTTACTAATACGTTTTGAGCTAACATAGCTTCTCAGTCATATTAATACTTTGACTTTTCTGTCCAAATGTAAAATAAAAAAATAGACACTATAATCAAATGTATAATAATGTCTTAGGAATATAAATGTGTGTGCAATGTATTGTTGAGCAAAGAATTACTGTACATGTAGGATATGAAAGGTGGTGAATTGTTGTACATTGTATGAAGCAATAACATATTCAAGGCCATTCTATGCTGTTCGGTATTTGTGTGCTGAGGGTCAGAAGGTCATGGTCTGAAGAGAAGCTGCTGTATATCAGTGCTACTATACCACACCTGTCTTACTAATATTCTTATTTTTTATACACTACATAACCAACAAACTTTACTAAATGATGTCAAATACATAAAGATGAATACGAAAAAATCTTCCATCATGTCCTGGCCACAACAGTAGTCAGAGTGTTCTGCTCTGTGTCAGCTTACAATTTTGTGCACTCTCACACTGCGGCATCAGAAGGGCAGTGAACAGAGGCTGACTGCAGGCTGTGGTCAGCGCACACACAAGAATGTGCCTTTTGACAGCTGGCTCACGTTAGGGGTGAAAAACGAAGGCTGCTCAAGTCATTAGCTAAGGTATCAAAAGCACAATTGACAGCCCTTCATTACCAGTAGGTCTGCACTGAAGCTTCATGCAACAGAGGCATTTACAAGTCATGTGACGTGAAGGCTAAAACAGAGTGAAAATGATGCCTTCTGTGGCTCTACACTCAAAAAAATAATTCATTGGATGAACGTAATTTAATCATGCCACATATATCCCATCTAAACAAATCATGTTTAGTCAGTCTATCTTGATTGTGTTGGTCTGATTTAATTAAATTACGTTAGTGCAACACAATTTAATCGTGTTGGATGAACTAATACAGGTTTTGTCTGTTAAACTAATGTAAATCATGTTGGATGAACTAATATAGGTTTTGTCTGCTATACTAGTATAAATCTTGTTGGATGAACTAAAATAGGTTTTGTCTGTTAAACTAATGTAAATCATGTTGGATTAACTAATATAGGTTTTGTCTGTTATACTAATATATTGTCTTAGTGTTGTTTTCACTGCTGGTGTAAGCATTATGTTTAACTAACATACATAAACAACAAGCATAAACGTTTACAATTTTTATTTAACATTTGGGTGCAACATAGAATTGACACCTTACCATTGTCTTATTGTCTTTGATGCATCTCCACAATATGCCACAGTACAACTTAACTGCAGACTTAACAGTGTCTTAAATCCTTCCAGCACTCAATGAAAAGCACATTTTCTCCAAAACTCATGTTGTTTGTGTCAAATATTAAAGGGATAGTTCACCCAAAATTCAAATTGCACTCATTATCTCCTCCCCCTCATGTCGACTAAGGGCTGGGAGAAGTTTCAGAGTCCTCCGTGGCTTCTCTGAGTTACAGGGGGTCTCGGCGTAGCAGTGCATGTCCATATCACGGTTGCAAATGGATACCAACTGTCTTCGTCCAAAAAGACACACCAAAAAACATCCAAATACCTCCATGCTGCTCGTATGTAATGTCCGTCTTGTATTGAAGCCCCGAAAAGCTCCTCTTCCTGGTCTGTCCAAATTTGACGAACCGGGAAGAGGAGCTTCCGCTACAAACAAACTTGAAATATAGACTTATTTAATTCTTTTCAGAACAATTTCGCATTTCGGGGCTTCAATACAAGACGGACATTACATACGAGCAGCATGGAGGTATTTGGATGTTTTTTGGTGTGTCTTTTTGTTATGAAGACAGTTGGTATCCATTTGCAACCGTTATATGGACATGCACTGCTACGCCGAGACCCCCTGTAACTCAGAGAAGCCACGGAGGACTCTGAAACTTCTCCCAGCCCTGAGTCCACATGGGGGTGAGTAGATAATGAGTAAAATTTGAATTTTGGGTGAAGTATTCCATTAACCATATGATGCATTTGGGAATGCTGTATTCAGAGTTCAGCATATACAGTACAGTCTTGCAAAATATGTGCATTTAAAGTTTAACATGCAACATTTTTTCAACCTTTGTCAAACACAAAAACACACACACACACGATACTTTTCAACATAGGAGACAACAATCTTAATCTCAGTCCACTGTGCAACCTAAATTGCCTGTTGAAACATTTTTCTTCTAATCTTGAACTTTCAAAAACAAAAATCTGCATTGGCAGATATGTGGGCAAATGCCACCCTTGAATCAGTCTTGATCAAGCTTATTCAAAAGCTTGTTTTTCAGGAGCTGTGCCTTGGATGACAACCTCCACCCATCCAAAGTGCATTGGAGCGTGGGTAGCTCAGGTTCAGACAGTCCAAATAACAGAGCACAGGCAATCGCAGTGTCCCCCAAACCACTGAGGATCCCCACACCTTCAATCAGGACGCCGATGTCCTCTGGATCATCTCCAGGCTCTGCACCCTCCTGTATGACGTACACTCCCATCACAGATTGCTCCATTGAAGTCTTGGCCTCCGTGTTTGCGCTCTATGGAGTAAAATATGACAATAAATACATTTGATATGAGTCTAGACAAAATGTGGAAATAGGCTTCAACCTCAGCAAGAACACTGCATAAACGTTAATTTTATGAATTTTTTTTTTCTAATTTATGCTTTCAAAGTAACAGTACTTAGCATCAAACAACAGATGTCATTTATGTTTGAGGGATGTAAAATGATAATGTTACACAACAAACAGGCTCAATTCTGGCCAGGATTTGTACTAAATATATTAAAATGGTTAATAATATTGTTTTAGGACATTTAAAACATACATTCAGCCAATTATATCTCTAGTTTTCAACCTTGCAGAAATATGAGAAATAGCACATGATGAAAAACAAGGGCAAAGCAAAATGTACTTTAGTTATACAGGGTTAGTTATACAGGGTATCACGTTTTAATATGCAATATTTACCACCCTTTGCTTCAAATTTAACACATCCAACAAGTAAATATGTGCTTTCTCTGACTGGCTACTTTGTCACACCTCGTGCATGTAACTCACCATATATTCTTTCACGGATTTCTCATGGTCTGCGTTCAGGTAGTCGCAAGGACTTGAGGATGCATGCTCATCTTGTATGTAGTGTCATCCTGGAAAAAAAAGGAACCCATTTTAACAATATTCTGCATTTTAGGCAGCAGTTCCAAAAAGAAACTCCACAGTATTAACGGACTCTCTGAACTTTTGCACAACTTTTGAAAAACTAAATACAAACCTTGGAAATGGCCACCATAGTTCTAATTTTTTCCTGTGCCGCTCCACCTTTCCCTCGAAAGAGCTCCATCATGCGTGGAGAGTGTTGGTCGAGCTCAGCAAAATGTTGATAGCAGAGGTACAGTTCATATGCGTATGAACTCGTTGTCGATCTGAAAAACATCAACAATACACTTATCATTATTACTACTGTAGCTGTACCGTCATGATATTATGGGTGGAAGGAAAAAAATCGATTCACAATACTATCACAATAGTATCAGCTGTCCGTCTGAGGACAGAGAACAGGTAGGAGGACAGAGACAAGGGAGGAGGATAGAGAAAAGGGAGGAGGATAGAGAAAAGGAAGGAGGACAGAGACGAGGGAGGAGGATAGAGAAAAGGAAGGAGGACAGAGACGAGGGAGGAGGATAGAGAAAAGGAAGGAGGACAGAGACGAGGGAGGAGGATAGAGAAAAGGAAGGAGGACAGAGACGAGGGAGGAGGATAGAGAAAAGGAAGGAAGACAGACGAGGGAGGAGGAGACAGAATAATAATGATGATGTAGTTTATAATGTTTAAGTAATTACCTACTACTCTCTCTGGCGACACAAGACTTGCACTGCCACATACACGTCACTGAAAGAAAAGAAAGAAAATCAAAAACATTAACAAATGATAAATGAATACACACAGACAAAAATATTAACAACTTGGCATGGGGACACTCCTTTATTTTGGGATGTATTTCTGGTAAAAAGAGAAATTGTTTAAAAAAGGTTAATACAACATAATGTTTCTATAGTGAATAATCTATAGATATAATCTATAGCAAGTATTACAATACTTGCAGTTACATACATTGAAGACATGACATGTCTTCATCGAGATGACACATAGCCTAAGTTACTGCACCACAGCTTTCATAGCATCATAGAGCATCAACAGATTTAGACCGTTTGCTACCTTCCCAGAACTGCAGCTCCAACTCATGGTCGTCCATCAGTTATTTAGCCTGCTCTTAGCTGAAAAATGACGAGACATCATAAACGCCGGTAGTCGAGCAGCGCTGTAACTGTGTGTGGCTATGACTACATCCTGGCACGTCACACGCTGTTTAACCAGAGCACACAACCGAGGCGAGCACGAGCACACGCGTACACACGCGCACGCACGAGCGCGCGCACACACACACACACACACACACACACACACACACACACACACACACACACACACACACACACACACACACACACACACACACACACACACGAACGGACACCGACTAACATGCTAAACGGACTCAGAAACCATAAACATGATGCGCTTTTTCCCCTCTTCTCCACTCGTTTTTGTTAGCCATAGCAAGTTAGCATTAACTGAGAAAAACGAGTGACTAAAATATGTCTCACAAATGTCTAATGTGTACAATACATCACTCACGCTGTTTAATTCAATACACTCTTGTATATATACATCTAAATTACTTACCAATATCACTTGTGGCAAACGTACATCAAACTTTCCACTCCGACTTTTTTTTCTTCTTTTGAAATTTCTCTGCTTCCGGTGGGTGTGGCGCATGCGCAGTAGCTGTCCCTATCAGAGTCATTGATTTGAAGGACCTCAGTCTCATTGGACTGAAATGAATGAATCTAATTCATCTAACTTTTCCTTGATTCATGTTAAACCAACAAGAACAAATCATTTAATGAACATAAACATGATTAATTCATTTAATGTGAACATATTTCTGGTTTGTTAATTGAACACATGCCCTGGGTCAGTTTTTTGAGTGTATGAGGGTTTTGTGGTGCCTGAAGATTCTCTACCTATGAGCTTGGAGACTAATGGAAAGCCTGTATTATAGTGAGTGTGGTGTTCAACAGACATTGGCATTCACCATGCAGTCACACAGGTGTATAGGCTAACAAGAGTTTATTTTAACATCCGTGGAATCTGTCTTTTGAAGCTGAACCAAATTAGGACCTAAAAAATGGGATATCTCAGTCTATCCCGCATTGATTTTCTGTCTTTCTATTACAAGTCTCCAACTTTATCATGATGCAACACCACATCACTGCAGTGGGCTTTTAAATTTAGTCATCATAATAGGCTGTGTGAAATTTTCATTGTGCACAAGCTGTCTCTAATACTGCCATTAGTGGCTGATCAGACATGTGCAGATTCAAATCCAATGCCAATAGATAACAAAGGCTTTGTCACCTGTTCTGTCCCAGTATCAAACACGTTACAATTAGAGCTGTGACTTACCATCAGTTTAATCATTGTTCAACCTGCTGTTTCTACTCTCTCAAATGATCCATGAATGATTTGGTCAGTAAAACTCATAACATTGTGATAAATGTCCATTGCAATTCATGGACAAGAACAAGGTTTAAATACGTTTGGTTTTTTTTAGTTAGAAAAAGCAGCATATTTTACAAATGAGAAGCTGGAATTGAAATGTTTCATATTTGTTGCTTGAAAACCACAATAATGAATATCACATCAGCTACTATATGATGTTCCGTCAAATAAGAGTGAACAGTTCTCTTTCAGTGAGACACTGTGAGATTTTCCTACCACACTCTTTACGCTTTTATTTTCAGAAGGTGAATCACTCACTGAGTCAGTCACTCAGTCAGTCAGTCAGTCAGTCAGTCAGTCAGTCAGTCAGTCAATCAGTCAGAGTTAGCCCTCTGCCCACCAGTGGCCACCAGAGGACATGGCAGTGTCTTCAGCCACACTAAAACAGGAGCAGTTCCTCTCCTCCTGCAGTGCTGCTGAAGTGAGGATGTGGTTGTCCTTGTTTTCACTCTCAAACTGATTAACTGACCTTGATGCAGTGATTAGTGGTGTATGACAGCATGACACCACAAGAAGAGGCTTACACGCGTTTCAAGGCTGTAAAAACCTTCATTACACACACTTAATTAAACAGGACAGTAACCTGGGATATGAAGGATTATGTGTTTTTGAGTAAATGTCTCTCCGTGTGTAAATTGTAAGACCACTGCTTTAAAAAAATAATAATAAATAATAAATAAAATATTATGTAGCCAAATGATTTTTATTTTCAACCTTTGCTTCCTTCACCCATTGTACTACTGTTGACCCTGTTACATGAAATCTATTTAATCACATCCACTCAGCGCGGCAGCACAGAGGGTGGCATCTCTGACAGCCTCAGCTTTTTGCATCCCCCTTATCACTGCAAAAAAAGAGACACACAACAGTTTGCACACATCGTAACACAAACGCACATATGCACACCCTCTCTCATTCACCTTTGCTTTCATGAACTTTGTTGGTTATTCACATTCGTCCTTTTCATTTTCCTTCTCTTTCTACTTCATGGGCACAGCAAAAAAAAAAGGGCAAATTTGTTTGAGAAACGACACCGTGGCTACAGAAAATGGTTGCTTTTTGTCCTTAGTCTCATTGAGAGTCTTTTGCTATTCATCGGGGCAAGGCAGCCAGGCCAGCGAGGGAGGCAATCTTATGCAGATCACATTGAAGGGCTTCATTACCTAGAAGCCAGCTACTTTTTGTTCTCCCTCAAGGGAAGAGTGAGAGAGAGCATTAGCTTAGCAAAAGAGAGAGATGGTGAGCAAAAGAGAAAGGGAGGGATGAAGTTCAGAGAAACAGAAATAAAGTGTGCAAAAGAGAGAGAGAAAGAGGGAGAGAGGGAATGGGTTACAAAGAGAGTGCGTCTCTGCGGGTTACACAAGGGAACAGGGACAAATTACACCTGAACAACAGCATCTTTACAACCGTATGGAGGCTTTATGCTAACACAGAGATGGTATGCGTTTTAGTACACACATGGGCTTATATGCACTTGTGCATGTGTAAAGTGTGTGCATCTGATGTATATCTGCCTGCATCCTCTAGAAAAGAAATAACGCCCCTGGAGGATCTAAAGGGCTTACAGTATATGACTGATGATGCTCCACACATATTGCAAGGGTACAATGGAGAATAAATAACACTTGATGAATTACTAATACACATTTGTATGTGCTATTGAACACCTGACACTGGTGTGTACGTTGCTATTTTTATAATTTTCTATTTGCTTGTTTGTTTGTTTTTTTCTGTCCTGAACAACATGTTTTAGGCTTAGGGGAACACCTGACTTACTTTTTTTTCTATATAGTGGTTAAATGTAAAACAAAAAGATGCTGATGACTTGCTTTCAGTTGCTGGGTGAAGATAAGAGCAGTGAAGAAAAAGTCACAAGGTTACTGACAGGTGACAAGTATCAAAGACACAAAATGAGGTGGAAAAAAAGCAAGCCCACCAAAACATCCACACACACACACACATACATGCACGCACACACAGATACACAAGTGCAGATGCCATTGCCAAATGAGGTGAGATAGATAGGAGTAGCAGGTTATTTACAGAGAAACTCCTGCATGTCAGTTAAATCCTTTCTGCCTTGGAGGCCTGTCCTATCCCCATTTAGCATGGCCACAGAAAAGGGCAGGCTGGCGTGCACGCTGGCTGGCAGTTAGACAGGCCTGAGAGAGTCAGAGCCTTGGCCAGGTTCACTGCTCTGACCTCCTCTCACCCTAGCTCAGCCTGTGAGCCGCCCACCACCATCACCACAGTGCCGGTTTGCCGCGTCCCTGCCCAGCCCAGGATACCGCTCGTCAGATGTGCCCCAGCCCAGCACTGGCCCAGCTGCCCACTATGTTAAAGGGCCAAGGGCCCCCTGCCACTCAGTCCATCTGCCAAGCTGCAGACCAGAGTCTAGGATCAGAGAGGAGAGAGACACAAACACCAGACACTCTCGCTCTCAGCTCTTTGCTCAAAGCTCAACAGAGAAATGCCAGATAAAAGATGCACTATAAATGTGCTTCCTTTTACTTATGTGGGTTGCTATGACCCTGAAATACTGCTAGGGTTTATACAAATTAAACTGCATTTAATGCATTTAGACTCAGATTTTCCAAGGCCACGATATGCTCAAGATTTACTGCAAGATCAGCAGAGTACAATAATATTTTTTAGGTATATCTGGGAAGGGGATTTTTTATAGAACATCTGGCCCAAGTGGAGCATGAAATGCTCTCAAAATAGCCCAGCTTTCCCTTCATTGATCTCAAAGATGGAAATGTGTAGAAGAAGTAAGCAGTAAAACTAGATAGATAGATAGATAGATAGATAGATAGATAGATAGATAGATAGATAGATAGATAGATAGATAGATAGATAGATAGATAGATAGATAGATAGATAGATAGATAGATAGATAGATAGATAGATAGATAGATAGATAGATAGATAGATAGATAGATAGATAGATAGATAGATAGATAGATAGATAGATAGATAGAGTAAAAAATAATATTAGACTTTGTGTTGGTTGGTCGTTATTAAATCATGCATGATCACAGTGAGATTTCTACTGTTGCAGTGTCTTGGGTCTTGGAAGTATGAGACGGTTAGCTCTGATAAAGGTCTGCATCTTGCTCATTTTCATACGTCTCCCCTTGATCAAGTCTGCTCATTTATCGTCCAAATCTGTGATGACAAGCCTTTACATATTTTCCCAGCTGCCGGTGGTGATGAGAGCGTAATCAGATACATCATTAAGGCCCCTACATCGACGGCTGTGCCTGTTAGTCCTGTTACCCACACCCATAATAACTCTGAAAATGCAAATCAACTCCAGGTAATCTATTAATGTCACTTCAATTTTATGTCTACGCTCCAATTTAGCAGATCTTGACACATTTTGGCGAGGATCCGTGCTCCCGTACAGGTATTCATTTTGGTGGTGGGGTTTCTGAGAGCACGGTCCATGCGAAGAGGAGACGGGCCATCTGTCTGCGTGCCCATTTATTAATCGCCCTGATAATGAAGCACACTCGCAGCCCAACACTCCTGGGGCATCTCTCACACGAGCTCCGATCCTGGCAAAACAACGTTCAGCAAGTTTGTTTCACAGTGTAGCAATTATTGTCATTTGCACCCCACTTAGTGCGGGGAGGAGGGTCTAGTCACCTCCTCCTAATTACCTGAAGCGTCACTTCAGGACTTTGTAATTTCCAACTACATTGCAACCCCCTTGTTAGCTGCAGAAGGGTAGCAGAGCCTCATAATTCCAGCATATGGTCGACAGACATACGGGGGGAATTTGTCAGCTTGTACTGGCCTTAAAGTCAAAGACCCCCATTAACAGCAAAACAGGATCTACTAATCCTGTGAGATCTGTGCAATCCATGGAAATTAATTTTAATTTGAATCATGGTGGGGCACAAATAAGTAACAAATTCCCTTTTAATTGAAGTGACAGTGAAATATAATTATCTAATGAATATACTTGTGAAACTGAGAGCATAAGGGAGATGAAGAAAGGTAGAGTATATCAAATATTCATTTTATTAAATGGATTGATAATGATTTGAATTTTTATCCCTCAATTAAAAGACAAATCACATTACTTGCCTGAAGATTAAAATTAAAAGAAAAATTACACAACCGCTGAATTTTTGCAACACGTAAAAAAAAACAAAAATCAAGAAAATGCTACATTTGACTAAAGCTGTGCTAATTGATATTGTTATCAACAATGGATCTGATGAGTCTGTGGAGTGTGGAAAGGGCTGCTCGTATTGGCTCTGCGGTTCCTGCCCTGTCTCCTATTGTACATCACACCAGCACATATATTTTTGAAGGGAAATAAAGCTGACTGGCTTACTATATATATATATATTTTTTATTATAAAGGGGGATATATTGCATTATGCAAGTCATGAATTGCTGACAGGGAATGTATCAGTAAAATCTTCAAAACATATTTCACTTTCATCAAACTTCCAACCAAATCATGATTGAACTTTTCATGGATATTTTCAGACACTTTTTTAGTGAAGATGAGAGAAAGACTTTCAGCTCAAGACACGAGTTCACTAGCTTAACAGAAAACACAATTTATATATGCCATTAATCAAAGTGCTTCTGTTGGCTAAACCTAACCATGACAGCACTCAGGATGCAAACCCTGATCTGTGGCGTTAAAGCCCTGCACTTGTGTGATACATACTGAATGTGTAGTACCTCATTCATTTGAAAAATACCAGGCAATAATGATGTTGTTCATTAGAACATAAAATGGACAACAAATATTGCAGGCGATAAATGTAATTTATAGGAAATAGGTTTGTACTGCAGCACTTTTTACTACAGTGAATGAAGATTGAAACTAATGTTGTTATAGAAAATGAAAGAAAATGAACTAAATTTCAATCATTTTGAGGGCACGTGAGGCACATTGGGAGAGAAAATGCTTTTAATAATAAGATAACGTGACAACTCATACACAATGGGACAAACCTGCTAGTTGAAAATGCAGTAACACAAACACATTTAAAATTTGTAGTAATAAGGATATAAATATGGGTTCTCAGGCAGGCCATAGATAAATAGAAAGGTCATAATTCCCTAATTTTAGCTCATTTTAGGCTGATTATTCTGCATTAATACATTTTTATTATAGGCCTAAAAACTGCAGATGCTGCACTGCACCTCTGGATCTTCACAGGCTGCTCAGAGGAACTGGAGTAAATCTACCAACAGCATACAGTATGTTCTCATCATATATAGAACATACTGATGAGATCCATGCATTTGTTATTCTAGGCTGGACAAGTGGAATCCCTCATCAGCAGGCTGAACTCAACAAGTCTCTACAGGCTCTCCAGCTGATGCAAAGTGATGATGCTTTGGTACTTACAAGAACTAAGAGTTCAAATCTCTCCCATATTAGCTTCTATGCACTGGCTAAATATAATTTCAAATCACCATCCTCACCCACAAAGCTTTTAACGGTCAGGCACCATCATATCCTAAAGTGTTCCTAGTGTCCTGGCACCCCTCTGTGCTCCCAGATTGCAGGCGGACCTGTGTAGAGTCTTCAGGTGCCTGGTTCCTCTACTGTGGAAGCATACTTCTGCAGAGGCAGCCATGATAAAACTTCCCTCTTTGCCAGTAGTTAGGCTGGGCTTAGGTTTGCCTTGAACCATCTCCTTGCAATGCAGCTATAAGCCTACAATGCCAGGGGGCTTCCCATGATGCACTGAGCTTGTCTCTCCATCTGTACAAATTCATGTCTCATTAATTTATCTTCCTAACTCGCCATCTCCTTTCTCTTGTAGTTTGTGCTTTGTTAACTCATTCCTCTTTGTGGTTACTATCAGAGTCCACCTCTATTATGTAAATACTAGATCATAATAACAATAATAATAATAATAATAATAATAATAATAATAATAATTATTATTATTATTATTATTATTATTATTATTATATACTATATATATAGTATATCCACTATATATATAGTATATCCACAGTTTATCTAGAGGGATTCCCGTGAATTGATTGAGGTGCTTTATTATCAAATTATGCAAAAAACTGAATAACCAAGATGCTACTCCATTGACATTTACAGATAACAGGATGACCCTTATCTTACAAGATAGTTTTGACTTGAAATCATTACTTCATATAGTTTGCTGCCTGTAGCAGAGAGTGCAGAAACTATGGTGCCAAGTCCTGCTGCAGATTACCCAGAGTACAGTGACAGCAGCCTGGGCAGCAAAGCCATTTAGTTGCAGTGTCTCAGCTCTCTTGCCACTGGACTTTAAATTCTGTTAATTCTATGTCCAGATTTTATAATTAAGCCCTTGGTTCCTAACCCACAAGCTCCTTTCCAGCCTTTTCTTTCTTTTTCCAAATTGGCGGACAGACAATGTTATTTTTATTTCTTTTAGTGCTCAGACACTAGCAAATCATGAAAATAAGTGAGAATTTATCCTGACTCATGACTCCAAATTAATGCTAAAGGTTGGTCTGTGTCTGCTGAATGATAACACATTCACCACACAACTTTATTCTTCATAATCTTAACATGTTACTTTGTTCCTCTGACTCATGAAAATAGCAATCAAGGTCTGCAGCTTTAGAACATATTTGTTTCTCTAATAGTTACCAAAAAGGTGCAAACGTTGAACCCGAAAGTCACATCCAAGACTGCAGTTCCTCAAATGACCACTAGAGGAGTGAGTCAATCCCCGTAGCCTCACCTATGAAATGGGCTGTATTTACAACAGAAATAAACATGTTTACAGCCTGGTGCAAAGCGAAAAGACAACTGGGTGGATTTTTATATATCTCACACAAACTTTATTAAGGCTGAAAGTTTATCATGTAGGACTAAAAATATGTTTTGCATTGAATAACAAAGTTTTAGCTCGTGTCTTTTCAAGGTGGGAGAAACATTGTGTTATTTTACTTCTATGTTTGCAGTAATTAGCATGAATCATTGAATGTTTTCAACATACCCGGCTCACTAGCCCAGCTTGTTAACTTGCTATATCACATGCACTCTGTGTTGTTGTTTTTTTTCTCCTTGACTACAGCACGACATAGCAGCACCTCTCTGAGCAAAGCGGTCACACAATTTCAAGTGAAAACAGTGTTATAATGGATCACTAATGAGATCAAACTCTAGTCTGACTGTCCTTCTCTGCTACAGTACGGCCACCACCTCTGCTCTCCACCTCCTCTCATTGTTGCACTGTACTTTCAGAGACAGTCCACTAAACAATTAAAATGGTAGTCACCTCCATTCTCAGCCATTCAGTGAAATGAAAGTCAGAGAAAAGTCACAGAAAGCCACAAGTCTTATCCGACTGGCCCTTTTAAAAGAAGAACAAAAGGTCTTTCTCCTTCATTTCCCATTAACCTCTATGCTCCTCCGCACACAGGAAACATGGTGACCTCAGCGGCCCATGTCACATATCTCATCCGGCTGTGGGGAGCGTTTCCTATGGGGGATGGTGACATTCAATGAGGAGGGGTTTTCTATCTTGCCGTATAGTCCTTGACAGATAAAAGGTGGGTGTTGATATTTGTCCGTGGTCTCGGGGATAGCAAGCGGATACATTCTTGTTAAGCGGAGGACCTGGTGAGACATTGATAAAGTCTGGAGTGGAACTGACAAGCAAGTGGATAACATTGTCAGGTGAGGCAGCCTGTTACAGCCTGGATTCAATTTTTTGATTATTTGATGCAGGGGAATTCATGCTTAGAAGAAGAAGGAGAAGAAGAAGAAGCAGAAACATGAGCATATTCACCGTCATACATGATGCATCATCTCTTCCATGTGCTTCCCCCATTTCTCCTTGTTGTCTTGGAGATTTGGTCGTACACAACCCAACTCTCAACAACATCCGTTTATTTTAGGCTTCCTTTCCTGCAGACTTTATTAGTTAACCACTGCTCAGCACACTTCCAGTAATCCACTGAGTCCTGCACAAAATTCTTATTTCAGTGCGATAAAGAAGAAACACCACTGTGGAGACACGGGTGATTTATGAATACGAAGGCAAGAGAGATGAATGACTTATTGTTGGTTTGTCCAGAGCCTCCGATTGTTCCCAATAATGCCGCAGCACATGAAAACTTAACAAGAGGAAAACTAGCTGCTGAAGAAAAGCCTTTCAAGCAAACAACTGAGCTTTCCTGAATGTTTAATTAATCAGTAGTGACAAAAGGGAACAACAGTCAACAAAGAGACGCTTATTTCTTATGCATTATTCCCACTGGCAAATCACAGAGTGCTGTCAACTACCACTTTCCTCTCTACCCCCATCACTATTGGCTGTCCCCGCACTGCACTGACAAAACCCTTGGAGAGCTACAGTACATTTCGACTGAGATCCAAAACAATGAGCAGCAGGGATCAAGTAACGGAGTTCAGACAGCGAAAGTTCACTGTAATTTTGTGTTTACATGGATACTTTTGCATTGTGTTTTGTTCCTTTTTGTTTCCGCCGCAGCAGCAGCAGCTAATAGGAATCAGCCGCAATGATCATAGGAATCATGATGCTCTGAAATCACTGTTACCTCAAAGAGCCAAATGAGAGGCTGCAACGTACAGATGGGATTTACGAAACAGATTCCATTACATACCTAACACCATCTGCCCTGGCATGTTATGTCAGCTTCATGACAGGTAACAAGAGGAAGCTCGATGAGAAAACACAATAACACGCGCATACCGCCCAACAACAGACCTCAGCACCCCCGCTGAACTCCACCAATGTCAAAACGGCATAAAGACACACTCTGATCTCCTTCCTGCTACATTTTCTACATGACTCCTGCTGCTCTGGGGTCAGTGGCAAAGGTTTCCTTGAAGAAGAAGAAGGAAAAAAAACACAAAAAAAAAACACAGTGTGCTGATCCACATGCAGGCCTCGCTACCCGGCCTAGATGAGCTATACATGTGAATGATGTGATCATCACGCCGCGGTCGTTTAAATGCATGGATGCAATAAGAGTGTGAATATATGAATACATTAGCATACAGTGAAATGGAAAGTGTTTGCAGTGGTTTGTGTACCAGTTTTGTGGGGGCTTGTAGAATGGTAGCTCATGGCAATTAGCATCAGTCAGCGCTGTCAAACTAAGTGACAGTGTGGTGCTAACAATTTGTGAGTCTAAATGCAAAAAAAAAAAAAAAAACCTTTATATGCTTTTGTTTGCTTTCATCTGCTTTGTTTATGATTACAGCAAAATGCTTGAATCTGGAATTAAGACACCATCTATGAGCAGATTTTTGCTCTCAGAAAAAAAGCAAAAACATACATTAAATTCCTAGTTCTCTATAATATGTTAATATGCAATGGTACCTACTGTCAGTCCCTTGTCTACAGTTTTATTTTTTATTTTTTTGTCATTTATGAAATATTATAGTCTGAGTCTTCTAATCTTTCCATAAATATTTGATTGTAAAGTGATCACCGCCTTCTATCACTTAACTGACTGCACACATGAAAATGTTAAAGAAAGCATTAGGAATTCAACATATCCCCTAATGGTCCACATTATAAGACAGCACAGCCCTTAAAGTGAAATATAGCAATTTTCTTTTAAAATCCCTACCGGAACAGTAAGTGAATGATGTACCTACTGTACTGATGTTACGATAGCATTTAAAGAAATGTGCTAATGGTGCTATTTCACCTTCTGCAGAACTCAGATTGTGTGTGAAAGTGTTTTAGTTTAGCATTTCCTGCTTTCCCACTGTTGTGAGAGTTTTTGTTAAATTCACAACATAAGGCTGCTTGGCACATGTTTTACATATTGTTAGTTGGACTTCTTTGTGAGTGGGCTGTTTGAAGAGGATGTGACATTAGCATTAGGCCGCCTTATTTGGTGTGTGTTAACACTGATGCCAGTTGTTAAGTCACAGCACTGAGCTACGGGTGAAGTTCTAGCAATTTGATGTGATTTATCATTCTTGTATTTTCATATGCCGCGATACTCATAGCGGGCAGGCTTGTAAATAGGCATACTCATTTCCTCTCGCTCTTATTCACTCATTATTTTTTATGCAATAGTCCATTAGAGATCAGCCGTCTTAGAAATCTCACACACTGATTAGGCGGCTGTGTGCGGCACAGACCAGAAATTAAGTCTTGTCCATTGTGACTCACCAACAGCGGACATTTCTGGAACAGAAGCTCGGTATGGGCCCTCAATGAACTGCGGCGGATTGTCATTTATGTCCTGGACTTTGATGATGAACTCGGATGGCGGCTCCAAGGGCTCGTCCGTTTCGGCATTAATGACCTGGGCCGTTAGCGTGTACTCGGCCTTCTCCTCGCGGTCCAGCCTCTTCATGGCGTGGATGTCACCTGTTAACTCATTGATGGCGAAGATGGTGCCCGCTCCTTCACCCGCTAGGACATACTTGATGCTCTTGCCACCCACATCCAAGTCCGTGTGTAGCTGCAATCAAAAGGCACAGAAAAAAAAAAGGTCACAAATTTAAAAGTTCCAGCTTCATTCCACTGTGTAAACAGATGGGGAGCTTTAATGAATGCAAGTTGTTAGGCTCAGCACATTCTACAAGTTCTTTCCATGTAAATGCAGATAAGTGTGCAGTACGACTATAATGTGCTGTTTTTGTTGTAGTGCTTTGAATCGACTGAGTGTAGCAGGGATACTAAACATGGCTCAACGTAGTCTACACTTTGCTAAATGAGGCCCGCTGGGGACAATAACTTCATAAGTAGCACAGGAAATGGACCTTAGCCTACATTGTTCCTCGTTATACATCGCAAATACATCATACAAACACACATTGTGGGGGGATATGACTCCCTACAGTCTGAAATTCACAGAAAAAGCTAGCGAAGTGGCCTGGCTGTGCATTCCATAACACTGTAGAAGCAGAAAAGTATCAGGATTCATAAAAAATTAAAGAGGAAACTCTGCACATGATGATTCATGCTCACAAATAACTAGCCCCAAAGTTACTGGACGATACAACATGTTCCTCATTATTTTTGTAATTACAGTTTCATTAGTTCACTAAAGCTGCATTACGTGCTAGGCTGAGTGGTCGGCTCCCAAACGCCGGACGAGCTGAGTATAACTAATGAGTCTGACAATGCTACATAAGGCCGTTGAAACATCTGTGGACAGAAGAGCGGGTGAAACCTTCTGCTATTTCAAGTTAAAAAGGTAAATTGGAAGAGCAGGAGATACAGTGGTGTGGAAAGAAAGAGGTCAGAACGAACACAACAAGCTTTGACATTAGGGAAGCAGAGAACTTTTTTATTTAATTTTAAATTTTTCATTATTTTACATAAACAGAGAAAGCACTCCTCTAACCATAAGTCACCTTTCATGTAAGCCTCTTGATCCCCAAGGTGAGTCACTTTCAAAGGGGGAGGAGAGAGACACCGAGCACAGCGTTTACAACTGCCACAGTGTTCGCTGTAGCTGTGACACAACTGGCAGCCCTCAGCTTCTCAGTTTGTATTTTTGTTAATGCGCATCCCTCTCAAAAACACACACATGCACACAGTTGAGCACACGGGCAGCTCATCAAAACATCTGTATTCAGCAGCTTTAATTTCATTTCCTGCCACAGTGTTTCAACAGAGGCTCCTGTGGGAACGCGGTTAGGGTACGGAATAGCAAGGTAAAAATCTGTCGGTGAAAATCCCGACCTCGCAACCCCCCGCAATGTCTTTATAAGCCGCCTTTTATGCATATACCGTCTCTGAGGTGTTGTTTGCAGACACTGACAAAGCACATTCACTTAAATTGTCACACCTTGCACTTTTGTTTTCCTAATTGTGCCATCATTTCACATGAATGATGTAGCTCATTAACACAAATGCCTCACAACATCCTGCACACTGAGAAACTCTTTAAATGAGCTGAAATTAATGATGGTCTGTCATTGACTTTTTTTTTTTTATCCTATGTGAGACTCATGTGCAGCTGTACGCCTAGTTCAGCACTGGTTTGACTGCATATGTCTGTGTTTCTCTCGCAGGCTGGCAATTTGAGTATTTGGGCTTGCATGTTCAGTTTGATTTGTGCCATGTATCATACAGAGGAGATTTATAATATGGCAGCAACAATTTAATCCTGGGTGTGCTTGGCAATGACACTGCACTGCTTCACTAGGCACTAATACTTATTAAGTGAGGTCACCATTTAATGCCATGGTCTTAAAATATGTCAAAAATATGTCTCAGGCTCTTCTTTCAAGGTCAGCACACACCAAAAGGCTCAACTTTAATCATGAGATGAAAAACGAATAATTCCATGACAAGTGACCAAACTAATTACGAATGAGAACTTATACAACCTTATAGCTGTATGACCTATGTCAGCAATGAACATCAGACACATATTTTTGTTGATTAAGTTGCCAAACCACAAGACAAATAAAGAGAGTTTAAAATGAAACCTTAGATAGAAAACTTGGATTCAGATTATTTCACTGCATTTACTATGTCTTGTTATAGAATAAAATACTAATTTGGTTGCACAATGAGAGCACAATGTTTTGCCCTTCTCTATTTTAAAAAACCAACCCATAAATCAAAGTTAACCTTTTATACTGCTTCCATAGCTGATAAGACCACACAATTATAAACACAAAAAAAATAAGATTGACAACTAATACAAAAAAAGTTAAAAAATGATAAAAGTGAAACATAACTTATCAAATAGCCAAAAAGTAAAACAGGTAAAAGGCAAACAAGCATTTAAAACAAGAATAAAATATCAAAGTATAGAATAATTAACTAAAAGTAATCATGCACTGTCAAAAGCAATGTATGAACTATTATTTATCAAGTAACTCGCAATATAATGCATTGACACTGTGGCAGAAGCAGAGCTCCACTAACTTGAGCCTCAGTCAGAGTGCGGCTGTCAGCTCAGCTGTGACTCACAGTCTGTTACCTCCTCATTTAAAGTCTATTACAAGACCACAAATGCCAGAGAAACAATCATAGTATGTAATAAGAATGTTATAAATAGTACACCGCTGAGCTTTTTTCATTGTGTGCTGACACTGTCAGGGATTACTGTCTGCCGTATATGTCACTGTACAAATGAAAAATACTCCCAAAATATCTATCTCTCTCTCTCAAAAAAAACAAGACCTAGGATCATGTCAGTTGACTTACACTTATCACAGGTTGGAGGGACGGAAGGAACACCTCTCTTCAGTTTGGTCTTGGTTGTGCAGCGGATGGATGACTTTAAACTCAATACACTACAGTAAACCCTGATCCTACTGTAACCTGGCCATTGACAGAGCATTCTTTGTTCCTATCTAACCTTTTTGTCCTTAATTCACCTGAAATCCCCTCATTAGTATCCTTAATCCTTAATCCAAACCTTTAGTAGGTTTTTCAAAAAAAAAATGGGCCAATAACTGAGAGGTTAAATATTTGGAGGTAGAAATGTTAGTTAGAAGGTCTGGTTTAGATTTGATTTGGGAAACTGGGCTGACTTGGTGGCTCACCTGAGCACGTACCGCACATGTTTTGTCCTAGCTGCGGCAGCCATGGACATGTATGTCATCTTCTCTCTCTCTCTCTCCCTAATTATCTCTCTCCTCTGTCCTGTCACAATAAGGCCAAAATGCCCATAAAAAATAACTTAAAAAAAGATAAGATACGATATAGGCCTCAATAACTGATGCTGCATCACTACACTCAATCTTGAAATTGAAACATTTAACTGAGAGGATAAACAGAGGCGGACAAAGTGTTTCCTGACCCTGACAGAGACGGATACAAAGTGCACAAAGGACTCTCACCGTGCCTTGAATTTTTACCTCCACCCAGGAGGTTATGCTTTTGACCGCGTCTGTTTGTTGGTTGGTTTGTTTGTTTGTCTCTCAGCAGGATTACACAAAAAGTACTGGACCGATTTGCACTGAACTCTGTGAATGGATGGGACATGGCCCAGAGAAGAACCCATTACATTTGGGGGCAGATCCACATCATTTACTATGAATTTCAATTTTTATCCTCTGAAGTTTACCGTAAATTGTTTGACATTGGCCCTGGTGGAGGTCTGTGCTCTACCAAGTGCATTTTCTTGATGCCTCTTTTTCTGGACAGTTGTAACATTTAACTTTTTATTAGGTTACCAAATTATATAGCTGTCTAGGCTATAGTGCAGTCTGGCTGACAGGTTAATAAAAAATTGTGGGTGGGTGAATAAATGTTCCACTTTATAAAGAGAAAAGAAAAAAAGGCACACTGAGTGCTTTTCAAGAAGAAAAGTCATGCATTCAATCATCACTTGGCTAGAAACTTCCACTTCAACTCTGAATGCCCTGATAGTTAAGGTGAGCTGTAACCAACTGCAACACTGACGTCTCCTCTAAACAGCCTGGACGCCCTTTATATTATCATACGGTGGAACGCACAAATGGTCATCTACGAGGACAATGTGTGTGTGTGGGTGGGGTGGGGATTGTCAAAAGTCTGTGCTGTTACCAAAGTTGCCTGGGCGACTACTATCATTTAGAAAACGGGACAGATACACGCATACATGATGATTTTGTGTGTAGCACAAAATGCAGATTTGAGTCACAAAACACTGATAGAATATTCTGAGCACAGGGTGGGTGTTGTTTAGACACACGCATCATTGCCCAGCCTGTGTTTATTCTGAACTCGTCTAGTAATAGTGGTTCTGGTGACACCTTGAATAAAGCTGGAATGTATGACAATTGGCAGGTGTGGTTCCATTGTGCTTGTCACCAGTGTATACAGTGATTGCATTACTGTATGAATGTGAAAACAAACTACCATAAAGAAGCCATAATGCCATCAGTGAGTGCAGCGTGTATATACGGGCTGTGAGAGTTATTCCGACTCTCGCTTGAGTCGCTGCACTCTGGCTGTTGAGAAGAAAAGACATCCATATATTCCGAAGCTGCAGTTCAGGATGATGAAGAAAGCCTGGGCTCACAGGAATAAAAATTATCCCATGGCGGTATTTTGCAGTCTCACTTTGTGCCAGTACTACTGTGCATGCCCCCACGCACAAGCACACACACACACACCTCCGATTTCTAACCACAACCTCCAATCAGGGGCTGCATGGGACGACTTATCCTGTCAGCGTAGGAGGAAATATGTCAGTCCCTGCTCAAGATGAGCTTTCATGGCAATCACTTGAACAATCACTGTGTCCTAATGAGGAAGAGTGTTCAGATTCCCCAATCAGGCCCAGGGTGTGCATGCTTAAGTGCAGCCCTATAGAGAGAACTTATGATATTTTTGCTGCTTGTCCCAATGGTTAGATGGGACATTTGCTCCTCCTATGTGCACCAGTAGGACTGGAGAAGGAAAAGGAGACTCAAGCGAGAGGGAGGAGATGTTGTCACAATGATGCAGCTTGTCAACTCATGTCTGCTACAACAGACATAGCAGCAGTCTGCTCTGCACAGTACATTTACTCTGGGTCAGAGATTACTTCTTTTTTTATATAAATCTAAATCCTATAAGTACTAAGATGGTGAATTTCAGGTAAAGTACAATATCAGTACCACAGTGTACGAATACATCAAGGTATTTTCTAAATTCCACAATGCAAAATGTGCAAAAGTGAACTATTAAAAGTAAAAGTACTTGTTCTACAGGAGAAAAAAATGGCCTTTGTAACTGAGAAGTTATTATGTATGACATTATTAGATTGTTAATACTGATGCAAGAATGTGTAACCACCATTGTTCATTCATTTCAAATAAAGTGTAAAAAGTAAGTCAAAGTACAAGTGTCTTGACTTTGAACATGTACAGTAGAGTGCGTAGCTCCTTTTCACCACTGTGTCTTACAATGCATAAGACTCAGTGTTATTTAATGTAGCAAATGATGTAAACTGGCAAAGGCACAGAGCAGCATGAAAACGTGCTGTATAATGCATCACTATGTTGACTCCAAATGTCATGTTTAGTGCGATCCTGATGTGGTGGAGATGACAGGCTTGTTTAGCTGAGGTTGCATGACCAGACCAGGCAATCATAGTGGTGGGGGAAATGTCATGTTAAACATTAAATATGCAGCAGACTGCATGTTGTTATGTAAAATGTATGGGAACCCCAAGGCCATGTGCTGCGTGGACTAGTTTACATAGCACCTTTTGTAACAGCCAGATGTTGACCTTTTTCCATTCACTATAGTTGTTTTTTTGTTGTTTTTAATGGCCCACTTCTCCTCCTCATCTGGTCATCGTGACCCAGTCCCACAGAGCAAATCTGAGGAATTCATTCAAGAGAGTGTCGCACAGCAATGAAGGATCAACAAGGGGTAATTTATGTCCAAAGTGGTAAAATTAGAGCTACCATTTTTTCTTCTTTTTTCCATCTGTACACCCTGAGGCAACCGTAGCCTAAATAGTTACTCTAGACAGATTCTGCTCAAACATATCTGCAAATTAATTGTAGTTTCCTCCCATTTGTTGGATTTTGACTATGTTAATTACACCTACATGAATAATCTGTAATTCTAAATATTGCAATAACATTTTGAATGTACGGAACAGATGGTGCGATGCATGATATATGATACACTTAGCTATTCTTGGGAACATTTTCCCTCCAGTCTGTCTCATGGCACGTAGTGTTTTATCAAATTAGACAGAAAAGTTCCCTTCTGGTGTGAACCAAAACAGACTTTTCATTGGAGGAAATCATGGAGTGAACATTGGAAAAGTTTAATTCAGAAATATTGTAGCATCAAATTTAAAGGAAATACAGGCCCAGATTCTGTATCAATGTTGTAAATGTAACAGGGTACTCAGGGAAGAAAGAAATGCACACAGCTTGCATTCAGAAACTTAGGCTTTAACGCAAGCTGTCAGGACTTCTGTAACTCTGTGATATCATAACAAATCAGTCACAATCAACAAATAAATTGCATTTATCCGTTTAAGACTGAAGCTTATAATGAATAGTAATTTATATTAAATCACCAAATTAATGTAGAATAAACACAAAGAAAGTTACATTTAAAGCATAATTTAATGGCTTTCTTTAAACTTTGAACACAGTTTCTCTCAACAACTAATCAATGAGACCAATATTTATCGCCTAAAAAGAATTAAAGGGACAACGAGGAGTTTCTATTCGGTTATAAAAAAGTCTCACGTTAACACTAGAACCGCCAAGACGGTCTCACAGACCTAACAGTCTGTGTTAGATATAAAGCGCCATATATATAGCCTACTCACTCTCGTTTATAGTGATTATTGAATTATAACGTAGCCTAATAATAGGCTAGCCTAATTATCTCGGCTGCTGTCCAGTCCGGTAATAACGGGTTTCTGTGGGCGTGGAGCCTAAACTACGTAATATCCAGGTAGAATAACTGTAAAACACTGGAGTTGATAACAAACTGACCTAGAAAAAATAAAAATCCAGTGAACAGCGACATCACCTCTTGACATGAGAGCAGCACACGTGTCCAGATGCGTCATTTTCAGCTGTAGGCAGACGTGTGTAGGTGCAACAAGCATTGCTGTAACATCACTCAGTCTAACCCCCCAACCACATCCAATCAAGACCCCAACACAACATAATATGAAGAAGGACTAACACTACTAAAAATTAAATCTTATTTTTTCCACTTACAGAACTGTTTGCGACTGGAAACAATGTAATTACACGTGACGGTCTGGGAGACCGCTGTGGCGTTTTAAGGGGGATTAGAATGTTGGCGGTTCTAGTGTTAATGTGGATGAATCTACGCTACCCACACTTGTTAATGGCTCCATTTTCGATAAATATATCGTTCTGTCTCTATCGTTATTTTGTTATTATTAGTGATGGCGGAAATGCTGGTCGAGCCGACTAGCGTTTCCTTACTTTCGGTTTCGTGAGAATAACGCAGCTGAATTGCCGTTTATGGTCGGAACTACGATGGTATGTGAACCTCTTTGAACCTCTGACTTTAATTATTGATGAATGAAAACATGAGTCTGTCCTGCGCCAGTCAAATAATTTTACGGTGCGCGCGGAGGCTCATAAATGTAGTGTGAAAACGCTTCGCTTTACGAGGACTTTCAGAAAGCGAATTGTGTTTTCACACTACATTTCCCACTAGCCTCCACGCATGCGGTGAAATTCTTGGACCAGCGCAAGACCGATGAAAGTAATAGCATTTGCCAAGAATGTTTTCATTAATCAAGAACGAAAATCGGAGGTTCGAAGACGATCAGATACTGTTGTAGTTCTGACCATAAACGATACCAACTGTTCCGGCAATGTTATTCCCATGACAAGGTAAACCTCTAAAGACCTACGGGTAAGGTAATCGACTCTCTTTCTTAACCCAGGATGACAACGCAGGTTGACTGGCCTATCACATCAGGAGAACAGGCTGCTGCCTCTGATATGACCCGCTGGTCCTGGTCGCTGCCCCCACAAGTGGAGCTCTCCCAAAATGTCGGAGCAAACTTCCAAACAGGCGTCATTTGGATAAACTAACCGCATTTTGGGAAGCGGTTTGCGCTGTTATTTGTCACTTTATTACGTTTTAATGTTTTTTCATGCGAGTAATTAACCATTTTGTGTAAATATATATAGATTCATGATTTTTCTTTTTTCACTAACAAACAAACGCAGGTTCGTCACAAATGGTTAGAATAATACTCTTTATCCACTGTTGTTGTCCTGCACTGGCCTCAAAGGATTTCAGTCCATGGGGATTTGTGGGTATTCGTTACAAAAGAACAATAATCAATATTGCTCTCCTGAGAGGTCAGACATGGCTTTCATGCAGGGCCAAAAAGGGGAAAGAGTGCCTTGCATGTTTTCCTGTTCATTTGTTATCACTGCAGACACTTGGAAAGAGATGGTGTCATGACCCACATACAAGCAAAGGTGATGGTTTGTAATTGAAGGCAGCTCTGCTCTGAAAAGGTGCAGTAATTACAATCAGCACAGACACAGTGTTGTACCTTCTCCACACAGCTAGTTTTTTGTTTTTTTTCTTTCTTCTGTTTCACAGGGAGGTGAATTATCTGCGAAGCTTTCGCCTTCTGCTTTCATTCTGTTTCATTTTCCTCTTGGACAATCATAAATTAATGAGACAAACAAAAGAACAAGACCGTTTGTACTGGATTTGTGTGCTATTTGTACCAAGGTCAATCAGGGCTAATGTGCATTGTGTCCATCCTCTTGCACTTTGAGCAATGGCACATGTGTTGCATTCACAGCCACCGGCACATTTATTGCGTCTGGAGAATAAGTCAAAGCAGCTACCTTTAGTACAAGAGGGCAACACAATTAGATTTAGCCACCCATGAAAAGCCTTTTGTTTGCGAGTGCAGATGCACGGGAGAATGCAATTTTAATCATAGGAGGGTACAATGTCACTGTGGAGGAAGAATGAGGACTAAAACAATTCAGCATAATACATCCAGGCTGCTGGCTACATCGGCTCCCACTTCGAGAGTGACCTATTGTGTGTTGTTGCTAAAACAAGATCGCCTCAGACGTTCCCCCTGCTCACTGGTGTGTGCCTGATACAACCCTCAACTCCAAAAAACACATGAAAAAAGATAGATAAATAAATTAAGACTTCAGGTGGAACATGTTTCCAAGTCATGGCAGCTTTACATGTGGAGCTCTGAAGCCAGAATTAAGCTGTTTTCGCAAGGAAAAACCCTGTGATTTGAGCAAAGCAAACAAAAGAAGAAAAAAAGAAAAAGAAAAAGGAAAGAAAAGAAAAAAGAAAAACTGAAATGTTGTAAACAATAAGAAGACAGCCGTGGAAAAGTGTAAATGAGCTCAGCTACGGGGGCTGCGGTGCACATGCTGCGTGTTAAATAGAGGGAGATTTCTTAGCATTAACCTCGACTACTGTCATTACCCTACCTGTGGGCCCTGAAACTCATCGGTATACACAGCATGCCTAAGGTGTGTGGGTGTGGAGGAGGGGTGGGGGGGGGATCACGAAAAGAAAACAAGCTTAATCAAGGAGCACAACAGTTTTCTCTTTCTTCTGTGCGGCTGACCTAATCAAATCAAGGAATGAGATTGATTTCACGAGGTGCAGATGGATCCCGTAGCAAGTCTAATTCAGTGTGCCGGCTCTCCACTATGATGTGTGTTTTCTCGGTCCAGATGGTGCTGCTCGGGTTTGTAATTCATATTTCAACATTTTACCCCCCACAGCCCCCCTCTCACTCCTCTCCACCCCTCCCCTCCCTTCTTTCTGCCCTCTTTCTTTCACTCTTTTGCTTTTTCCTTTTTTTCCCGCCCACAAGGTCTTAACAAGTGACCGAATGAGCGTAGACGTGGCTAAGTATCAACAGTCTCATCTGTCAAACACGTGATTCTGTGATCTTGTTAAATGTCACCAACGACACATGCTGACGGAGAGTTTCATGGTCGAGCTGTTGGAGCTTATGTTTGGGAACGTAAAGCAGAACAGGAGAGTCCCAGCTTGCAGAGAACATGATTACTACAGTACTTGAAAGCAGCATCTCTGGAAGAAGTGCTCAGATCGTGTTCTCTTTTATTTGCAATCCATCATAAACAGAAGGGACCAATTCTGACTCTGCTTGAATGGTTTATTCATGTGCACAATAGTGGTACACACTAAAAGCTACAATAAAATATTATGGCTTAAATTGGGGTAAACAATTAAACAAATTGTACCAATGTAATACTTGTATGTAGTGATATTATATTTAGTGATTTTCATAGATTGTGGGTGGTGTTTCATTTTTTGGAGGGTGTTAACTTAAGTGTCCTACATCACCCAAAAATATTCTGTACAGGAGCAGCAATACCACATTAAAATAAAAATAAAATTACTCCATCAATAAAAAAAAATATGGCCCCTCTCTGGAAAAAAAAACGACTTAATTTGAGCTGTTACAGTATGTGCTGTTTAATTCATTGGAAGTGTGTTGTGTAAGCTGACATAATGTATACGTCAGCCCCGTGATAGACTGGTGACCTGTTCAGGGTGTACCCTACCCTCACTCAGTGTCAGCTAGGATTGGCTCCAGCCAAGCTAATGGATGGATAGGTTGTTGTGTAAGCCAGTGCTGCTTCTTCTTTTCTTCTATTATTTCTGCACATGTCTTAAAGTTGCTGCTGGATCACATCACATACTTGTTTGCTATCTCACACCAAAAGTTTGTATATAATATTGTTTAGCCTTTCTCATGGGTCTCAATCTTTCAGTTCAGTCTTGAATGTTTGATTGTGACCAATAACATGACAAGTAATTTGACAACATGGGCTCCATTATGTCATATCATTGGTCATTGGTTCATTCATGACATAGGTAAAGTAGAAATGAGACAAAAACTTTTCTCAAGCATATTTTCCAACTTTCTTTTTGGCAGTAACATACATATACCAACGGCGACTCTGTGATATATGAAACTTCAGTATGTATCATTAGAAAATACTGTCAACAAACCTGCAGGTAGTCAAAAATGAAGTCTAATTTTCATTGGATTACCAATCAGTGTGTTTCAAGAGGTGTTTCATATATCTTATACATAGCCGAGCAGAAATTTCCATAATTGGAAGACATGCAGTGTTGGAGCCATCATTTCGGGCTTATTCCTGCAGAAAAATGCAGATGTGCTCCACAGTGCCTGTTCGAGCTGTCACAGTCATTGTTCTCAACCCGAGAAGCCTTGAAAATTAGCCAGTTTCAATGTCAACTGCCACTGCTGGAAAGGCATGCATTGTTGCTGTTGAAAAATCCTGCAGGTATGTACTAAGTTTCCTGCATCGTGTCTTGAAAAATGGGCTCTGACGCCTTTGGCTTAGCTCTTTTGTTTTGTCTAATACCAAGGCTCCACTGTGGGGGCCTTTCAGAGCAGCAGGGTCTAGTACTATTATATTAATTAATGAAGTTCAGTGAATGCAAGTGATGAAGTCAGTCACCATACAAAGACAGAGTCACAGCATCAGATTCATTAGCAGCTTATGGAGCGAGACCAGTTGCTGCGAAATGAAAACAAGAGAAAACAGGATGATGACCTGTATGTGTAAAACATCTAAGAATCTCATCTGCAGTGGGATCAATATCCCAGCGACGTTATTTTGACTAAGTATCTATTTTGTACATCAGGAGATTCTGCCAGCATCCAAACTAACAAAGAGCATCACAAACAAAAGGCTTTGCATGTATCTGCTGTAGTTTCTCCACATTCAAAGCCAACGTCTCCCTCTGTGGGGATGCAGCTTTTAATAGGCAGGTATTGGAAAGCAGTATTTGTTCAGGCCTAAGAACAAAAGGCAGTATAAATGAGGGCTTCATTGGCTATATTAATAATCATCTGTGCCTTCTCCTTTGAGAGGCCTGTGATATCGAGTATCATTAGACATGCAAATAACAGCTCCATTTTCCCGTCCCTGGGATTAGGAAGGAAAGAGAGAAAAATGAAGAAGAGGCATGGCTGTGGCAGAAACAATTAAGCCATCCTCTTCGCGGAAGCACTTGGCAGCCAGCTTCAAACTGGTAAGGGGGGACAGGAGGGGTCCGTTGGCTAGGCAGCGACGTCAACACGCTTGTCTGAGTAAATGTGCAATTGCGCAAAGCATCGCTTTAAGATGTCAGATCACCTTGGAGTGGATGGCTGCTACAAGCACAAGCACTCCTTCTGTGTGTCATGATGCCACTATACGTGTTTCACACTTTGTCTGGAACACAGACCAGTAGATGGAGGGTTAGGGAGGGTGGGATGGAGAGGAGAGGTGAGGGAGGGAGGGAAGGAGGGAGAACAAAGGAACAGGAAGCAGAGAAAAAGTAGACAAGGGGAGAGGACATAAGAGTCATTTCTGTTGTCTCAGGCAATGACATGTTCCTTTATCCCTTCCCTCGCCCCTTTCTACCATCGAGTGCATTACCACGTCGCTCAGAGACAAAGTCCCCCAGCCTGCCTCTGCCACATTACACAAATATCCTCTCTCACTTACATAATCATATCCTTTGGGCTAAAAAAGTGCCAACCTTTACAGCCCGTTGCACCACTCCAACAACACAAACCCAAGGAGCAGCGAGATTAATCACATCAAAACCCTATAATGGAGCGCCACACAAAATATTTTTATACATTAATGTAAAAGTCGTTAACTCTTCTCTTTTGTGCTACAAACATGGGAATTGCCTCTCACCTATTTCCCTAATCCCCTTGTTACCTCTATTTCATTTTCAAGTTATCCTCATCTCTCTACTCTCTTGCTATCACAAAACAAAGCTTGCCAGAACGTGGAATAAGGGAAAAAAAAATCAATCTTTGTCTGTTAAAAGGTTACCTAAAGAAAAGTAAGAAAACAGGTTAGGCCTAGGGGGTATTACAGCTATAAGATCCAGCAGTTGAACTAAAGAAGCTTTTTTTTTAAAGACCAATAAAAAGCAGGTAGTTTCTCTGTGTCGGCTTGTAAAACGGGGGAGATAAGGAAAAAAAAATCATTAAAAATGCGAAATCTCAATAAGAGTCTTGGTTTGAAAGCATGCAACCCACAGAGTTCAGTCCATCAACCTGGAGACAAAGACAAGACAGTGAGTCAAAAAGAAAAAGTCAAAAGTGACTTCCTGAAACGCTCACGTCTCCTCACATCTCACTCTCTTTCCTCCTCTCACGCTCTCACTCTGCGTCTTTTTCTGGAATCGCCCGTCGGTAATGTCAACAGAGATTTCACGGCACAGTGCCGGTGCATTGGCCGGGCTCACATTTCCCCTACCTGCGATTTACATCAGAGAAAAGGCTCATGGGGGATTTTCCATGCCAACGGAGGGAGGGGAGTGGTGGCAGTGATGGTGGTGGAGGTGATGATGAGTGCGTAGGGAGGGGGGCAGGGGGAGAGGATGGAGCCAGTACCCTGGGGCTTGACACAGTAAGGCACTCTAACAATGGTGGCGTAGACCACCCGGCTGAGAGATGCTTTTACTGCAAAGAGAACCTGCATGACTGCATTCAGGCCCGGCTCCTTAAATGTCACCATCCTGCTTACACAGCAGCACGTAGGTCTGACTGAGTTATTTCCTGAATGGTTTGGAACTAGAGTGCATGCATTTGTGCAGGCCGACTTTCATGTTTACATGTACACTATTTAGACCAAAGAAGGTTTTATCCCAATAACAAATTAAGAATAGATAGAAAAAAAAAAACCTAACAATAGACATTATGAGAATAAAGGGAATTCACTGAATATCACTTATATTTCAAGTATGACAATTACATGTACAGTACTGTCACTTTATTGCATTATTTATTGATTTTGTGTTGCCTTGTGTGTGTTCATTGTGACAGAGGCTACTTTCCCTCCAGGTAATATCTGGTGATTCTCTCCCTACATACAGTAACCCCTGAGACAACACCAAAAAATAAGGCAAAACCACCCCACTAAAATGAGATGATAAGTGGATCTTCAAAAATTGTAGACTAAATGGTAAATGCACTGCACTTGTGACTGCGCTTTCTCGTCTCATCTACCACTCAGAGAGCTTCACAAATAGCCACATTCGCCCATTCACACATGCATTAATACAGCACTTTTTCCCTTCACATATAGAGCATTCTAGTACATGCATTCACATACAGTAGCTGTACATCAGGGACAGTGTTGGGTTAAGTATCCCGCCGACTTTGAAATGCCAACTGGCGCAGCCAGGAATCGAACTACAGGCCTTGCGAAGGACAGCACCCTCTTAATCCTTAGTCACAGAGACCAAGTTGTGTTAAAATTAAGATCAATGTGTTTTATTTTGTTATTTTTAGTGAAAGATGGAGAAGTTACTTAGATTGGGGGTGATTCAGAGTCACTGCCTCCTTTATGAATATGATGTATAGATTTGCTTGTAATGTAATGCAACATGAATTGTTCTGTGTCACTCTTAGGTTATATTTCTAAAGATGTGACTTCAGTGACAGATTGAGATAAGGGTGTGTTGGGAATACTAACCTCTCAGAGACACTGTGAACCCCCTCCTGACCAGAGTTTAGAGTGTTTAGCTGCTGTGTTTTTGTCTGTACTGAGCTGATTAAGACGTGCAGCGTGGCTCTGCATGCATTTCAAGCTGGATGGATACGTATTGATTGTTAAATCTCCAAACTTTAATAAAAACATGAGCTAGATAAATGATATATTTTCTCATAACTGCAGTCACTTTTCTCCACACAGACCCGTTTGCTTTGATTTGCTTTTCGCTCTCTGAGATTTGAAAAGGAATACATTTTTTTGTGTTTGTGAACACTGTACAGTAATGAACACAATTACATTTACAAAAAAACAAAAAACTGCTGACAGGTTGCTCTGTGAATTAAACACAGCAACAATAGGACTTTTCTTTACTGAGATGCTGCTGTTCTTTTTTTAATATTATTATTTATTTTTAATGTCCAACTTCACAGCGCTGTGCAGCCTTACACAAAATCTATTCACCTTATGTAGCTAAGATCTCAGTGATAGGTTTGTCAGGAAACATCAGGATCAGTTTTGTTTGTAAATGCTAACATATAGAAAACATGAAAACACACACACACACACCTATACTGTAAGTGCCTATAAGACATGTCATAAGCAAAATAAGATGTCAACACCATTGCTTTTTTCACCTTGAAACTGTCGTAAACCAACGACAGCCTCATAAAAAAAACAGACTCAAACAGCCAGGGTTGAGCACAACCACTTACACTGTGTCAGCAACTGCTGGTTGCAAGCTAAGAAACCACAAACAAATACATTTTAGCTGTGTTTACCTGATATATCTCTGATTCTAGTCATAACAGAAAACTCCTGCAAGTTACAAGCTGACAAACAGCAGATAACTGCACTAACCTTTCTCATTAATCTTGTAGTCACTGATTTTGGTCACAATAAACTCCTAACCGAACCCTAAATGCTGAGATTAGATGTGGTTCTAAGACGAGATTTAATAAAAAATATACAGTATATTCCACATTAAAACTTTAACAAATAGTGTTTTTGTAATATTGGCTATTTCTCTCTTCGAATACAAACTAATTGAAACCCAGAATCATCCTCATGTATCGATGATTACATATAAACTCCCAGCATGCGTCCTCTGTGGGTGTTCCACATGTCAAACCAACAGAGGACAACGCCGTTAAGTGAAACCGTGTTGCGGTGGTTGTCATGTCCGGAGCTAACAAGTCGGGACACAGCGTTGGTACGACATGCCATTTGTCTCCCATAATGAGACATGAGAGCTCGCAGACATCTGAAGGAAGTCAGCATCTCAAAACGACTCCTTCCTGGAAAGACACACAGTGAAGCTTGCCAGGAAGGCAGCCAGAGTGTGTATGTGTGTGTGTCTGAATGAATGTGTACATACCCGCCTCGCTTGCCGGCTTGCTTGCTTGCGTGCGTGCGTGCGTGCGTGTGTGTGTGACAGAAATCTGTGTGCACCTTTTTGTATAGTAAACACAGAGGCTCCGGTGTGTGTACGTTTTTCTGTGTTTGTGTCTGTTTGCGTGTGTGTGTATGTGTGTGCGGCGCGTGTGTGCGTGTCCCTGTACAAATGCCCCCTCCCTATTACAGCTGAGTAGTAGATGGATGCTGGCTGTCACACCTGCCTGACTTTGTTCCTGCCAGATGCGGTGGGGTCACAGGGAAAGCGCCCAAATACTCATCAATCTCAACCATTGTCCAACATTCTTTCGGCTCCAGCAACAGCTTCCAATATCCATTTAGTCGCTCCAGATGCTGGCAAAAATGCTTACATACACAGAAACCGGGTGGCCAAACCTATTGACCTGCACCGTCGGCAGGGATGGAAGGAAAAAAAACAAAAAAAAACAAACAAAGAACGTCACAGGCCAGGGGATAATGTCTAAGAGTCCTGAGACAAACTAAAGTTTAACTTTGCATTCACTCTGTGAGGTCGCCGCTGTCATTAGGCTGGCAGTAAAAGAAATTGAATTCCCCAAGGTGGCTGCTCTGTGTGATGCTGTGAGCAAGTGCCAGTACGCGTCCTGCAACCTGAGGTCTTTCTATTTAATAACATCAGAAGCAAACAGAGCAGCCTTGATTGATATAAAACAACAACAACAGAACAGACAAAAAAAAAAAAAAAATCACATGTCATTGCTGAGCAACTCTAGGTGAATACTGGAAGGTTAAAAACTCTGGCTGCAATAACCAAAAGCCAAATTAATGCGAATCGTTTTTTTTTTTGGTCACAAACACATCATTTTGCCTTTGTGAACGCACCAAACTCAATTACATTTGAAATACACTCCTGGCCTCATACAAGTGCCACAAAGAGAAGCCAGAAAAGTAATTTCCATCATTCTGGCTCATGCAGACTTTTGCAGTTCCCTCGACAGGAAACAGCACTTGAGTAGCCAATCCACTAATGGGAGGGAGAGGAATGAAGACAGAAAGTATGAACCTGACAAATACATTTTATCCTATTGGATAGTTTCTTCTTCCTCCTACCCCTCTAAGAAAAAAAAAATGTTTTGATGAGTATGAAATATTTATAGCAGAGAAATAGAGACGGAAGATAAGTCTAATGGCATCAATGTGGATATGCAAGAGACATCACAGAGTTGTATTTATAATTGTGCGGTCAGCTGCTATTGCTGTGGGTCACACTGCTACATCCCACAAAGATGTTTGGATGCAGCAGTACATCTTTTTTTTTTACAAAGCGTAGTTACTGAAGGCGCTAAAATGCTCTAAAAACAGTAATAGTGTGAAAATCCAGCTCTCTAAGTCTCTCCGTCTTCTTCTCAGCAGACGTCTCTCCCGGTGTCTTTAATACATTTTCATCCCTGGGCTCTGTCTCTCTCCCCTGTTTTAATTCTCCCTCTCCTCCTCCACCGGGCCACCTAAGGGTTTGGAAACAATGTACACAAACATAACAGGCACACGGGAGACGTGCTCATGTTGTTTACGGGCAAGGAAAAGGAGAGAAAGGGAGCGAGAGGGAGGGGAAGGAAGAAATCATCACAGCATGCGTTTCCATTCCCGCACTCATCATAGTTGTGAAGGGAATCAGAAAAGCTGGGGGAAGTTCCCTCAGTATGCAGATGCACTTTGATTGATCGCTCATATCCCTCGGTGTAGGTTTAGGCCTCGTCTCCGTGCTGGAGGCTCATGTTGACCACACTCTTGGCAACCGGGAGCCATTATGATCCCAGCAACTTTGGCTCCCCCCTCAGCCTCCCTCTGCCTCGCTCTATCCTCCTCTCTCTCCCAAATGGCTCGCCCACTGCGAGACACTGGATGCAGACGGTAACACCAGTAATAACTAGATTGTGTAATGGATGACGGGTAGGGGGCGTGGGGGTGTCAGAGGTGAGGTTGGGCGTGACAAAATGTAATCAGATACTGTGACAGAGAATGAATGATTTATCCTGCAAACCCACACACACACACACACACACACAGAACCAGCACCACTCTGTCTGCTTACTGTAGGTGTGAAGTTACTTAATACATATACTTAAGAATTAGACTCAAGTGTTTGCTCTACTTGAGTATTTTCAGTTCATGTCTTTTTACACACTTCTCCACTATATTAGATATAGATCGTCTTCAATGAGGAAATTAAGTCCATATTATTAAATAAGTGCATATTTTCTGCCAGTACTTCTGTGTGACCAATTATAGGTGTTGATTTTAAATGTGGGACTTTTTACTTGTACAAGAAAGTGTGAGTTTTTTCACACTCATGCTCCTGTTACTAAACTAAAAAGGGTTGAGTGATCTGAGTGGCTCTAACACATCTTAAATGATTAAATACAAATTATATTTTGCTCCCTAATTGTCACATTCTGACATTTTCCCCAGCATTAAAAGTAACAAATTGTAATCATTGTGCATCCACAGTGCAAGTGCAAACTGTGACCAGGACGGGCCAGCACCAATTAAAGCATTATGGGAACATGATGGTAGCTGGGTGTAAAATCTCAATAAAACATAGTAAGAGAAAAAGACTTTTTGCCTTTTGGTCTTACACTGTACACACATAATGCTATGTCCCTGATGCATGTGGAAATGTAGAAATATTCAATGTGTGCTTGAAACTTTTTGAATTGTGTTAAGAGCCATGTTGCACTTTTGTCCTCCTCCCCATGATTTGTGTGTGTGTGTGTGTGTGAGGTGGGGGGGGATCATCTGTCAAAGTTAAAAAACCTAATCTGAAAACAGATCTTACAGCTTTTCAGCGAGGCATCTCGGCCTTCACAGGCACTGTTTTTTTTTGTGTGGTGTTTTCTGCCTCCGAGTGACTCACTGCCTACAAAATCTATGATATTAGAAATGCTGTTTTGTTTGTTTACTTTTATGCATACGTGTGCCGGTCTATGCTGCAAACATTGTACCTCTTAAAATGTGATGCACAGTAAGGGTCGAGAAGCGTTGTGAGTCCTCGGTAGGCAGAAATCACACTTGCAAGTTTTGGGATCAGCAGCAAAGTCAAGGAAAAATAATGTGTTCTGCAAACTAAATGTGAGGCAGTATTTTCACAGCAGAGAAAAAAAAATGGTGATGGTGGTTTTATAACAGTGATCATAATGACGATGAGAAAAGAATAAATGCATTGATTACCAAAATTGCACACTAATAGGAGGAATTAAACCCAGACTGGAACAAGGTTCTGATTATAGGGGGAACAGCCCTGTAGGTGAGCTATTACCCTGCTCCCGATCTTCTACATTATTGTGTCTTCAGTCTTTCAGAGCTGCCCGGCTGTAAATCAGCTGGCCCCGACCGACTTTTTTTTTTTTTTTTTTGCAGCCACATCAGCACGGCTGCATCTTCGCGCATCATTATGTGGCCATTGTGGCATTTGCCCATATTGCCCTATGGGTAGTCCATCACTGGTGGCGGCAGATTTGTATCTGCGCATGTAAATACACTCGAGAGGTAATCATTGGTTGGAACTTTCAGCGTTGGGTCTCTTCTCTGCAGTAAATCTGTACAACAATCACAAAAGCCAGACGCTTTGGTCCTTTCATTCACAAGTATAGGTGTAAGGAGGTTGAGAATGAAGTGATTGCGTGTCAGAACGAACGACAGCAAGTGTGAAGCAAAAAGTCCATGTGCAACAGACACACACACAGACAAGGGAGCAGAGACAGTCACACATAAAGAGAGGATGACACTCTCGCACTGCCGCCCACTCCTCTGCACGACCACACTTCCTCTCTGCCTTGCTGAGTCCCGGGGACATCTTCCATGCACGCTGGGTGTCACAGCAGACGGATGACTAGCCTCAGTAGCACCATGCCATTTCCCCTTCTCACACTAAACTGTCACACCCCCCACACCCTCTCCTCCAAGCCTTCCTGGCCTGCTGGGCCTTACTGTTTCTTGGCCTCAGATTCACTCACACACTCACACACACACACACACATACAGACCCACACAGAGACACACAGTCATATTCATACCAGAACACGCACATACCAGTACAAGCATCCATGGGTTTCTCTTCATCTCTGTGATTTATGCTTCGCAGGAAACTGCGCAGCCACTTGCAATCATCCAGGAGCCTCTTCTCCAGAGAGGCTGAGAGTGGAAGTCTATCAGGCTGGAGCCACACTGTAATGACATAGGCACTGGATCTTACCCTAAAGGCCCATATGACTCAACTCAACTGTACATAAAAAAATAGCATTGTAGGATTCTAAACGTCTTTGTGTAAAGGTCTTACATTCTAAACTTTTCCTGTGTTTAATTTTTAGAGTGGTTTTAGGGACCAAAAACCATCTCAGTGTAGTTTCACATTTTGGCTCTCTCTGCTCTGTGACAGCAGGTCGGTGAACCGATAGGAGGAGAGGATTGGGTCCTCTCTTCTGATAGGCTGACTGCTTTCTGTGTGATGTAATAACTATTTATAGCAGATTTAAGATAACTACTCAAAAAAAAAAAAAATCCTGCAAAATTGGGGTGGTGGGTCCTCGTGCCTCCTTTGTTGTGACATCACAAAGTTACGTAAGTCTTGATGGTTCGTTTTAATGGCTCAGTTTCTGAATGCAGTTTGTGTGTATTTCTCTGTGGACTGAAGCTTTGATACTTTTACAGCATTTATCAAGAACCTAGACTGGGTTTATAAAGCACCTACACTTATGGTACATTTAATAACATCTAAACTTGTTTTACAAGCTGAACACCCTTGACCCTACATGACTGCTATGCTTGTTTATAAAATATAATTGACAGCTGATTTGAAGAGCAGTGATTGCTGTGAATGAGTGCAACAAACAGGACATTCAGTCTTGTATGTGCTCCCCTTGAGCTGTGGTGTGTGCATGAGAGCAGCTTCCACCACCAGTAATTATTGGGACAGTTGCAACAACTGGCAGGAAATTATCATAAGCAGCCTACTGCTGTTTTCTCATGCATTCCAATGATTGCAGAATAAACAGGAGAAGAAACAAAATCGGGCATGAAAAAAAAAGTACCCCCATGACAGCACACAACAAATGGAATATTCAAGAGACCAGAAAACTATGGATGGGGGATAGAAATGTCTCGCTAAAGGAATTCAAAATTTACCAACATATGAAAGCACAAATCAAAATTTGCCACCATTTTGCTCTTGTTTAGATTTCTGGAGGGGACAGTGGCTTGTTTGTGTGTCCCCACCGCCACCGCCGCCATCCACCATCCCACCCCCTCAGAGTCTAGAGGACTCTGAAATTAAGCCTGTGGCAAAACATACACAGCTACTGTAGTGGAAAGAGCAGTTCTGCCAGCACCATTTATTCTTATCAATACTCATGTATTAGAGCTCATTTGGAAAACAGCATTAATGCCTCTGGTTAAAAAAAACAAATCCACCCCTCCTCTGCCCCCCTCCCCTTAAATCTCTCATAAATCTCAGAGCACCCCTTCTTCCACCACTGTCACGGCAGACAGCCACACTTTTCAATTTCTGGAGTGAGAAAAGGACAGGGGGTAAAAAGCCTCTTCCAGTATTACATCTTTTCTACTTTATTACCAGTCTTCTGGGAAAATGGGGGCAGCTTTGCAGCCTGGCTATCTGTTTACATTTTCTTTACAAGACTATATTGGAATTATAATTGTGTTCTATGGCGCCTTCTTTTGGTGCCTTGCTCTGTTTAAAGGTCCTGTGGACCTGGGGAGATGAAGAAAAATGGACCCCTTTTGAGGGATTCGATTACTGAGAAAGAAAATGCAGCTGCACACTGGCTCTTTTTTTTCCTTTTCCCTTCTCTGCTTTCCTCCAGGTGCCAATCTCTTGGGATGCTCAATATTAGAGCTGGAATGGCGCTGACGCAAACACACCAACATCAATGTGCTGGGAAATTATTTATTTTCTGCAATTAAGGTGGAAACAGAGAAAAGGGAAATAAAACCATGAGATAAATCACTATGAATCAGTTGTTTTAAAGATAAGGCACATTTTTCTGCCACTGCTGACAGATCTATTGAGAGCTCTACCTATTGACCTGAGTGACTTTTTTTTCCTCAAGGTTACTAGAGGTCAAAATGTTGACATGCTTTGTGTCTTTGGTTGCTTTGGTGTTGCCTTACAGCACTGTGCTGAAAACAGGCCTGGAAACTGAAAAAACAAACAAACAAACAAAAAAACATTTACACAGTTTTTGAATCCAGCCTTTAATTCATAATTTAATAATTTCAGTGAATCTTGTGTTAAATAACTAAATCATGATGTCCAGCTAAATAAATCTAGAAACTGTAAATGCATGCTTTGCTGCTTATTGATTTTATATAAGGAAAGTCTCTGACAAATTACCTCAAAATGTTTTCCAACTCCTCAGTTGAAATTAAATAAATAAATGTATAAACAAATAAATAAATAAAGGCCTTATCACTCGTCACGACACAATGTGACATGCAGGTTACACAAACACAGCATAAATATTCCATCACAATATGTATAATTGCTGATATTCCTGCAGCTCAGCTACATTGCACAGTGCAGTGGAGTGAGACAGTGAATTTGGATCCTTAATAATGTTTGGAATTAATTAAAATGCAAAGCCACGAGCCCAGAGTGCAACCACAGGTGGTGGTAAAGAGAGCGCAGTGAGAACAGCCGTGATGACTGCGAGCCACCATAACTCATGTCCATTTAACTGATGATTTCTAATTTTATTATTGTTATTCATATTTATTTTTTTTGCCACCATTTCAATGAGATGAGTTTGCCATTTTATGCAGCCATTTCCTGTGTAATATCATTCTGTCAATAAGTAATTACTTGCTTGGCAAATTGCTGTGCAAAATGTTCATCGGAGGGGAGAAGATCCATATCAATTGTTCATTTGCATAATGCAAATTCACGGAGAGGGAAAAAAAAACAAAAAGAAACTTTGCTGCCATCCCTGACAGTTGGATACAAGCACTGCTGCTGGAAAAGCACAAGTGTCTTTACTCCAGAGTAACACAAAGGTCTAACTAAATTCTGCAGAATCTTTGTGCTGCTCTGTGGTAAAGACACTTATTATTGGCCGGCTCTGAACAGAGGCAGAAAAATAAACTGAAGCTCTGTACTGATGCTACACTCTTTTGTTGTTGTTTTTGTTTCCCAGCTGGTGGTAGAAAGAAAAAAGTGCTCCCAATATCTGACAAGTGGAGCGGAGGTTTGTGAGCAGTTGTCCATTTGTTGCAGCCCGGGCATTAGCGGAGGATGAGCTGCCCGCCACTCCATTAGGCTTTCCCCTGATAGAGTAACACCATTTTAGCCCCCTGTTTACTTAATATGCAGGATCCGGCCCCGTCTATTTGCTTCTAATCAACTGATAAGACGAAAGGCCTTTTCTACAGCCCCTGGAGGATGAAAACCAAACTCCTAATGGTCATTAGTAGCAATTATGTTCCGTAACTGGCACACCCCTTTCTGCTTTTGCTGCGTTGGCTGCTTAGGCGCGTGTGGACCCAGTATGGACGCAGGGGACCCTGAATGCAGCTCCAGAGTGTTTCAGGATACACTTTCATATTCTGAGGCTAACCACAGCTCTTATTTGATGATGGATATGTTTCGTTTCTTGTCTGATTGCCTGCTGTGATTGGGATAAGATACTTTTGGCACTCACATGCATGCACACAGTATTGGGTTTGTACTGTATGTGTGTGTGTGCTGTATTGAAAGCATGGTAACAGTGCATCAATTGCTCTATGACTCAAATCCCCGTCTCTATTCTTCCTTACTCTGAAAGCATCATTAACAAAGCACTCTGACTGTAATTGCAGCGTTGTCAAAGGCATCTTGAGGACACTACATGAAGCTACAGTGGAAGTCCATGCATGCGGCAGCACCTCCCAATTAGCTAACTCAGCTCCTTTGCTACAGGATTCAGGAGACTTGTGATTTTTATGCAAAACCATCGAGATCAAACGGCCTCTGCCCTAATCCCCGGAGTCGAACCTGGGGAGTGTGATCCTTATCGACAAACGCCGAGCCTGTGCAGAGCACAATCCAATTACGTATGCACAGAGACCTTTTTGACATGCATTCTCCCTCCGCACCGGTGATGCAACAAAGGCAGGAATCCCGCTCTTATTTTTGCATTGTAAATGTTAGCACACACATCGTGTGAAGAAATCCTGCTCAAGACATCTGATCTGAATGCTGCCTCCGTCTGATGTGGTGTTTGTTGAAGTAATACACCACTCTCAGGTATCTGCTCGGTTAAATCCCTCCATCCTAATTTCATCTATGTGTTGGGCTGGATATGATCCATTTATGAATCCCTAGAGATCATTTCTAAGAAGCTCCTCTGGATGAAAAACTGGGATGGGATATTATGGTTATTATAACTACTATTCAGCTAAACTCATGTATAAATAGAAGCAACATCACACTCTCGATCCATTGTCTTTATCGGACGTGTGTGTGTTTGTTTGTGTGTGTGTGTGTGTGTGTGAGAAAGAGAGAGAGGGAGAGAGAGAGAGAGATAGGAGCAAGAGGGCGAGGATTCAGCTGTGTAAACAGGACAACAGAAGAGCCTCACACACTCTAAAACGCACACACACACACACACACACGCAGCACTCAGCGGTGACAAGGAAAGCCATTGTCAGAAAACTAATAAAGAGGTAGCGTGTTGCTTTGGTGCGGTAATTACACATCCCGGGATATCAGCATGGTATTTATAAAAACACCGGGCATCAACAAAGAAGAAAAGGTCATCAAGACAGATATGACATTAGCATTTTGACTGCACACACGCACACGCACACGCACGGCAAGAAACACGTGTGTATGTGCATGCAGAGGTACACAGACACACTAAAAAGATAATGTCATGTTTTCTTATCTGGCCACTCAACGAGACACATAGACAACGTGTGTTTGTGTTTGCATGTGCATCTGTGTTTATGTGCCGGCGTGTTACTGTGTGCGGAGAGAGACACTGATAAACATGCCACATCTTGGCAAGTGGTGATTCAAGCGGGCGCCGGCTTCTGTAAACACTGGGAGTGCAGCACAGATTGAGATGGAGGGAAATGAGGACCTGTGTGACTGCTTCCATCCAGATGGAGGCTACAATGGTTCTGGGGTTGGCCCAGGTCGTTCTCCCCCCGATGACAAACCATTCAAAGATCTGTGGAGCCATTAAAATATTGCTGCCTCACCACAGCTGCTCTTCGTCTTCGCGGGCTAACAGCAGCGACGTGAGCTTCATGATGCAGATAAAGCACAGAAAGTAACATAAAAGGGCACTGTGCCATTTGGCAGTGCTCCTCTTCTTAGAGGCGAGGAGAGTCATCTCATGAGACTCGGCGGGGGTTTCCCTCCAAGACACAGCGCCGTTGTTTTTGTGGAATTGAAAGTATCTTTACACTTCTTGTTTTTAGTGCTCAGTATTTAAAGAGAATTTCCTCAAAGGAAAATATTGTTGACAATGTGTTATTCTTGGATTTTCACTTCAATGCTTTACTCTGAAGATTCCTAATTGTGTTCACATAAAAGCAACGGATGAATCAAGCTTTAATTTTATTTGAACTGCCATTTAGCTGCTTTTATCTTTCTTTTAAATATTGCCAAAAAAGACAAAACAAACATAATATTTATAAATGGTACTGTGGGGGTTTTGTATGGCCTCACTGATTCTGCCCTGGTTTCTGCCCACAGAGTCACTGGTTAGGTGAGCTGGAAACTCTAAATTGCCTGTAGGTGTGAATGTGAGTGTGAATGTGTTGGTCTGTGAGTGTGTTCGCCCTGTGATAGATTGGCAGCCTGTGAGGGTGTACCCTGCCTTTTTGCCCAATGCATGCTGGGACAGAATCCAAGCCGCCTGTCACCCTGAAGGGGATAAGTATAGATGAAATGGATGGCTGTTTTTTTATGACAGTTATTTGTGCATCACACCAATTATGAAATTACTTTACATTCAGTTTAGCCAAGAAATCTGTGTATGTTAAGACCAAAAAATATAAAATGTAGTCCCAGAGGGGCTATTTGTGCATTTTTGAAAATGATCTCTTCCTGTGAACAGGCGGCGGTCACGTTGCTTGTCATGAGCACTGCTCATTGATCCATTTAAACAATACAAACAGGGATAATTAATAATATAATTCTGTACCTCTTCAGTACAGAGAGCAAGTTACAGTGAGTTTCTATCAGAAAGTGATGAGGCTAGCTACTTGCTGTGCCAACTTCAGGAGTCAGCTTTTAGTTAGTAAAGAAATTAGGTTTGATGCTGAACTCCCTCTAGATTAAAGTTTACTAACAAAGTTTACAAAAAGCTATTTTAAGTTATGCCTTTTACATTAGCGTTGGTTCTGTCAGTGTTGCTGCATTGGTGCCAGTGACTCAGCAGGTGTTCATTTACTGTAGCAACCATCTATAGGGATTCTGATCCAGTGTGGAATACACACTTCAGCATACGATAGGCCTTTCCAAGTGGTTAATGTTGTAAAGGTACAGTCAGCTTAAATTGTTAATGGCACTAACAGAAGCTGTGTGCTCGTTAAAAAAAAAAAAAAAAAAGTGGGGGAAACATGTCTTGTGTGATGTTTAAGTCAGTAGGTTTGAGTCTCTTAGCAACGCTTGCTCTAAAATATCACTCATATGCTGCCTTAGAGTTTAGGTGCCATTTCCACAAATATGTATTAAAATGGTTAAATCCTGAAATGACAAACTGAAAAAATAAATAAATAAATAAAATACAAAATATCGTCCTTATATATGTTTCCTTTTCAAAAAAAGTGAGAGGAACTTTGTTTTGGTTTTTAGTTATGCTGAAGCTCAGATCTTTGTTTGTAATTAAAGTGCTGCACAAAGTTTAATCTCCCGGTTGTCATCATCAAACCTTAAAGTGATCAACCTACACAACTCTGCTAAATTCAAATACTTTGATAACTAAATGTTCACACTCCTCTGACATTACACCAGTCCAGCCTTTCATCAAACTCATCTGTGATGATGTTCCACTAATTGGATCTTCTATTATTCATAATAGCAGAAGTTTTTCTTGAAACTCTGCATTTCATTAAAACACAATAAAGAAGACCGGGTGTTAGCAAAGATTTGTTAATATTTCATCAGATAGACCAGTGGTGCATGTCCAATCCACAAGCAGAACAACAAGCAGTTGGGGCTAGGATAAAGGCAATTAGCCAGACTTCGATAACAGACGGCCTCTAGCCCCCTAAAAGCTTTTCACATGTTTCTGGCGTCCTCTATTCAGTCTCCCTGAGCACCTCATTTCGTCGCCATCGAGAGAGGAGAGAGCAGCTGAGAGAGGAGACGTAACATGCCGTGTCCCTCATTGTGCACGCTGCACTGGCAGACAACGCGCATACACTGGGATTCTTTGAGAACAATTTCAACATCCTGCACGCTCGGCCCTGATTCCCATTAAGCATTCATGATTCATCTGGATTTTATATTATAACGTTTTGAATTTTTCATGCATCTACCCATCCTTCCCCCTCCACATCCCACCCCCTTTTCTGATCCGACAGGGGAGGGAAAAAAAGGAAGAATTAATCAAACATTGGTGGAGTAAAGAAGAAAGTGTCACTTTCACATACACAAAGGGGTGTGTGTGTGTGCATTTCCATCCTCACCACCTGCTTGTTACATCCAGGGTATATAGATTTTTTTTTCTTTTCGCCTGAAGTCAGTTCATTTATAAATCTCAGGCTAGATGTAGCACATGCACCTTGGAGGCACAAACAAAGTTTATCAGCATTATTAGATGGATACAGGTGTCTCGACAGGTAAAGGTGGAAGCAAGGTAGGATCATAAGGTATAAGGTGTGTGTGGGTGCTGCCCTTTTTACATCTATCCTCTATTCCCTTGGCTATTATTTCAGCTATCTTTTTGTTCTTTCTGCAGAAGGGATCATTAAACTGAAATAATTCATTTGTGAGAAAGGTCAAAGCCACAGTCTGTTGGCACCCAGATACCAGTGTTAGGAGTGCTAGGATTGAGAGAGCAGAGGGAGCATGGATGGAGCCATTGATTCTTCATCTTGTGTGTGGGTTTTTTTTTTCTTTTTTATTGTCATCTCAGTGATTGAGGTGACTGCCTTCCACCCAGCAGTGATGATAATCATTATCTTTAATACCTGTTATAGGTGAAGACACGAACTTCAAGTAAATGTCACGTCCGCTGCTTACAGAGGCCGTTTTGTTGTTATTATGTGGTATGAGACGGGTGAGAAAGGTGGGGAGGATGGAGGAGAGGAGTGAGAAGGGAAAGTAAAGAGGCAGAGAAAGAGGATTGAGGACTGTCATCTTTTAAGTGCCAGAAATAGGCACTCATTCCCTCCCTCTCTGCAATCACCAACCCCCCCGCCCCGGATCCAAAACTCCCTCCCCATTGTCTCTCCCGCTCCAGCCCACGTGTGCTCTCAGCTAACCATGAAGCCAAATGCACATCCAGCCGCACAATAACAACATCCATTCTTAACAAGATTACTCCGGCAGTCCCAGTTTGGCTGATGGGACGTGTATGGGAGCAGAGGCGCAGGGATAAGCCGCCTGCAGCCGCCTGCAGCATTTCACATACGCTGGGCTCTATCCATAGGAGAGGAGCTGCCTAGGGAGTTGAGCCAAACATTGAGCCCACAAGAGCACACTGGCACAGGGAGCAGAAATCTTTAGCTGGTACCACTGCTGTTGTTGCTGTCGTGGCTAGTGCCCACAACCGCTATGTCAGAGGCAAGGGCCAATTAGCAGGTTTCAGATAATCATAATCTTTTGATTTGAATAATCAGATTTGAATAATTGTAACCTCATTTACTGCTACTGATGCTTGGCCAGTGTTCTGGCTGCAAAACACAGCCCGGATTCATAAGTAAGCATAATGTCCAACATCAGACTCTTTAATGTTGCCTTAATTTAGTTGTCTATCGCTGCCTGTTTAGAATATGATTACACACAAGCTGATGTTTTGTCTGAGAAATAAACATCATTTTAACTTCAACACAGCAGAAAAGCCAAGAGGTTTAAGTTTGTTAAATTGCAAATCCATCTCTTGATGCTTTGAAAAAGATCTAATCCAAGCAAAGAAAATTCCCTCTTTTTTTTTTTTTTGGTAAAAAAGATACCAGCCTAATTTAGCCAAAGCTTTGCCCAAGCCAAGCATTTGAGGTGAACCGCTTTAATTCCTATAAATTAGTTAGAGCAAAGTTCAAGGCGGAGTGCCAGATAATTTAGCCTGCTAAGCGCTCCACCTCCGCACAGCCAGCCCAGGCCAAGCCCAGTGAGCCAGGGAGTGAGGGAAGCAGAGGAGATGAGAGGAGAGGGAAAGCAGTTAAAAGGTTGTGAGTGTGTGTGTGTGTGTGTGTGTGTGTGTGTGTGTGTGTGTGTGTACTGTATGTGCAAGGATAATTAGGGGCGGGGGTTTTTCTGGATTTCCACCCCAAAGAGTTTGACACCATTGACTGACAAACACTGACATGGGAAAGAGCTAATCACAGTGACGTGGTTCAAGGTGAAACCACAAAAGGGCCATTTGCTATGAATTAGCACTGATGCAGAAGCTGAGGAAAGGGGCCCCCATGTGAGCCGCTCACTGTACAACATGGATTTAATGATTCTGAGCCACAGATGTGAACGATAGCGGCGAGCTTGTTATTCTGCTGAGGGGACTCCGAAGTCATGTGAATGGATGTGCTTTCCTGTTAAATTATTATTGCAGCTGATGCATGTACACAAGAGAGCTTCCGCCGGATCACGGACAAGACGCGTCATGTGCCTCCTTGCGATACACTGAACACTGAACTGAAACATGATTTCATCTCCCTTATGAAAATGCAGCATGCAATTTAACGCACAGGAAGTTACGAGGTGCATGTGAAGGGGAAGAAAAGAGCTGTGTATGCTCCATGGTTATAGCACGTGGGTGTGTTTAAAAAGACATAAAGAAGGAAACAGAATGAGCGTTTTCTGTTTGTTTGTTTTTTTTTTTCCATAAAAGGACACATCTGCCAATGGCAAACTGTCAGTAGACACGACAGTGCTTCCATTAAATGATCACTGACAGACTGGTAAAAACAAAATCACTTGGCAATAACATTCAAGACACGAGCAATGCCAATGTGTTTGCTGGAAATGTAATAATGCCAGTGAGGATGAGTTCACCTGTATTTTTGAAATGCCTCAGATTTCAAGGCAGCAATTTCAGCCTAAAACACAGTGATAAATATTTCACAAATATGTCCACGCTGACACCTCTGCAAATGTTTGAAAATATACCGCAGCTATAAAGCTTCCTGGACACACTGTATTTACCGTTATACACATAACCCTCATGTCTAAATATGCGCCATCCAAAACTGTGTGTGCTCCTCTCATTCGAGTCTATAACACTTCTGAATGGGCTAGTGTATGACACCCACACACACACACACACACACACACACACACACGGACGGACATAGACATACGCAGCTTGTTAATGGGAACCAGGACGACAACACAAAGCCATAGACAACCTGTCAAGCTCTTCGAGGGCAGCACTAATGCGATCCCACAGCTCTATCAGAGCCACCGCTGGGCCCAGTGTTTTATTACAGACCGGGAGGGAGAGACAGAGGAAGAGATTGGAAAGGAAAAGAAAGACTGTGACCATGGACCATTGATATAATGGTCCTGCCGGCATTAGTGATATACTGTACAGGTGAGCCTTGGGGGTAGAGAAGAGGGCAGTAACAGGGCAGGAGGAAGGCAGGAAGAAGCAGAGGACAGAGAGATGTTAGCATGATTTTTTCTTTTTTTTTTTCTAAATTACACAAGAGAAGGGAATGGAGATCTAAGGGCTGAGAGACAGAGGAGCTGCTGCTAGACTGCAGCTCAATATGGATCTTTGTGGGGCTGCCTGAAAAGAGATCACAGCGCTGCATTCCAGGAGCTGCTGTGGGTGTGAGAAACCAAATGGAATGAAATTAAGTCTTGCAAACATTGATGGGCTTTCCTTCCCTGAATTTAATGACAGCTTTTTGATTCAACCCTCTCACTACTGCTCAGGAACCTGTGCCTAATTTGGCCTATATTGGAGAATTTATTATATCCGAGCCAATGCGTATAATTTTTGTGTCATAATGGCTATCAATCACTGGCAATAATTCGGCTAATATTCTCATTAACTCCCACTCCTCATCCATCAGTCAAAGGCGTAGTCTTATATCCGCTCAATTGCTGAAGCCCCGAGTATGTGCAGATTAAGTTGGGGGATCCTCGCTAATCAGAGGCAACGTTGGCACGACTCAGTCAAGAAGGGGGATCAACCTTTGATCTGTTGTAAACCACCAATGGAACCCCCTCACGCCCCCAGCCGGACCTGGGAGTCTTAGGCTGCTCTCCGGCAGCTGCATTCAGGACTCAATCTCGTCTTAGCTTTGCCTCGCTGCCTCACATCGCCAAAGCTAAACACTTGGAGAAATTTTAACAATGTCATTGTACCACACCCCATCAGCCCTGGAGGCAAGCTTACTTGGGCTCAAGAGTCACTCTTTCCATAATCACCCCATCGCGGAGAAAGAGAGTGAGAGGGAATGAGAGAAAGAGAGAGGGAAAGAGGCAGAGGTGGAGGTGGGGGGGGGCAGAGACAGAGAAAGGCAATCCAGCCGAGCAGAAGAGGCTTGCATCAGTATTTATAGACTGATGTCCCACATCTTGTACTAGCAGTCCAAAGTGCAAAAAGCAACAAAAGCAACAAAAAGGTTTGGATTCAATTCGGAAAACTATCCCAGATAAAGATGGTATAGTCAGGCCCAGATCACTGTGGTAAACACGCACAAACAGAGAGACATATGTACACACACAACAACAAAACTTCAATCTTAACTTAGAACATAGAAAGCCATCAGATACACAATTCAGTAAATAAACACAAATACACTGTTTCGTTCGGAATGTAAGCTTTGACCTCCTATCAGTTTCACCTGCATGTACAGGGAAAACAAGGAGTGATTGAAGGTTTTCAGACAAGTCGGTACTAGAAAAAGACCTTTTTTGGGGTGGGGGACATCACCCATGTTACAGAAAATCACTTGTGCTGCTTGTAGAGAAAAACCCCTGCAGACTCATATTTCACGACCGATCTGATACCACTGTGGCTCCTCTTGTTGGGGATCCTGTCAAACAGCTTGTTTGGAAGAATGAAGCTTGTGCTTCCATCCCCCAGCACATACATGAAAAAAGACAAAGCTTTTTTTCTTTCTCCTATGGACATATCCGTTGTCTTTGCTGAATCAATAATCAAAGCCTTTATTCTTTCTGTATCGCTGTCAGTCCTTGCAATCTTGCAGTTCAGCCTGAATTGATGAATATTAATGGTTGATTATCAATTCTCTTTGTGGAAAAACACATACAATGCTGTGGCGGATAAAAGTGTTGGACAACGGGATGAGGGATCAGTCAATTTACCTCATCTGCACTACAATTCCTCTGACGTGAATCCATCATTATTAATCCTAACACACACACACATATCACATGCTAAATGATCCCCAGGAAAGTAAAGGAGTCTGGAAAAGTTACGTCCAAGGCTGTGAGAGATTCCAGCGCTAACCATCAATCTGCCTTGCACTACAAAGAAAACACATTCTGCTTTGCTTTGGTGCAAACACAGCAATTTGTTCACTGTTTGTCTTTTCTTGTTTTGCTTTTAATGGCCTGATGTAAATTAGTTGCTTGTTTTTTTTTAATAGATATTTTGTGTGAATAATTGAAATAGTTTTAATTAAAAGGGCAAACTTTTGTGGAAACATGGATGACTATTCAAATAGGCTTCATGCCACAATGAGGAGATATTTTCTGCACGATTTCCTCCACCTTGTTTACTACAGGACTTTTCATTTCAAAGCCCAGGCTACACCTTTCCATTATGGTCGTGCAATAGTAAATCAAGAGCTACTTTGCCTAAAATTACCCTCTCCTTGCCTTCCAGTGGTCTTTACTCACTCAAGTGGCATCTCCCACTCGCCGTCAACAATGAGCAAATGTGTCCCCTGAATCAGTCCATGTGAATGATATTTCAGAGCCTATCTACCTTTTGCACCCCATTTGCTTATTTCTATTCTTAATGACGGGTTATTTCTAAACCGTCCCCGACTCATGATGAGTAATCCCGAAATCCCTTCCAACACCGTGTTCGTTTTAAGCTACAGCCGAGCAACAAGCTTTCACAGCTGTCTCCCCTGCTTCACTTTAACAGGTACTGCATGTCTGCCTCCCCGACGCCAATGGGACTGATGGGGGCTGACGAACGCAGCACTCGGTGAATCACAATGTCACGAAACGACGCACCGAAGAAGAACAGCAAAAAAAGGGAAGGGTGCTGTCACACCTCGTGGCCGTCCTTCTCACTCTTCCACACCTCAGTCTCCCCCTCACCCACTTCCACCCTGCATTTATGCTAATAGTCTCTGTTGAGAGAGAACACAGAGAATGACACGCTGTTAAAAATCGATGGCACAATCTCTCCCCATCGCTCGTACAAACGCCATATCTCACTCTCAGTCCCAGTGTCGGGGTAGTTGAGGGGAGCCCGGTCTCTGACAAAGATTGGGGATGCATTTATAATTAAGCCTCAGAGTGCAAAAAAAAAAAAAAAATTAAACACAGACACACCATGGGATGGAAAGAGTGCAATCTTAGCCCGGACTTTCCTTGACAATCAGCCCACAACCACAGACACCAGGCAGCCTCACACGCACAGTGGAGGAAATTGTGCAAAATACACACAGAGCTGTATGACCCATTTGAATCACGCCTCCCACCCATTTGATTCATTCTTTAATTAAGTGTGAGAAACACGGAGAAAGGAGAATAAAAAGGAGACAGAGGTACTGAAGGGAGGGGGGGCAGATTTATACTCTTAAACCAATACAGTGCCATTTTGGTTTAACATAGGACTTATCTTTGCTCTGCCAGGCATACTCATGAGCACTTAACCTTGCAGTGAACGCAACCCATCATCATCGCCTCGCAAAAAGGCAAGCCACGTTCTTCTTCTTTGCCCCGGAGCTGCCCCCCCCTTCCTCTTACCTCGTGCCCAATCCCTGCATTGTCCTTCAACACGAAGATGCGTACACCTATGAGTAACCTATCCTAGAGACAAGTTTGTTGTAAAACATTAGCCGAGACCTTGAGAGAGAGCATCCTTCATGACTGGAGAATAGCTTGATTCTGTGCCACCAAATCCTCTGTTGCAGAACAAGAATCTGCAGATCATTTCACACTCAGACCAGAGGTACACAGTGCACTGAGTGTGAGCTTGGAATCATGGACTGAAACTTTGAGCATCTTCTGTTACCTTGTGTTCTGTGTGGCCTTTTTTTTTTTTTTTTAAGAAAATCTTTGCAAGTGAAATATCTACACAGCCTACAGTTTGCCAGCGGACCTGTCAAATCTTTGATACTCAGTGTCTCACAGCTGCAATCCAACCTCCAGATTTCAAGCTCATGACGGATGGTCACTGTGGCCCCGGTGAGTGTTTGTTTGTTTCAGCATTCTGACAAGCAGCCATTGTCAAATCCAGCAGAGGCTGCCTAATTGACTCGCCTGAAAAATTAATGCATCACTTAACAGCATTTTTGTGTTCGTATGGTATTTAGAAAACACAGGTGCAAATCCCACATGGTGGCAAATGTTTAATTGATGCAGCCATATGACAATGTAGAGAGATTAAAAAAAAGATTTAAAAAAAAGGCTGACGCAAAAGTCAAATTAAAAACCTGACTGGGATCAGATGTAACTTATTGTTCTTACGCAACAAAAAATGCAACACACTTCTTTTTTCTTTTCACTAGAGTGCTGTCAGGTGCCATGTCTGGAGCTGAAAAAAAATATTCCAGTGTATCACAATGGCAATATGCCATGAACAAGAAAGGCATACCCACCAATTATCAAATATTAGGCACCAAAACACTGTTTGCAAAAGCTATTACTGAACAAGATCAAATATTATGCTTGATAGCTTGCACTCTGGCCCATGCCAGTGTGGCTGGGTGATATTCTGGGTGGGGGGAGGCGAACGTGACTGCCAGGCTGACTCTCCCCAGGTGAGTTCCCAGCAATGAGCTGTGAACAAGCTGCTTTGGCCAGGCTGGCCAGCAGCCTTCCCCTTCCCCGAAACCTGCCTGACACTTCAACACAGGCCAGGGAGCAGGTGGCCCTTAGCCGCAGGATTAGCCCACAGTTCTGTTCATTACAGCGCCGCAATGGATAAAACTACCGTTAACTAAAATAGCCCTCTCTTATCCGGGCTATGCACAATTTGTAAATCATGCCTTGGCAGAAAAAAAAATGGATGTGCGCCATAATGGGAGATTTTCTTTTTTTTTTTTTAAAGGGGGGGGGGGCATGCATCTGTATTTAGTGTGGAGAGTAACTGGTAAAAACTAACATAGCAAAATGCGTGACTGCTACAGTGTCTTGGTTTTCAAGGACATCCAAAATAGCTAAAAAATATGTTGCCACCAATATTTGATGGGAGTTTAATTATTTCCAAAAGCATTTTGAGACACACCACCATCACCACCACACACACACACACGAACACACCCCTCTCCTCCCCCCTTCACCCTCTCTCTTGTCCCCATATCTCTGCTTCCCCTTGACAAGCAAAACCCTCCCACTGCCCATGGGATGAAAAAAAAATGGAGGGAGCATTCAAATGGCCAAATTAATGTTTCCACACGATAAGCGAGCTTAATATAATGCTGACAATCACAGCACACTCACCCTGCCAACTAGAATTGGATCACGTCCAGAAAATTCCTCCAGCACAAACATTTGATTCCAAACCCATCCTCTCTTGGCGCGGCTCAGTAATCTTTGTCCTTCGCCAAGACCGCTCGCCACTGCTGCGGACCCACCAGTTTGTGTACTTTTGGACTGGCCTATGATAGGGGACATAGACACGCAGGGAACACAAGTAATCCACACCAGCAGCAAGGACATCCACAGATCCATGAGCATCTCCTCGGACCGCTTTGGCATCCTGTCCTTGTGTGTTTTGTTTTGTTTGTTTGTTTGTTTTTACGAGACTCTTCTCTCGCCGTGTCTCGTCTCCCCCTACTTTCTTTAGATCAACAGCTCCTCAGATAATAAGAAAAGGTTACTTGTGTCCTCTTTGAACGGCAGAGCTTGCATTCATGGTGTGATAAAGGTCACTTGCATGGTATGCCTCCATAGCAGTTGGCGAGGGGCTGAGGCGCTCAGCACAGAATCCATTTGGTGTTATTCCGAGGGGGAGACCTATAAGGGAGCAATCACAGTTTGTTAGATGTCTTTTAGTCTTGTGAGCAGTTGTCAGGAGGTTGGGGAGGAAAGAGGGAGGTAGGAATAAGAAAGTGGAGTCAAACAAACATTTGAACAAATCAGACAAGCCAGAATGATAGAAGGAGGAGAAATGTGCTTCTCAGGCAAGCGGAAAGGTAAAAAAAAAAAATGAAAAAAAGACTATAATAAAAATCTAGAAGGGAAATTCTCATTTTAGTAGAAGAAGTTAAGATGTCACTTCATCATCACACATGATCTGTCTGTGGCAACCATGACCCTTTATTCCAGTCTGATTTTAGTATCATCCTGCTACAATTGCACAACAAAACTGGTATGTGCGTATTCTGAGGTTATTGAGCCCACCACATCAGATTGCATTGCTTTAATCTGTTGTTCTGAGGATTATCCTAGAAAGATTGTGAGCAAATTACATGTTCCTTATGATTAATATTTGACAATACATTGCGAGTGTAAAAAATCCTTTTATGCTGCAATCAAATTCCTCAGACAACCCGTGTATTCAAGCGATAGTGACAGTATTAAATAGAAAGGCTGGTTGCAGGTGAGCTCCATGAAGTCAACAGCGCTGCAGCTCACTGATATCATAGTTGTACTGATGAAATCACTGTGAAAGTACGTAGAGTCTAATCATTGTATTAGACGTGTTAAATCAGACTTAAGTTGTTGCTTTCTTAGAAGGCTGCACATAAACTTTTTTTCCAACACTAATCAAACAACAGTCAAATTAAATACAACACTCCTGTGACATATAATCAAAAGTATGCAATGAAATGTAAATTTTGCCCTTTAATCAAAGTCAGTTTAAGCTTTAACATCCATCTCACTCAGCTTGGTCACTTGAGTTGTACAACACACTGATGTTGCATTGCTCACTAGAATGCAAAACCAGAGGGATAAAAAAAAAAAAAAAGCAGACACAAAGGGTTGGCTTTGAGCTGTCCTCTGCTCAAACTGATGCAGGTGGACATGCTATCGCTGCACAGAATGGCTTGATTTCAGCACAGTGTCAGTGTTAGTTCTGATAACTTTTACTACACGCAGTTTGTCACTCTGGTCATATGCCGGTGTGTGGAGTAATACATGATTCCAGCAGTGCAATTCCAAGGACAATAAACTGTAATGTATTCCACCTGAAGGCAACTGCAACACCATAAAGTGTGGAGAGATCCGAGTTACTGTGACATTCTCCAACTACAGGCACCGACCTAAAAGGACACTGTTAATAAATAAAAAAAAATATTTAGGGGAAATGAGTAAGAGGAGAATATAAATGTGAATATATAAAATTAAAGGCCATGTTGCATTTCCCCCTTAAATATCTGACACATATTTATGTTTTTCCTTCTTTTCTTTTTTTTTTTTCTTTTTGTCTATTATCAAGTCACTGTGGTGCGTGACTAAGCAAGCGGTTTCAGCACCACGGGGGTAGGACAGCTCCCCGCCAGAAAGCAGCCGGTCCAGAAAGCTCTGCAGACAAACCGAGCGCCGGCAGCGGAGGAGCTGTCCAAGGTTGGAGTCCGCACACGGGGAGCAATTCGTGGTTTAGTTTCTACAACCACCCGACGAGACATATGAAACCGCAAATGATTCCATGAAGTTTGTGGCATGTTCGCCTTTTGTAGCTCGGTGACAGTTCACCGCACATACTCCGACTATGCCCGAAATTCGCCCTCTCTTCCCTTCTCCCTCTCTTCTGAAGTTTTATACCCATTGATGACACTAACGTCAGTCCATCTCGGTGCGCCAAACGTGGAGCCGGAGCGCATAAGCAGTCCAGTTTCCAGAGAATAAACCATACACTGACAGCATATGTGCGCGACAGAGACAAGTGAAACGTGAATAAAGAAGGTAACCGAAGTTGCAGACCTCTCGGTAGACTTGGTCTGTCTCTCCGTGTCATCTCACTCATGCAAATGCGCCGGGGAATGAATGCACTTTCAGCCCCGCGATGGATTAAAAAAGGGAAGTCCTATTAAAGCCCATCCACAAAACACCGCTGCCCAACAGTGATACCTGTTAGGGTTATATATATGATGATGGAGAGCAATACTTACTAGTGAGACTTGCATCCTTCTCCGCTGCTGCATCATTTCATGGCTTTATTTTTTTTACCCCCCATTCACAACCCGCAAAAAAAAAAAAAAAAAAGTCCAAAGCGTTTCGTTCGTGGTGGCGGCACAATGAGCAAAAGGAAGGGGGGGTAAAATGCGGAGAGGCGTGAGGCTAGAAATCCTTCCTGCAGTTTTCTCAAGGCGGAGTGACAGTGTTGGGGTTGTTAGTTAAGAGCTCCGACAGGCTTGCTGGCCGACTGGGAAAGTGAGGAGGAGATGGAGGAGAGATGCGCGGTGGCGAAGAGAGCCTCCCCTCCACGGCGCTCATTGGGTTGATGAGGAGCCGGGTCAACAGGCGCACAAATGAACGCGCGCCGCTCCGCACGGGCACGGACGCGCCGCAGAGGTTATCGTCTCACATTGCCAAAGCTGGAGATATATATCACATAAGGTGCGTGCAGGTGAAGTCCTTCTCCTCGCGTCTCTGTTTCCCTTTCCGCGCTCTAACTCTTGCCTTTTGTTGAGGCAGCGACGCGTAAGTTCTCTCGGTTATTAGTGGAATGAAAGGGGGCCAAGCGATCAGTGAAACGAAGCCCAGGCTGCTCATTTACACTGTCATTTGATAGGGTTAAAGCAATGAACAGATGGACACGCACACTGTGGCCCTGCTGGCACAATGGAAAGTAAAGAACTATTGTATCCATTCAGGCTCACTCGGTTTCCTCTCTCTTCCACTGACAGTTCTGTGCTTCAGTTGATTGGTATTCTTGACACATGAATTTACAAGGGAGGGAATGTTATGTGTGGGGAAAAAAAAAAAGAAACACTAAAGCTCAGACTATTGAAATACAAGGAGCTGGGAGAGTGTTACACAGGTCTTATTAAGATAGTCAGCGTAAAGGTCATGCTCATCATTACATAGCAGAATGTGAGTGTTTGTGTGTGAGTGCAGCAGAGTGTGAGTGACAGCAGAGGGGGTGCCCGTGTTGCTGTCCATGGAGAGAGCCCTCTAGTGTTTGTGAGGCTACTTGGCAGCAGCCTGGCAGGCCTTGAGAAGGGGGTGGGGGGCTCTAAGAGTGGGTCAGGAGAGGATGGTCGTGCATCGTCTGACACACACTTGCACGCATGTACACACACACACTCGCACGCATGTACACACACACACTCGACACATGACTTTTCCCCTCAGCTGTGAGAATCTCTCCAGTTGAGCATCGAAACACACACTCAGCGTCTTCTCTGCTCCGGCGATGACGTCACACTCCCACCGGCTCCACCGTAGTGCTGAAGTGCACACGGCGTGCATATTCGCTGATAACAAGTCTCAGTTAAAGAGTGAAATAGTTTGACTGAGAGCACGACATGTTGTTGCACCCCGGCACCTTGACACAACAGAAAAGTTCCCCTTAGGCTTCGCCAGGCGGAGGCCTTTTGACCTGAGTGCCAGAGATCCCAATTAGCAAAGACATCAAGTCCACCATTATTTATATCTGTACCATTTAATTTTTTCCTCCCACTCACGCTTTGATGTTGCAGCTGCGTTTCAGATGGGAATTCTCCAATCATCTTTTTTAAAAGCTTCTGCTGCATAATACATCAGCCTGTAAATGTTAGGCTGTGTTTCTCTTGCTCGATATGAATGAAGATTTCATTGACGGACATTATGAGCACGCTGGGAAACTGTAGATAGAGTTAAATGTATGAAGAGGACCGCCCAGGGGGGGAGGCGTTCATTTAAAATCACTTCGTGTTAAAGATAAATAAACAGTCAAAGAGCACATGACAGTAACTGAAGCCGTTGGCATGATGTAATTATTTTTCTCAGATGCAGTCTAATCATCCTCCAGCTCTGTCTGACACACATGCACTGCTGTACCTAGCACAACACAGCAGAAGTGTCAAACTTCAAAGCACTAATTTATGCTTAATACAAGAATATATATTGTTTTAAAGATGTGTCAGCGTCACTGCTATTCATGACGCTCTCTTTACATGGTATGATGAAATCTTTACAGATGTCAGGAGAATCAGAAAATATCAAGTCATTCAAAATCTCCCTCTATGAGCAGAGTTTTGTGCAAATGAGAAGGTTCCAGCTTTAAATTAGTAATTAATTTAACTGACATGGCCCCCGCCGGTGATCAAAATATCAGATGGCTTTGAAAAAGGCAAAGTAAGTGAAGGGGAAATGGTCTTTAGAACCCAAGCATCCTCAATCGATCATTAGTTACTGCTTTGTCAGTGGTATTAATCACAGAGCTGTTGCTGTGTGTGCCACAGACTTCTGTGTCTTAAGCACCGCACAACACGTCAAGATGTTTTGATGCTTGATTTTAAGCCGGTGCATATTCTCATTTGCCCAGGTCATAGTATTTCAAAGGAGGTTAAATCGAAAGCAACTGGACTTAGTTATTTGTCTAGGAAGACGTTTCACCTCTCATCCAAGAGGCTTCATCTGTTCATGTACGCAACTGACCAGGCTGGGACTGGTCCAACTATCTGGTGTGGAGACTCACTATTTACCTCTTGTAGTGGCAAGTGACTCCAACGACTGTCGTTATAACACAATAGGGCACTAACGAAGTCGAAACAAACTTTCCATCAAAGGCAGTCATTTTAACGACTGTCGTTGGCACTTGGAGCACAAAAGGGAACCAGTGACATCATCACCCTTGTGAACGCCCACACAAGAGGTTAAATAGTGAGTCTCCACACCAGATAGTTGGACCAGTCCCAGCCTGGTCAGTTGCGTACATGAACTGATGAAGCCTCTTGGATGAGAGGTGAAACGTCTTCCTAGACAAATAACTAAGTCCAGTTGCTTTCGATTTAACCTCCTTTGAAATGCTTGATTTTAATTTTCTTATGTCTCATTTCTCGCTGACTTTTCATTTAAAACACAAGTTTGGCCACATTTACGGATATTCAAACCCCAGTGTTCTCAGTAGAGTATAGAAGTCTGGTAAAGCAGGTACACAAATAACCTCACCACCACGAGCACTATTGCCACCCCTGCACCCTAATTTGGCCATGTTTCCAAGTCACCAGGCATCACTCATCTTGATGAGCAGTCTACCTTGAAACAACATCCAGCTTGAGGCTGTGATAAGCAGCAAGCGTAAACTATGTTTTTAGCTTGATGCTCCTTCTTTAGTTTGCTTTGCCTGTCCTTCATTGCTGTCATTCCTTTTGAGCCCCCCCTGCTGTGTGACTGCTACCCTCATCTTGACAGCTACAATTGGCTCATGACTGGCCAAAGCCATCCACAATATATGCTGCAAGAGATTTAACTCTGAGAAGATGCCCCAATCAGAAAAGTGACAGCATGTTTACATTCTCCCTACAACCAACCTCTTGAGGTCGGGTGAATAATGAATGATTTCAGGACCCCCACATCATTTTGGATTCCCAGCTGAGAAATACAAGTCAGCCATTGTTATTTTCAATTCAGAGACATTGCCAAGTAAGGTCCCCTCTTACCTCTCCAATAGCAAAAGCAAATCAACTATTGTCTCTGATACATATTTTGACTTTTTCAATGATTATTTTTATTTTGGAGCAAAAAAAAAAAGTTTCAGCACATCCTCCATTACTTAAAAACAATGTCTGAACACTAACAGTGTCTCTCATATAGTATCCAACTATCCACAATACTGGCTCTGCTAATTTAGAATGAATTGATAATCCATGATCTGGAAGCACATTAGGCTCCACCATTTATCAGTGTATCCCCGATCCAACTAAATATGAATCCATTACTTTTTATAACCTGAAGCACTTTGTAAATCTTGCTTATTGGAACATTATATATACTGTGGGCTTGCAAAATGCTCAGAGAAACCAAATCCTGTAAGGTTAGATGGTGGGCCCATGGGGGGCATGTCTGAGAGTGGTGACTACTTTGTTGTGACATCACAAAGTTAAAGAAGTCCAAGTAGGTAGTTCTAAGACTCAGTTTCTTAATGTGACTGTGTGCATTTGTCTTTGGACTGAGCACCTTTATACTTTACTGGTATTATACTCTATGGCTGCTTGATAACCAAGACATCTTATGTAATATGCGATCTTTAATTCATTTATTAGTTCTCAGTTATTTTGTTTGACCAAATTCTAATAATAGGAGTAATATAGCAAAGGAAGAAGGAAAGAAAGATAGAAAAAAAGGAGGAAAAAAAGAAAGACTAAAGATGCCTAAACCTCTTTAGTCTAAATTCATCAATCACGACAGACAGAGGCCAGCAAATGCTCACATTGGAGAAGCTAAAAACAAAGACATTTTGGGCAAGAGAGGAATTATTGATTATTCATCAGATTTGTTGCTGAATCATTTTCTGTCAACCTATTAATCATGAATGTATCCATTAAATCAACTAATTGGTGCAGCTCAAACATAAACTTTTTTTTCTCTCTCTCAAAGGCAGAGATGGGATTTACATGATATTATCTTAATGCCATGAGGCAGTGTCAGCACTGTCAACTTCTTAAAGTCTGGTTTCTTTTAACCATGATTTGTCAACCAAGTGTTTTTAATTGCCTTAACTTTATCAGTCTTCAGGCCATAGAGATAACAGGTGAGAAAAAGAAAAGTCATGGCCTTTTTTTTAGACGACAACTTCCAAACAATCGAGGTGTTGTCAGTGTTCACATTTAGAAAAAACTGTGCAATATAGCTCGACCATCTGGTGCCGTTTCCATGCTTAAAAAAAAAAATCACATTGCAGCTTTGAAGGAACCGTTGGGACCAATGCTCCCTGGATTTCCCAGGCGGTGCAGAGATTGAAACTAATGTAGTTTCCCTCCAGTCACCAACATGTCTCACTAATGTTTGGGCTACTGCCACAATCATTAGGGCACAAGAAAGGTTAGCGTCACAGTATCAGTGAGTTAGAATACAGTCGAGGTGTTAGGAGTAGGTAGGAGGTGGGAAGAGCTCTGTGTCCAAAATGACTCTCGTCCTCCTCCTCCTCCTATTATTCCCTCACTTTACCTCATCCCCCTGTCTTGGTCAATAAAACACTAAAATAGCATATCGGTAAAAGTGCCCTCCTCAATATGCCAGTGGTTGCTGGACATGAAAGGCTTGGAAATACTCATTGTTCTTCATTGTCAAGTGCTGTCCTCTCCATTTGACAGTATAATATTAACAGCACAATTGAGTACCCAGACTGGTTCCTTCCATTCAGCTCCTTCAAAACCCACTGTAGCTGATTTCAGGCAGGTTTTTTTTTATTTTTTTTTATCCTTTTTTGAGCTGCTGTGAATTGTTTAAAATGTCAAAATATGCAAATCATTCCTGACCTCTTTTGAATCATAAAACACAGCATAAAATAAAACTTAACTTGAGTTGAGTATGAGGAAAACATTAAGCAAAATATATCCCTGGTGCCTAAACACTTCCTGTTCAGACATTATGCAGAGTGCACAAGCAATCCCCCCCCACACTTGAAGTTCCTGAGGAATTTTTGGTGACGTCTGTGTATGAGAAGGCCATGATATAAGTGCAGCATGTGGCACATTAGCATTCCTAAAAGTCACACTTTAATTGGTTGCAGATTAAAGTTAATTGATTTAGCTGATAGTTTTAAAGCTCCTGAAGATAATTAAGTGCAGTGTTGAGAATTCTGATATGTTGACATTTTGAGAATGAACAACCTGTAACGTGTGGGTACAACATAATGTTAACTAACATGTTAATCATGCAAATTGAAAAACACAGCAGATTTAATTATCACCGGTCGAATCATTGGTCCTCATTAATTACATTTGGCTTATTTATTCACATTCACATATCTATTCCACTTACTTCCCAATTATACAGGACAGTCCTCAGACCCCTGCTGATAAAACAAACAGTAATTCCATTCCTTCTTCATTAGGGTATGCATGTAATGAGATGCAGAGGGAATGGGGGGACAAATGAGTATCCAAGGTTGAAGAGCAGCAAGAATCCCTAACATCAGGAATGATCATTAAAGTCTAAATAAACTTGCCCCAAAATATTACATATTACAAACAACTTTATGTGTCATTTTAACATGCAATATACTGTACAGGGAATGGAACATGCTAATTGAATTAATTATGACAAGATGGACCAGCAGATGTTAAATTGGGATATCTGAAACATTAAAGACTCAGTATGTAGTATTGGGGCTAAACCGTGACATCCAGCACTCAGATTGCAGCGCTCACTTGCTCACCCCTCCCATCGGCAAAGTGACAGTGGCCGCCGAACACACGTGCAGACTTCCACTCGTGCCTTCAGTCATATTTCACAGCAAAAAGTTACACAGGAGGACTTACAGGATGTGCCAGTTACGTAGTGCGGTCCCATGAAGGAAGATCAGAGGACAAACATACTCTGACACATACGGTAACGTTATGCATCACCTGTAACAACGGCGCTGCTATCGGAGGAGCCTCTGCTGTCTGCTGTCTGTCTCTTCAGCCTGGTGTTTGGCTGCACTTTGTATAAGAGCAGTTCAACATTGTAAGATCTACGTAGCTGCTAATGCTGCTCAGCTAGCACCATGTGTGTTTTATAACGGCAGAAAAAAAACAAAAACAACTACGTCGATCATCCTCCTGGCACAAGCCTAGTCACAGACACTCAATAATAGAGTGTTTGAGCCAAGTTTGTCCGCTTTCGCGTACCGTATTCAAAGATGGCGATGCAACATGACAGCCTCCGGTGGGTGCACCGGCCACCTATGTATTTGTAAACAACTTATTCTAAGCAACGAGACAGCATTCATTTGTATGCGGTTGTGATTAGACTTCACTAAATACGTATTTATGAATGCAATATTTGACTTTTGCTAAAAAAAAAAAAAAAGCGAAATAAGCTACATACTGTCCCTTTAAGCTCAGTTAATCCATTAACAACATTCAATTGAAAGGGAACAGAACAGAGAACAGATGTTGGAAAACAAAGATCTTCTGAAACTCTGTTTGTGGTGTTGAGGGGGGGTCATGAGTTGAATAAGGATTTTTACTTAAAGTAGAAGTAAGCGATCCGGTCGTTTTGGCTAACTTCTTGTCAGCCGATGGAGTTAGCAGCCCCCGCCCCCGTCATGGATCTATTGGTCCTCGTCCCTACGTCACCACATTCACGCACATCCCTTGGCTGCACACACAGCCCTTCATGCCGTTCTCTCTCCTCATTGGATAACGGTTGTAGGATACAAAGAAGTATACAATAAGTTTTCTCCTCGGCTTACAGCAGAGCAGAGTGACTGACAGACCCGTGTTTCGGACCAAACACTCTATGTAAGTGATTGCTGTCAGAAGATAGAACTATTTACAGTAAGACTTATATTAACACAAACATTATGCTTACTTCTGCTTTAACACTTAGGATTATTCAGACAATGAAAACAACTAGCAAGAGTTTCTCATTCAGCCGTTGTGTCGTGAATTTATTTTTCCTTTTTCCTTGGGTGCCTAGTGGGAGGACTACATGCCCCCAGTAGTGCTGCTGATCACGTGTTGACAGTCCATACATTAGTTAATGCAAACAGCATAGTTAAAGAAGTATGACTATTTATGATGGAGACTGACATAATTATGTCATGTTGTGCAGCAAGAAGTTAAATGTTGACCTGATGATGAGGTCAAAAAAGAAAAGTCAAGGGATCACAAAAGTAAATCGGACTATTCCTCCATGGACGTGAACATCTGTACAAAATCAATCTTGTTGAGATGTTTCGGTTTGGAGTAAACTCCTGCAGAGTGATGATGCCAGTCTTAAGATGACTACCAGAGCACCAAGAAAGTTAGATACAGTCTACAACAACCACCCAAGCCTCTGCCATGGTTGCCCAGGAGTATAATTTTGTCATGGCTCATTTTTGAAAATACATTTGACACTCAATGTTTGGCAATAATGTTTATCCACAAGTAACCTGTTCAAAGTTCTGAAGTACATATCAAGATAGAAACTGTAAGTTGAAATTGACAAACCCATTTGTACACATTGATTTGATTAGAGGCAAGTGTGTTTCAGTAAACTGCATTGTGTTTTTAAGGCAGGTCTTGGAGTCATGGCTGTACAGTATCTCCATCTCCATCAGCTGAAAGGTGCGATGCTTCATGTGCACAGGGACACAATAGCAAAAGTGAATGTGGCAAAAAAGGAAGAAATCTGACATTAATCCGGTGTAATGTGAGAGGGAGGTGAAGACAAGTGCTCGCAGAAGAGTTCTATGATTAGATGAAGACAGACATCAATGCACATTGATGGTTGTAATGAATAGACAGAGTGCTGCAGTAATGGCATTTACCTTTAATAGTGCTCATTAAGAAGACTGGCCACTTGGTTAACGAGGATGAGAGATGAGCTCTGCCATCTGTCAGGTCGTAGACTGGGAAGGATCTTATGAATTTCCTTGCTGATAAGAGGATTGTTTTTAAAGCAGGAGGTTGTAAGGGGATGCACACTCAAACAAGAGGGTCACATTTGGAAGAGAGTTTTACACTCAATTCAAAGATTTGCTTCTATGCAACAATAAACTTCAGTTGAAGCTTTAATCAGAGATACCAATATGATATATTCTTAACGGAAAGTTGTAGGCCTAACATTGTAATGATGGACTAATCCATTTTCATTGCATGATACATTGACTGCATTTCTATCATATGTTGTTGTTTGCTAGTTAGCCAGTTTTGTCATTGGCTAGTGGCTACTTCTAGAGAGCAATATAGATGTTAGTGAGTAAATTTGATGGGTGACAATGCTAAAATGTAATGGACTAGACATAACATTAAAAATATGCTATGTTGTCGTTTTTTATAGTAAACCTCCAGCTTTTCACAATGTCAAGTAACATTATGGGCCTTGCAGTGGCAGCTAATGTTAATAGTGTTGCATTTATGTATCTTTTTCATTGAAATTAGGCAGCTGTAGACTGAGAAAGTCTGGAAAGTTTCAGAAATCCAATCAGCAAATTAAAAAAAGGCCCTTACATGCTTCACATCCATAAATATAATACCTTTGAATGATGAATGATTTATTGATAACGATATGTGATTTACGTGATAACAATTTTTTCAGTTTCAAACTGGGTCACCTCTTGTTCACCTATACCAGCGCTACTGCCACCTATTTGTGGCCCCCGAACTGTTATTTCTTAAAGGATAATTTCTGTTTTTTACAACCTGGACCTTATTTCTAGCATAAAATACGATCATTTACTCACCCAGACAGCTTTGGTGTCATTTGGAGTCGTTTTGACGAAATTAGCCCCAGTGGAGCGGCGCATATCCGTATAATGCGAGAACACGGGGCACACAATGCAGCCTCTAAATAACACATTATCTGCCGCAAAACTCGTTCATTTCGTCAATATTTTGTTATGATACACTAGTGCTATTCCCCTCCGAGCCTGTGGTGGTATGTTATTAACATCCGGCGTTGACTACTAACCTCTGATCTGGATGGTCATCTCTCCGACCGCTGCCCGGCTGATTCTGATAATAATCATTCCGCTTCGGCATTTGGGTCCATTTTTAGCTCAACTAGCCGGAGCTTTAGTGAGTCCAGGCTGCGGAGAGGAAGCCTGTGGAAGCTGAACTTCATCCAGCTGCTCATTTTGTTCTGACAAGTCAGAAACATGCAGAAACGAACCATAGCATTAGCGGTAGCAAGGTAGTCGCTCCACACTGCACCGCAGTCGGAGATGACATCATCCAGGTCGGAGGTTAGTAGGTCAACCTACAGGCGCAGGATGTAACAACATGCCACCACGGGCTCGGAGGGGAATAGCACCAGCATATCATAACAAAATATTGGTGAAATGAACGAGTTTCGCCGCAGATAATGCGTTATATAGAGGCTGTGCTTGGGTGCCCCGAGTACTCGCATTATACGGATATACGCGCCGCTCCACTGGGGCTAATTTCATCAAAACGACTCCAAATGACACCAAAGTTGACTGGGTGAGTAAATGATTGTATTTTATGCTAGAAATAAGGTCCAGGTTGTAAAAAACGGAAATTATCCTTTAAGTATGTGTTTTGGTCGGGTCAACACGTTTATATCGGGACTTGTCTCCATACCAATGATACACAGACAGCCTGTTACTGGATCGCGCTGCGAGCGCATTTTTCAGTTTCACTTTTGTTTTCAAAACGGTTCATATTGTCACTTTGCCAGCTGTAGGAGCCTAGATTGCGCACCATTTGAGCCAAAGTTCCAAAGACTGACCGTAACTGACGCTTGTTAAAGGGACAACGAGGAGTTTCTATGTAAGGGATAATGTATAGTTCGGAGGTTGTTATGGAGAAATAAACCCCGACAGGTTGTATGTTGGTTTCATACAACCTGAAGGGTTTCATTTTTACCGTCATTAAATAGCTTCGGACTAATAGTGATGTTAGATAAACGACTTGTAACCTGTTACAGGGAGAGTGGAGGCTCCTTATTTCCACATCGTGGCTGAAAAGTAAACTTGCATCAGAACTTCTGACCGTGTCACAGCTCCTCTCCTCTCTGTAGCTCCGCGACACAAACGCACCCCATAATCTCTTGTTCATGACAGGTACGACTACACAAAATACATCGTAACGTGTATGGTAATCCATCGATCCACTGTTTGATTATCAAAGGCTTCAAATGCACGAACGGGAGGAGGCTCAGCAAAACAGCGGCCGTGACCGGACATGCAGAGTCGGCCGTTGCTATGGAGTCCCTAGCAACGGTCCGCTCAGCGGTGGTCTATCGAGAAATAAACACCGCAGAATATTGGTGATTGACCAATCAGAATCGAGTATTCAAGAGAGCCGTGTTCTAATTGGTTATAAAAAAGTCTCACGTTAATGTGGATGAATCTCCGCTACCCACACTTGTTAATGGGCCCATTTTCGATAAATATATAATTTTGTCTCTATCATTATTTTGTTATTATTAGTGGTGGTGGAAACGCTGGTCGAGCCAACCAGCGTTTCCTTACTTTCGGTTTCGCAACGAGTCATGAGAATAACGCAGCCGAATCGCCGTTTATGGTCGGAACTACGACGGTATGTGAACCTCTTTGAACCTCTGACTTTAATTCTTGATGAATGAAAACATGAGTCCGTCTTGCGCCGGTCAAAGAATTTTACGGTGCGCGCGGAGGCTCATAAATGTAGTATGAAAACGCTTCGCTTTTCCAAAACTCCTCATTGTCCCTTTAACAGATTAGATTACGACGCTGGCGGCGCACGTGTTTAACGGCAAAAAAAAATAATTAAAAAAATTGATTGCTCCATTTGGTTTTTTTTGCCGTTAAATACACACGTGCGATCAGTGCCACATCCACTGTGCTCTGTCTCAGCTGATCGCGCTCATATGGAGGTTAGATCGTCCAATGTTGAACTGTTTTTATACAAAGTGCAGCCAAACACCAGGCTGAAGAGAAAGGAACAGCAGCGTTAGGACCGAAACACGGGTCTGTCAGTCACTCTGCTCTGCTCTGAGCCGAGGAGAAAACTTTTCTCGTATCCTACAGGTTTTATCCAATGAGGAGAGAGAACGGCATGCAGGGCTGTGTGGGATGCGCGTGAATGTGGTGACGTAGGGACGAGGACCAATAGATCCATGACGAGGGCGGGGGCTGCTAACTCCATCGGCCGACTAGACGTTATGGTGCGTTCAAGGCAACCCGTAACTTGTGTCTTTCCGACCTGTGAAGTCGTACCAGTTCGATCTGGTACGAGTTCACGGGTCGGAAATTACGAGTGGCCGTTATAGTGCACTTTCACAGGCAACAGGTCGGAAAAACACGAGTTACGGGTTGCCTGGAACGCTACAAAGTCGTAAGTTGTGACTTGAAGCTGTAATTTACGGTTTCAAAAGCCTGCCTGGAACGCAGCATTAGCCAAAACGACCGGATCGCTTACTTCCGCTTACTTACTTTAATGTACAATGCCAAGTGCTGCCAGCTTCCAACAGACATTTAAGAATTTGAGTTGTGCATTGATGCAGAGACAGGCAGTTGAATGGCACATCAGTGTCACTGTATTGACACACACATATATAATCTAAGTAAAGATGTTTTGATGTGTGTATCTATACATCTCCTGTGAATACTTGGCAATACACCCTCCATTTGTAGATGGACTAGGAATGGCTTGCAGCTTAGCCACTATGGGACTACCTAATTCTTTTTTCTTTTCTTTTTTTCCTTGTACTAAGACAAAATCTCAGAGGGATTGCCAGTCTCTAATTAATAATTGGTATATGGGTCTGACGCTCTATGAGATTATTTGAAGTCATTAGAAAATACCCCCTTCCACTAAATCTTAGGAGAGAAAGACAAGCGACTAGCAATCCTGCAGGGATTGTAAAGATATATTAAAAGTGTTTTGTTCAGGAAATTTAATTGTGGCATCTACAGACTTGTTCCTATGAGTAATACAAAATAATGACTCTGTTCTAACATGAAATTAAAAATAAAAATGTTTTCATCTCCAGGCTGGAATAATCCTAATGGAAAAAAATGCCCTAAGTCCTGATGTTCTCAGTGCCTTACTACATTGTTTGATGATAAATTGCCACTTGTCCCAACTCTCAATCAAATTCCCTCTGTGTTTGGTTTTCTATATCTTGTAGCTTTCACAGTCCAAAAAGGCTTCTCCCTTGCTGCTGCATACAGAGAGTTTCCTTTGTTCTCTATAAAATTAACCAAAACAGACAGCCAAGTGTGAAGTACTGTTTGATGACAAACACTGGGAAATACTGCAAAATACTGTATCATGACAAATTAGCACACAAGCGCAATTTGCAACAGCTTTTAGATCATGTCTAACAAATAAGCTTAAAAAATAAGATGTAAAAGAAGAACAAAGGGATGTGGATATCAAAGACGACAGGTCAAAAGTAGCAAAAGGAAAGAAAGGTACTTTAGGAAAGGAGCGTATGGAAAGGGCTTGAGGAGAATGGAAAGCACCAGGACAAACACATCTAGGCTATTGATTTATTGGAGGGTATAGTCTTAGAGACGGGTGCAAGATTGATCAAATGGAAGGTTATCCTTACTCACAGAGGCAAGCTGTTTGCCAATATCCATCACTGGAAACTCAAAATGGCTCAAAGGATCCTTGACATTCCCTAACACTGCAGAGCCAGTGGCTGACCAGGTTAGGAGATTCTCTGTTTGAGGGGGGGATTGTGTTAAGACTTACGCTGACTGGAAGGCAGTAAAACATCCTTCATGGTGGATGTAAACCCAAGGCCAGTGTCTTTTTAGATAGATTTATAATTTTTCCCCAAAAAATAAATTTTAATATTTGATACATTTCAAGGCCCAGCTATCTACCTACATATCCTCTTTTCTATATTGAATATCATACTGAAAATCACTATGAAAGATAAAATCCTAAAACAACCAGAATACAGTGCATGCAGTAGGCCTGCATACCAGACTGTCCTAGGCAACTTATTTTACAGACAGTTTGGATGCCAGCTTTTGCTGGTAATGACGTGTTCATGGAAGACAAGTACAGATTTTATTTCCTGGGCTAGCGACAGCTTAATCTGACAGGTTTGCTCTGCCCAGCCTTCTGTCTCGTTGCTGATCGGCTTTTGTTCATTAACAAGTTGTAACAATATGTGTAGATCCATAACTACACCTATGCTTACATGCTAAAACAGATATACTGTATGTATATACATTTTTTTATCCAGAATTATAAGACACATGCATATGTATGATTCTGCTTTGCAAGTGTCATCTCACTCATTGAAAAATTGGGCACACGTGTACGAGCTTCATTACACTACCACCATTAGCCACAAATGGATGAAGACACTCCCTTAATCAACCAGTTTGCTTAAAAAAATACTTTCCTTGGCACAGGTTATCAGCACAGAGAAGAAACACCATTTCACAGATGGTGAAACGGAATAAAAAAAGGAATCAGTAGATTTTAATACAATTTCTCCAAATATAAAGACCTGTTTTACTTTACTTATTGGGATTTAATTGAGGTCTCAGTTAGTTAGGCTGACAGACCTGACAGGTGTTTAAAATTGTGATTACTATATATAGTATTAACTGTTTGTGGAATATTTCATCATAAATAATAAGGACATAGAATTATGTTGAAGGAAATATTGAACATATAACAATTATTTCCCTCTCTGAATTGTAAACTTTTTATGTCTGTGTAAGCATCAAAACTTACACTAATGAATGCAAGCTCTGTGTTTCTTTTTTCCTGATGTAATATTACTGTATGTCTCTCCTTACTTATATTTTCTCTTCACAGTTAATTGGATCGCTTTGGAAAATCATATGTACGGTCAAAGGAATACATGAGGTGAAACATCTTTGTAATCTGTATAAATAACTTGCTTACGCATGATTTTTGTGCATGTCCACCACTTATGCATCTGGTCCCAACTGGATTGTACCAGTGAAGGGAGTTCAAACAAATGGTGCACGGGGTGAGCTGTGGAGATCATTGCAAATGAACAAAATTTGACAACAAAAACGGCAAGGACACTGTGGCAGTCTGTGAAAAATCTCTAAGTCTGTAACATTCATTTCAGCTTGGTTTGGAAGACAATGGTGGACTGGGGGGTTTATAACTGTATTTGTATTCAGTACAAGCAAAGTATAATATAACATCAGTCAAGAAAACTAAGTCAAGTTTACCAAAGCCAATCGATATATGTGTCACTGTAAGCTCCTCACTCAAATGTTATCAGTAGCATCCAGCTGCACTGCCTCAAATTAAGCTTAAAAAACTTAGAGCTTGTGTTCAGACATACATAATGCCAAGTGCCAAAGTTTGCAGTTGTACATCAACCTTACAGATGTAATAAGTTTGCAGTAGAAATTCAAGTCTGTATATTTGTAGAAGAGAACTGTATGTGGAACAAGGGGGAAAAAATATAGAAAAAAAATCTGTGAACAATGATGCAACTCAAAGACATTGAGAAGAAAGGTGAATATCTGTGTATAGACACAAAGCAGAATGCTGTGTAGAAAAATCATTCACAGTGTGTGTGACACCCCGTTTTTACATCTGAAGCTGAATACACAAAGACAGCACAATTGCAAAGCAGGTACCTGTGCTTACATTTACAGCACTGCGAGGGACCGGAGCAGCCTTTCCAAGTAAATGTGATCAGGGCAATCTAGATTCAGGTGATGGAGGTTGGAAACAGGAGCCAACGATGCTTCAGGTGCCGGAAAAAGGCATTTTTTCAAAAAAAAAAGAAAGAAACCCTACTAACAACAAACACTAGAGCTGGCAACCTCATAGGCTTACACCAGGCTAGAACAGACCTCCAGGGAGCTGAATGACCCTCCCTTAAATATGGCTGAGAGTTAAGCCCAATTGGGAGTAGGGCTGACCCAAAAAAAATCGAAGCTTCGTTTGTTGCCATGGAAAATTGATCAAGAAGTCCGTGATCGATTGTCTTTTTCTTCTTCCTTTTTTCCGTTTTGACACCGGTTCTCATCGGCACTTGTTACATTACAATGAATAGGCTACTAGGCATCCTGGAAACCTGCCAGATTTTGGAGATATGCAGTGTTTGTTTGCCACTACATTATTTCCGCTACGATCGCGCACCCCCCTCCCAGTCAGACGTTACGGTCGTTGCCGCCGCCACCCCCCCCACACCAGCGCCCTGTGGGGGGGCGCTGGTGTGTGGGTGAGAGGAGCTGGGAGACTCGGGCTCTGGAGCTCAGCGGAGCTGCAGCGTGCAGCAGTTGCACCAACGCAACTCAGTTCAGGCTGCAGCGGTGGCACCATTCATCCTATTAGTCATTTTTCTACCAGTTCAATGAGTTCAGAAACATTATTTTAAGGTTGAAAAACCACTTAAGACAGAGAGGAAAAGGAGATGCAACACAATTAAAGTAAACATCGGGTTAATGTTGGATCAATGGAGAGAAAGTTCCGCCAATAATGTGAGCCTGAGAAGCAATGCTGAAACAGCAAAGTTTTTGTTGAACACGTAATGTTTGTATTTTTTTGTGGAAGTTGTGACTTGTGATTCCGACATTGTTACTCCACATTCAAAGCTGGTGTTGTGTTTGGTTTCTGCTGTGCAGGGGGGGTGTCGTTAGGAGGCTCCGAGGGGAGGGACGTACGAGCTGGGGGGGGGCGTTCCTTATTTTTAAATCTTTCTCATCGTCTTTCAAATCGTAGACCATAGCTTTAACCCTTGTTTGAGCCCAGATGGCTGCTCCAGCCAAAACACCATCTACTCCACCACTCCCACAATGCTGTCGCCTGAAAATTAAGCTTCTGTACAACTAGATTGCAACAGCAAATGTGTTCCATGTGTACCATAATTACCAGATTACATTTTCTATAATGAGGACAAGTCATTAATTTGTGTATCTGGCAAGTGGCAAAATATTTTCCAGTACAATATCCACTCGTAGTGACACAGTCTGATTAAACTTGTTGTGGTTATGTTTAGGTTATGTAACAATTGTGGTCTGGTTTAGGAGAAAGTTCACAGTGACTTCAGACACAGTACGTTTATTCACCTTACCAAAACCACTTTCCCTCACCAAGATATAACCACAGATGTGGCCCTGGATGGGGATCCAAGTCTCTGCTGTGACAGTCATAGAACAGTACATACAGCAGCCAGCAACTACCTGCATACTGAGGACAGTGCAGTTCTGGGAAGGGGATCTTCATTTTGTGTCAGAAGGTACAGCCTGCTATGGCAGATGCACTAAAACTACAGTGCACAGGGAGGCAGTAAAAAGTGTCTAGATGAGCGAAGGATAGTGACACAATGGTGCTTAATGTCCGGTCTCTGCTAGGAAGAGAACCTGAATGCCACACAACCACTCCCCTCACTAGCAGTTGAACACATGAACACTACTTGAAGTTTACAGCACTGAGCTGCCTGATGTTGCTGGCATAAAACATAAAGTTAACATGGCAAGTTCCGGCCCTGCTGAAGGGTCCTCCAAAATAGAAACACAGAAGTGCAGTTGGAACTTGGAAGTATTTTACATGAGGTAAATGACAAGAAAAATGCTTATTAATGAGCTTCGTCTCAAGTCATGGGCTGCATCCTGGAGGACATTGTGTACAAAGGCTTTGTGTGGACACTGTAACACAGCTTTGTGGGATACTTCCGAAAAGGAGTATGTGCTGTGTTTCTGGGCCTACCGAAGCTCAGCTCCGCTTACCTAGCAACCATACTGAGTGGGAAATATGCCAAATTTATAAACAAATTTAAAAACAAAGAACGCCAACAAACAACAAAGGACACTGAGATAGAATGTACAACTATGATAATATTTCTGCCATCTCTATGCAATAACCCAAGTGGATTAAAGATTACTGTGGGATAGATTTGGCTACAAAATATCCAGCAGTTGCTGGGAGGTTAAGGCTGCAATTGTCGGCCACATTTGAAGGATACTTCACTTTACTCCTCAAATGCAGCCTCCAAAGAATATGGTCCCAGTGACACCCTGTTAATGTGTGTTGTCTTTGATGTTCATTCATTCATTCATTTTCTATACCGCTTATTCTGCACTAGGGTCACGGGTGAGCTGGAGCCTATCTCAGTTGACTTTGGGCGAGAGGCGGGGTACACCCTGGACAGGTCGCCAGTCTATCGCCGGGCTAACATATATAGACAGACAACCATTCACACTCTCATTCACACCTATGGACAATTTAGAGTTGCCAATTAACCTAACCTGCATGTCTTTGGTCTGTGGGAGGAAGCCGGAGTACCCTGAGAGAACCCACTTATGCACGGGGAGAACATGCAAACTCCACACAGAAGGGCCCCAGCCGGCCCGTCTTTGATGTTATTGTTCTAATTGTTATCAAATAATTGCCTTTTTTTAAAATAAAATTTTCCTCCCATGTTATAGAAAATGATACTAAGTATAAAGTATTTTCCTGGGTATCAGGATTGAGTTTAAAAATTCAGTCATGAGTCATATGACAAGCCTGATAGAAACATAATCTTCAAGGCAGGGTTGGCTCGAGGCACCTGCCCATGAAAGTGAATGAAGAGAAACCGGTGCCCTTTACACACGGCCCCTGAGACAGGTAGGCCTACAGTATGCAAGACTGTTGAGAATAACCAATAGCCAAGTGAGTGTTGATCCTATAAATATTAATCTAGGCTGTGGCTCAGGAGGTAGAGCGGGTCATCCATTAAGGTTGGTGGTTCAATTCCCGGCTCCCCCCTCAGGCAAGACACTGCAAGACATTCATACATGTTGTTGTCTAAATGTTATCCATTGTCAGTCTGTATCTGCCTCATCTTTGTATAATAGCTTGTATTCTGTGTATTGTAGCCTATTACTTGCATGTTATGTGTAGGGACTACAGATGGAAATTAGCTGGGAGCTAAATCTGGTGCAACCATCTTTTCATTTTTTCCTTTAAATATAAATTAATAAATTTATTGATCAGTAGCGCGGTAGCGTCCACAGAAGCTACATTTCCCCAGGTATTTCTAGACCTTAAACGCACCGCTTCCAAGTGACGTCATGTGCGTATCCTTCTGCTGATGTCCATCTGCTGCAGCAGGGCAGCAGGTGACAGAGGAGGAGGGAGAGAGTGAATCAGGGCCGTAACTTTATGTTTCTCATCGAGTCCTCAGAGAACAATTACCGACACGTTCGCATGCTTCCTCTGCAACCCAAAAATTAAGCTGCGCTCAACGTCCAACACATCAAATAGGGGTTTGAGGACACACATTCACATTAAGGTATTTTCCCGAAGCTAACACAACAATCGCCAGCTAAGCTCACAATTCAGTCAGAAAACATCAAACATGTGTGTGTGTGTGTGTGTGTGTGTGTGTGTGTGTGTGTGTGTGTGTGTGTAGGGCATTTAGGCAGGAAGAGGTAGGACAAATGACAAGAGGAGAAGCTGTTACTCAAATATTATTATTATTTTTTTATTTATTTATTTTTTGAATAGCCTAAACTAATGAACATTTTTTGCCTATCTGTTTGTCTTAAAGTTTTTTTGATCACTAGAGAGCAATGACTTGGAATGAAGTTGGTTTGATGTAAAAAAAAAAAAAAAAGCTTTGATGTAGCTAAGCTACTTTTGTCATTTTTTTGTAGCATAGCTTGCTACATTTCTCTGGTGGGTAGCTTCAGTGTAGTGAAGCTTCATTTCATGTAGAGTAACTTAGCTTAGCTCACATTTTCCAAGTAGCTTGCCCAACACTGGTGATGCACATTTCCCTCCGATGTATCATTGGATGTACTGTATGAATGTGTGGGTATTGATTGTCTTTGAACAGAGCTGTATGAATGTTTGTGTGGTGAATGTAAAGGTGAATGTGACAATACAGTGTAAAGCGCTTTGAGTGGTCCAAGTGACCTGAAAAGTGCTATATAAGTTTAAGTGACAGTTTCGTGCCAAAAAGCTGCACCGAAGGTGCGCGGAAAGCTTGCCAGCTCCAACCTGGTCTACTCTCGGCGCGAGGCGAAGTGCAGGCCATGCAGTGGAAGTTTGGCTGACCAGCACACAGTGCGCACACATCACCAAGACCTCACAGACAGGTTTCCAGAATACAAGGCACAATACAATGCAATAAATAATCAATCATAACAACCACTACTTAATGCAACTAATAAGCACGTAAATCTATATAGATTGTCCTGTCACATCTGATGTCAGATCAAAGGGGGTTGGCATGCGTAATGGAAACTCAACCTGACTGAATTAACACAGATTAAAACGTGATGCAAACTAACGAGTTCACATCTCTCTCAGCCAACCACAAACAGCCTAGACATCAGAGCGTGAGTCTATATTCGGCATCTCTCATCTCAGAAAATTCAAGAAAAAAAAAAGAGAGAGACGCTCGCCGACAAGAGCCGGCCACAGAGCTCAGCAATGCGTCCTTTCACACGGCTATTCTGATTCCATCCCCGTTACACATGGTATTTGTTTATGTTGTGATCTGGTCTACGAAACTACAGCCCTATGTCTCAGAAAACCATTTAGTAATTATGACACAATTTAGCTGTGTAAAGATATAACAATGTCATGACATTTAAGAGTTAAAGGTCAAAGGTCACCTTCATTTGACACCATAATGTTCTGTAACACTTCTGGCCATAATTCAGCACTGAAACTCAGGAAGGGGAGACCCACTATATTTCTTGCAGCTTGGCTGGTTGGCAGAGGCGGACAACTGCAAGGCTGTAATTCTAGTTTTGAGATGATTCAAAGTTAATGATTTTTTAATGATTATATACTTTTTTTTTAAATTTACCCTACGCAATCTTGTTTGTAATACTGTAGTACTATGATATATTTTCAAGACAATTTGCATAATAAAAACTTGTTTTGTATTTATATAGACAATGTGGGAATGAATCATTGGGATTGTTTATTCTTGTGTTCTGTTTTCATGAGCAGTTCCACAGTCACCTGGTGAGAGTCCTTCTGGTATGTGTTACCTGCAGCAGCTGACATGCACATAAATAAAGGAGAATGATGAAGACTGCTGCACCTAGCAGAAGGACATAAAGCAGACTATGCAGGATACTTGTTATTTTGTTATCTATGACTGTCCAATTTAAGAATTTCTATTCTGTTTTTCCTTGAATGACAGCTAAAGATGTATGGTATCATATTGAACTGTAGAACTTCAGTATATGCTGACTTAAAATTATTAATGTCACAGGACAAAAGCTCTGTCAGATCAGCTATAAATATAACTTAAAAAGATGCACCACTTAAAACCCACCAGGCTGATACAAGAGATGAACACATTATATTTACAAAGAATAAGATGGATGAAGTTGAGTTGTTTTTTTGTTTTTTTTCCTTGGAGGACTGCCTTATAATATGAAGATACCCTAAACCAATACTATAACCTTGCACATGACTCAATAAAACAAATCACATTTTCATCATCTTCCCCGTGCTGAAGCAGTACAAACTGGAGTCTGGCAACAAAACGATCACGATCAAAAAAACGTTGGTCCAGTTTGACTGCAGGAAAGCTCTATATATACTGTCCGTATATTGTCTGAAGAGAGCAAGAGTAAACACCAACTCATTAGCATTTAAATGCATGACAATAAGAGCACAACAGTGTGTTTGCAACTGAGAGACATGCAATAAATGGAAAATGGAAATAAATAGTACAAAGTCCCTTTGATATTCAGAATGTTCTGCCTCTTAGGTTTTAATTGAAGCTACTATGTAAGTGAACATCACCAGTCTCAATGCATTTCCATGTAATTCTAGTCAAGGGTGTTAATGTGTTAATGTAACCACAATTGTATTTGTAACCTAAAAACTATTTTGCTTATAAAATCATATCAATTGAGTTACAATTTTTTTACTCCTGCTTCTCCCTTTATAGAGATAAAAAAAAAGAAAAACATTTCCAGCTGATAACATGAGACCAAAAAGTTGATTTTGTGCTCATCCATCAACTTCATCCAAGAGTAATAAATAGAAAAGAGACAAAGCACATACAGTGTGGCAACTTAAGTTTTGTTTCTATTGGTGTGTATATATCAGTGAAGCAGACAATGAAACAGACACCACTGCTGACACACAGCGAGCCACCATGGTCGCTAAGGCCCATCTCTCAACCCCTTCCCTTTCTAGATGCTGTTGGTTCAAATTCCCTTAATCTATATTCTTCATCAAACCAGGGAAGCTTCAGCCTCAGTGGAATCAGTGACATCAGGAAGTAAACAAACAAGAAAAAGAAGTGGAACACGGTGACATTTGTTGCACTGTTTTGTCATCATAAGTGCACATCTGCCACATGCAAAAAAAGCACCAGGCATCCCTGAGCATGGGTGCAGTGGAGTGCCCCACCCTGGCCACAGGCCTGGGTTGTAACAGCTGCAGTTGCAACAAAGTTGTAACAAAGCTCCAGCAGCTGCCTCTGCTTCCCAACACTGTCATATCTGATTCACAGTTCTACATTAAGCCATGTCAGGGTTTTTCCTGGATGAAATTGAGGTGGTTGTGGTACCTGGAGCACCTGGAAATAGAGTTTTCCATGATATTGTAGTTTATTGAGATGCAACTGTAAAACTCAAGGATGTGGGACATTAACATCCAGGATGCTATGAGTGACAGGCAAACAGCTGTGTAGTTTGGTTGCAGCACCTTCCCCATGTGTGATTATTGACAACAAGAGAGGAGAGCATGAACTAAAAAGGACACGTTAGCTCATAGCCGCCCATCCCTACACGCAGAACACACGCTAGGGCACAACCAAATTCTCTATGCAGGAAAAACCCTGCATACTAACAGTGAGTACTGAGTCCAACCATTTATCATCAACATTTATCATTTTGTATTAGCTTTTCATTGGTGTCACTGAGAGAATGACATATCAGAGACATCTTCTAGTCCCTAATTTTGTGCTCCAAGACCATCCTTAGAGGTGATAGTACAAAAGTAAAGCATGTAGTCTGAGCAGGTTGAAGAACTCCAATGAACCAGATGGTGTCATCTGAAGGAGTTTTTCAGCTGCAGGCAGAGATTTATCTTAATGAAGACAAGGTAGGGGGAATTTAATACCGTCCATATACAGTACATGGCCTCCTCAAAGTAGAAACAACAAACAGTGAAAATCAATGAAGTCACCTTTTAACTCTGTCAGGGACTAAGCAGGAAGGCTCAATGATACCACATGTGAAACAGAAAAGTAATTTCTTCACAAGTTATGTTTGAATTTATAAGAGAAACAGAGTATTCACAAATCTGGTCCGTCAGTCACAAAGAGAACAACAAAACTGAGATTATGATTCCACATCAAAAGGTGATGAGTCCAACAACTATAAAGGCTAACTGATTAGTATGCAATCTTCAGTCCAAGAAAAGAGGTGATAGCATTAGAAGAAGCAGACTGAGGGTAACTCTACACTACCAGAGACCACTTCTGGTCAGTTCTCACAGCATTTCTTCACAGCTCTTGATGATTACAAAGGTTAACTGCTCCTTCAACTGTAGTAAAACGAAAAGACCATAATGACAATATCAGTCAAAGTATTTCTGTTGGATTCACTTTGGTGGGTCGGTAACAGATAAGGGTTGGCAAGATGAGCAATTCAGAAATATCTTAAAAAACTATTTTTAAAGCATGCATCAGATTTGTTAAAATGTAGATTGTGTATTCATGAACCATTTTTTAACAAAAGTAAGACATGTCATTTGAAAATGTCAAATGGTGTAACCACAAAAGAATAATAATATATTATTTTATCCACCTACAGTGGATTTAAAAATATACTTTATTCTAAAAACATAAAAATGTATTTATTTATTTTTTGCTGTATTTCTATTATTTAAATTCCAATGTAGAATTTTGGCAATACTGAGCAGGCCATAAAAAACACTGCATTTTTTTCTAAATAATGTGTGACATATTATTGACAAAATACGGTAATTGATAAAATTTGATATGGAGGAGCAAATGGCAGCAAACTAATATAATTCCAAACATTAAGCAGCAGGGTTTAAGTGTCAACATGTAGGCATCATCTTTGACCAATTTGTCTGTTGACATTTATTCAACCAACTCATGTGGTAATATTTGTTTTTCTTTCACCTGCTTGGCTAGAAATAAATACAATAGAGATCACAAATAATTCTCTCTGCACTGGTTTCCAACTGAATTCTGCATCCATTTTAAAATACTGGAGCTAACCTTTAAAGCCTTGCATGGTCAAACACCCCAGGATATTGCCGACCTCTCCATCAAAAAAATATTGGCTGCCCCACCTACCCACAATAAAGCCTGAGGTGACCAGGCTTTTTAAGTTACACCTAATTTAAAAAGTACCTTCTCCTTGTTGTAATATTGGGATTTGTATGGCTTTTTTTTTATTTATTTTTTTTAAAGCAGCTGAAAACATTTTTTATTCAGACAAGCTTTTAGATAGCTTGTAAATAGGCTACCTGCATCAATGTATTGATTAGCTTTTACTGCCATTCTGTGATTAGGTGTCTATTTGCTGTGATTTTAGCCTATAGGCATGTAGCCTACTGGTAGCCTACTGTTCCTTGCTATTGCTTTGTTTTTTGTTTTTGAAAAAAATAATCGAGATATATATTTAACATAAATCACTCTGATTATTTGGGAAAGGTGGTACTCAAAAAAAAAAAAGAATGTGCATGCTTACTCATTTACCCACCTAACAGATTAACATTCACATTCATTTGTAATTTGTGTATCCACCTCTTTTTTTCTTTTTCTGCTGTCTAAAATGACGCCATTGCACACAGGTCTGTGTGGAGTTTATTTACTGTGGCCTACTATCCCACAGTGAAGTACCACGCCCAATGTAGCAACAATCCAATCACAGCTCTCAAAAAGCTAGGAAGAGTCAATCCTACCTGCAGCCTCAGCTTGTCTTACAGTCTGAGAGCCCCCTGGCCCAGTGGTCCACAGGTTGAGGAACACCAGCTTCTGACCGCGTTGTAAAGTCGGCGTCATGGCAGTGCTGGATTAAATACGTCCGGGTCAACAGGAGAATCCAGTCCAGTGGATGTACCCACGGTTCCTGAGTTTATTTCATTTAGTTTCCAGACATGGCGGAGCTCTGGTCGACAGCAAACATGAAAAAGTAGCCAAGTGGTGAGTAGGCTAATCTTCTAGTTTAGCTGTATTACAGCGAAGTAATTAATCAAGCTGCAGTAACAGAAGCTGTCACCCTCTTTGGGTTTCCCGCCGGCAAATGTTCGTTTGAAAGTGGAATGTACTAAACTGCGATTTGAGTGTGGGGGAATCCTAAAATAGTTTGGGTTGAAATCCAGTTTAACTTGTTGAATATGCTTTTGTGATGCTACAGTGTTGCTGCTTGTTTTATTGCTCTTATGTTCACTTTATTGTTTGGATGACTTGAAGTTTGAGTTGTCAGGCTGGATACCACTGGCACCCCTTTGGTCAAAATGAGCCAAACTACTTTATCTGATGTTTTTTGTGGGTTTGTCAACATGATGGTTTGATCCAATAAATTATATGAAACTAATTATAGCAGTGAGGTAGTCTTGGTCAGTCTTACAATGTTCCATGAGAACACTAAATTAAATCCAAAACCAATACAAGAGTGTGTGGTTTTCTTGCTTTACCCTGCCTTGTACGGTCTGTTTTTATGGTCTGTGTGCCGTGAAGGCAGGGGTGGACGATATTGGCAAAATATACATATATATATCGATTATTTTTTTCAATTATCTGATAACAGTGATCTGACCATATCCTTTTATTTTTTTTATAAAAAATGCTGTAAAACTCTACTCGCTTACCAAAACATCTGTGGATAGACACTAGGGGTGTAACGGTAGGCTACACACAAGTCACGGTTCTGTACGTACCTCAGTTCGGGGGTCATGGTTTGGTACAACAGACACTAATTGAATGTAAAACTAAAAACCATCTTCTGTTATAAAAGTTTAAAAAAAAAAAAAGAATAAAAAATAAAACAAGTGCATTAGGAGTGTTATGATGACATTCGTTAATTCTAGAGGGGGAAAAAAATTGCTTGACAACTGGCAACAATTATAAAAAAAAACTAACAAGAAACTAACATCAATGCTGGTTTACACAGTTAATTTCGGCTAGATGCCAGTTGCTTTAGTGATGTTTTTGGTCCTGTCTGTGTTCATGTCAAGAGGCTTAAAAGCAGCAGGGATAAGTTTGTGGGAGATCACGTTACCACCATGTGACTGAATCCTGCCCACTGATTGGCTTCTGAGGCATGAATTTGGCGAATGAGGACATGCACCTTTCCTTTACCGTCTATGGTTTTCTTTTTGAGATAGTATAAATACTCGATGGAAAATTGCACATTGTCAACATTTACGATAATATCATAGGCAAAATATATATTGCCCACCTCTACGTGAAGGGCTGGTTAGTGTTTGTTTTTTCTTTAGTTTTTCTTTATTTTCTTATGACATGACTTTCATCAACAGTTTATCAAATTTCCCTTTTAATATATAATTTCATTATTGTCACTTATATCCTGGAAATGTAGCCTACCTAATAGTTTTTTTGTTTTTTTTAAGTATATTTTTTGGGCTTTTAATGCCTTTAATTGATAGCACAGTGGAGAGAGAGAGACAGTAAACGGGGAGACAGAGAGGGGGAACGACATGCAGGAAAGGGCTGCCCGATGCGGGACCCGAACCGGGGCCGCCTGCAGCGAGGACCACAGCCCCAACACGGGGCGGCAGCTCCACCGAGTGAGCCAAATGCCTAGCCTCGTAAACCAGCCTCTCACGGAAATGCATTTCATTTCATTCCGAGGGAGAGTCTGGCCTCATTCCCGCTGTAAGCGTTTGGCCTGAAACCCTCAGAAGGCCGAGCCAATCAGCGTCGCCGCTGTGATTGACAAAGCACGTTGGCCAATCAGGGACCGACTGGTGCAACGCCCCGTCACTACACCAACTTGCTGATTGGCTGAATGGGGCTGTCTGTCAACGCTACTACCAAAGATATTAGGCTCGTTCGAGATGAACTGCGCCTCGCCTGGACGGTCGGCGAGAGCAGGCGGCAGCAGCAGGGGGCGGTGACAGAAAGCTGCAGTCAAGTCGGACAGTTTCCAGCCGCCGTCAATACAAACAGGAAGTCACCAAAGTATATATTTCTTATGCTGTACTGCAATTGTCCAATAAATAACCAATATATTTCTCAGGATATAAGTTTGATTCAGTGTGAATATTTTTTTAAGCAGTATAGGCCTACAACATGAGATTCATATAATCTAGCATTATACAACAACACGTAGTGTTTGCAGTCCTAACTAAGAGCCAATCAGCTCATGATCCGGTGCGTTTCCCATCATGCCCTGAGGCTTGCAGGCGGTTGCAGTCGGTGGAGAGCAACTGCGGCGCCTGGCTCTAAAAACTGCGGTCGCCTTGATCTCGTGAGGTTATCGTTGCAGGCGCGTGCATGACGTCAGAGCAAGTTGGGATCAAGTCGGACACAAATCTAACCGGCATGCATTGTGCGCTGGTCACCGGCGATCGATTCTGCGCACGCCTGGCTCATCTCGAACGCACCTAGTAAACCGTCTTTGCTACTACTCCCGCCCAGCTCCCGCCCACCCCAAACGCTTACAGGGGGGATGAGGCCAGACTCTCCCTCGGAATTAAATGAAATGCATTTCCGCGAGAGGCTGGTTTACGAGGCTACCAAATGCCGCCCTGAGCCTACCTAATTGTGATGGCAAATCTTTACTTGTTACTATATTTTCATGAGTGACTGGTATTTTCATTTTCATCAAAATATGAAAATGTGCAATATATCGTAAAAGCCTGAACCTGAAGCCTGAGGAAAAAAAAAATTCTGCTGTGTTTTAGTGTGAGGCTGGAGCCTCCCGCACACACCCACAAACACACCAGGGAGAGCATGGAGGCAGTGGTGGAGGCCACGGAGGAGTTACATTTTTACTGGAGTTAACAACAACTGTGGTCATAGCCCTGTGAGTGTAGTTGCAACCTTTGTGAGTAAAAAGCAATTAGCCTCCGTCACACCACCTGTTAAACAAGCTTTAAGTAGGTAGAAAAGCTACATTTTCAAGCTGTTAATCAATTGTGGTTTGTTTTGCTGTTTTGAACAACCTAGCAGCAAAACTTTATTTGTGTTGCCGGCAGCTCATAGACTTATGTAAATCTACAAATAAAGCTGGGGAGAGGGGCTTCCCCCCTCAGCAGAGGGAGGAAAATAGAGATGACTGATAGTGCCCTAGACATTGTGAGTATTATAACCTCTTGCTCTGTATAGCCTACATGAGGGCAACAATGGCCAACTTCAAGCAAGCCAACATGTTTGTAAAACTAGCTTTAAGTCTTGCGCGAGACCCAAGTTGACACGCTCGGTGTGTTTACATGCAGTCGGAAGCTCCCGTGGAATATCAACTCTTGACTCGCTTGAAGTAAACAAACTTCTCGGTGCACTAGCCATCTGATGCTGTCTGTGGAAAAGAATTGCGGTTTTGAGGGATGTAAACAGCCTAAGCAGTGGAACTTCAATCTGCTCCATTCATAGCTGCCGTGGCGATGTGGGGACAGACAACTACCGCAAAACAGGAGGAATTAAACTGAAAATCTTCACATTCCTTCTTTTAGACCTAAATGTTAGGAAAATACAGCCCAGAGTTGAATTTGCCCGGAATTGTCCTTTAAGCTGTTAATTTAAATGAAGGTAATAATATACATTGCCCTAATTGCAAGGGAAAAAGTAAAGGAGAAACCCAATGAAAAATGTGTTTATGCTGTATGCTGAGTGGGCTTTGTGTACATATACACCATTCTGATCTGGCCCAGCCCTCTCTGGGAAGTTATGGCCTGTTGAACATCTATTAATTTACATCTGCACTCTTGTTGACAAGAATCACCACCAGGTTTACTGCCCTGATTGTTTCATCTGTTGGGGCAACGGAGTAAAATGAGACACAATTAATTCCTGTGAACCAAAATCCACCCTGTCCATTAATCTTGTAATTGTAACACAGCACATCAGTGGAGGAAGGGGTGGCAGCTTGTTGAGTGTGGGATGTGAGGTGAGGGAGATGCGGTGATCCTACAGATTGGCTGTGGAAGCTTTAACACGCTGGTGATCTTTCTAGACATGTTTTAGTTCCATCACTTGTGTTTTCAAGTTTACTGGAGCTATATGAAATCAGATATACCGCATGGGCAGCATACATGAGCTCTTGTTTAGACTAGATCCATTTCACAAACAATAGGACTGCCTGGGTTAGCTCTGAGAGCTTAGCACACTTCTTGGAACTACAAACACATACATATGACCCTATAAAATATGTTTTATTTTTTCCCAAATTCATTTTTTTCAGTTTTAATTATTATTATTAATTTAAGAGATTTATAAGTTTGGAGGTCTGCACAGTATCTGATGAATTTGGGGAGTGAGTTCCAGAGGGTGAGGGCAGCAATGGAAAAGCCTCTGTCCCCCCAGGTTCGGTGCTTGGTCTGAAGGGATAAGGAGACGAGATTTCCTTCTGATGATCGGAGGTCACAGGAGAAGATGTAGTAGTAGAACATCTATAGGCGCGGGCCAGGTTGTTGAGTGATTTTCTATGTGAGGAGGAGGATTTTGATTTGTATTTGGAGTGATTTGGGGAGCTTTTGGAGGACAGGGGTGATGTGAGAAGGCAGTTGTGTATGTTTTGAAGTTTGAGGATTTTGGATGATGAGCCACATAGGATGCTATTGCAGTAGTCTAATCTGCACCTATATGCACTGCAACCTTTACAGATGTTCTGGTTCAATGACAATCTTTCATTTAAATACAGTGGCGTCATCGCTGTGACCATAGTAACTCACTCACACACATGCACACCTGTCTGTGTGGTCACTTCTGGGGAGAAGCAGCAGAATGGGAATAAATCTATTGATATTTTACATTTTGCAACAATGCTCTGTTGAACTGTTTCTCTGTGCTGGAGCTATAATGCACTGACTCACCACGGAGACCATAAACTCACCACGGAGCAGAGTGATGTTCTTATGGCCAGTGATGCTGTTAGCGCCATTAGAGACGTGTTTACCAAATACACATTCAGGATACTTGATGTTTCAGCCCATGCAGTGCCATTGATTTAACACCGGCAAAAAAAAGAGTTGCGATTAACGTGCGTTATATCAGTGTTGATGAAATAATGCGTTGACCTAATTAAAATTCAACATTTTTCTACCAAAGTCAAGGTATGGCGAGTGCCTCGTGAGACTAAGACACCTAACAATCTATCAGCAGTACCTGGCCATTATGAGGCTTCAAACGGGATGTTCTCAGAGGGAAGTGTCCACTGAGCTTAGAGTGTCACAGAGTGTCATCAGCAGGTTGCAACAGAGACACAAAGAGGCTGGAAGAGTCATAGAAAGGCAGAGAAGTGGACGTCTTTTGGCCACATAACAAGATCACTGTAGCTTTTGTTTCAATAAATAGTTTGAGATGAAAAAAATACCATGTCATACTTCTACTTAAATGCCCTGCTTTCAGGATATAATATCACTGCGACATGAACTTTTTACATTTTCCATAAATTTCACCTCAAAGTGGTTATACAACTTGGTTAACAGGTCCAAGAAATTATCTACCTACCTTAAAAATAAAGATCTACTGTAACACAGTGGAGATGATGGAGCCAACAAAGTAAGGGAATAATTGTAAAACTTGAACCCATTTAGGAATTAAAGTCATTCTATTATTTACTTTAAGTGGTAACATACACATGCTCTCATGTAGACATTTTGAGCTTCAGAGTTTACTCTGAGAAGGGAATTATTTACAGATAAGATGAATTGTTTTACTATCAGTGTACATTAAGTGTTGAAATACAGCTCACAGTTGCTTAGGTAAATTTAAGTATTACTAATTACAGGATTGTTGTAATAGTTGATTGTTATTTTAAGTCAAGTATATGATGAATCAGCTAATTGTGTCAGTTGTATACTAAATAATTACCTCCACCAAAGAGGTTTTGTTTTCAGCCATGTCTGTTTATTTGTCAGCACACTCTAATAAAACATTGGGTCAACAAAAAAAAGTATGTAAGCCAAATGCTGGCTTTTTGGCCACAATAAAAAAACATTTAATAATTATCAACATGAATGCAAGTATTTAAAGAGGAACCAAGCAGGATTTCCCCATGGCTATGCCACATTTTTACCTTAATTAAAAAGCTCTGGAGTAATTGTTAATTGTTGGTCTTGAAAATTCATTGAAAAGTTATGGAAAACCATTGCTGAAAAAGTGTACGAACCCTGTAATACTCGAAAGAGCCAGAATTCACCATCCAAAAATAATCCTTATTAAGCAAAACTGATGATTGATGTGCTGTTGACATTTCCCAATTGTCAGTGCGATGCACACGTTTCCCAGAATTGTGAACCGTAACTTCAGAAAGATCTTGGAAAACAAACCAAAAACAGAATGAATTTTTTATAAAGGGATTTTATCTTTCTCTTTGAGGTTTAATTGGCAGTGACATTCAAAAGTCACAGTTTGACATTTAACTCATATTGTGTGATTTCAGTTTCCAGAAAATGGTACATGGCATGTTGATTTCTTGTTGGCCAACTTCAAAAACCAAATTCTTAAAAAAAATAGTATGTGGTATTTATACCATGTACAATGAGCATAAAGAAGATCCTTTATATTGTATGTATTTCATTGTTGTTGTCATTGAAGGTAAAACCCTATGTATGTGAAGGTAGTTTGAAAGGATCAGGAAAATGTAGTTCCAGTGGTCCTTTGTGCATCACCCTGGGTAACAGCAACACAGTTCTGAGAAGCATAGAATGTTCTTGAGTGTTTCAAAGGTACATTCTGTCGCTTTGAGCACCACAAACAAAACAACAGTCACCTCCATTGTTTTGAAGCAGAGGCATAAATCTCTGTGACAAAATTTCAGCACACGAAACCAAAATTATCTGCATGGGTAGACAGCACAAATGGTAGTTGATGAATTATGTTGTGTTCTGATTTCGGGGAGGTGACCCTTAAATGAGATAGCATTGTCTTGACACATCTGGTAAGATAACGGCCAATAGCAGAAGGATCAAATTAGTTGCATTTGAGATTGTCAGAAAAAGACAATGAATCAAACACAGTTTTATGATCATAAATATCACAGTGTTTTCTAGTCTACTGTAGATTGTCAGAAAGCTGCATGTGTGATTTCTTTGTCATCATCAAGTTTAGTAATCTTTGAAATATGACACTTAACCTGTGCGTGGTGTTTGATGAAATAATAATTCCTCCTCACCCTGAATCTCCTCTCAAAAATAAGCGCCAGGTGTTTTCCAGATAGCGCGATTTGTCATCTGCTATGTTGAGCTGGTGTGTAGGCCGCTATATCATACGAAAAGTCCCACAGTTTCCCACTGCAGGCGCCTGTGTCACGCTCATCACGTTTGACAGCTGTTCAAACTTCACCGCATCTGCTTATTTGTAGGAAAAGCCTGCTGCTATCATTAGCACATTCACAACATTGCCATATTGCCCCTTTTTGCATCTGTTCTCAGAAGTAAACTGTAACTGATGGTATTATCTAAAGCCGTGATTCAATAATCTGGCTAATCCTTTGGGACTTCTTAGAACTGGATGTTGTAGGACTTGAACACTTGCTGTGCTCTTGGAAAAGTAAGGAGCCTTAGAGTCAAGAGTTGAAATTATGGTGAGCAGGATAAAACTATTTTTGGGATTAGGAATATTACGTTTGGAAAATTAATGAACATACTCTGCAGAAACGGAGGAAACTTTTATGCTTGCATATAGATGTGGACACAATATCAATCGATGAATGATGGAGTGAAATAGATAGATAAACATAACACATTTAAGACCATTCCCATCAAACACAAAGCACCGTGACAGTGATTATAATGCATGTTTGTTTAGGGGATGCACTAGATCAGAAGGCTCCATTGTATTTGCAGTGGGGCTATGTTTAGATTGGAGGAACGCGAAGGTCATAAGAAGCTTTGGGGTGAAAAAAAACACATACCACCTCCTACCCTCCATCCCTTAGTCCTCCACACTTTCCTGCAAACCCTGCCATTTCAGAGATTTATAAATAGTATTAAGCCTGTTCTTGGCTCTCTTGTCGTTATGGGCCGCTCAGTTTGAGTGGCGGTTGTCACAGACAATTTCTATCATACTTTTATAGAAAAAGACTGTTCACCGAGGAGTAGAAAATACCCTTTGAGGAAGCAAAGTCTTAGTTGGAAGAAAATTGGGCACAACAAATGCTGATCTATTTTGGCACATAATTGTAAAAGGCATTGAACATTCCACTCTTGCCAAAGGTCTCTGGATCATCTGAGTTGATACTTTGACTTCAAGCAAATGATTGCAAGTGTTAAAACAACTATACAATTGGATAACCTGCAGTCATTCTTACCTGCTTCTTATTCCTTTACATCTCATGGTTAATGCATTTGCAAGCATTTGTTCCCATGAGGACAGCAGAAAGAAAAGTTCCCTGCATTATTTATACTAACATATCATGTACATCTTAAGCTGTGAGGCATCTAAATATTTCTTTCTTTCTTTTTTAATTTTCTTTATCTCATTTCACCTCGAATTGTGATTCACATTCTGCTCAGATTTAGCTGAGTGGAGCCTGGCTGATGTATCAATAAAACAGACACACGAGACACATCATGTGCCTAATTGCGAGGGAGGTAAAACAAATCCTAAACAAAGCTATAATGTATATTTTAGTGCTCTGTTGGAAGGGCTTAGGCAGAGACACAAGGCACAATCTGACAGGCATCAGGGGGAAAGCAGCAAAAATGGCAAATCCCTTTTAGACTCAGAACTGAAAGAAATAAATGATGTAATTGGCAGAAAATGTCTCCGTCTGAAGCCTTGTGTTTTGGAGAAGTTCTCCATTCGTTCTGACACAAGAGTCAATTTTATACACATACTGCAATAACTAAGAAATAGCCCCGAGTCTGGGAAGGTTGTGTGAAACTCTGCTTGGCTAAATATGTCTTTTTGTCTTGCCAATCAGTAACACCACGCATTATTTGAGTGCTTACATAATTCAACAGCACAAACTAATTGTAAATGCATTTAAAAGGTTTGTCATGATCACACAGGAGACATTTCAGGCACCAAGGTGCACCCTTTTCTGTAATAGTTCTTAATGAGACTACAGCACAGCATGCTGGGTTTTGCACCACAGGCACCTTACGTTTACCTGCTTCTGGCGGTTTTGAGGAAGTGCCTGGTTTTCTCACAGCTGAAGATGATCCAAGTTTTGATGCGCTCCCAGTGGAAAAGCACGCTATGTTACTGTCATTATTTTCTCTTCTTGTCAAATTGCATGAAAGCAGAGGAGAAACTTTCTTCTAATTTGAAATAGGAGAAAAAGTAAAAAACAGTAAAAGAGTGTCATGCTTCTCTGACACAGATTGTGATGAAGAAATTTAGGGACATATGATGTCCCCATGTACAGACTATGCTAAATCATTTGAAAATATGGTTGATAGGCTTCACCATCATGAGAGGCTACATGTATTTCAGTGTTGCCTGGTGTGGTTTCACAATATGTAATAAATATGTTAATGCTTTTGGTTTGATTAGTTGGTGTTGGACGAATGCGCCAATGGATTTCTGAGTACCTGCAATCATAGCTTTAAGAATCTGTAAGAAGTATGTGGCTACATTCCCGTGTTTGTATAAAAGCCTGTCACTACAGGAAGATCACTGAAAGAGCCTGGCTCTGCTGTATACAGGATCTGTTAATGTGCAACCTCTCTGGACAGAAATGTTGCACAAGTACTATGTTGTGTCCAAAATCACTCACTGATCTTCTTCTCCCTATTTTCTGTCAAGGGACAACTGTATGAGCTCATCGTAAAACCCATTCAGTCACTGCTCAGGGAATATTATTGTGTAGTAAAGTTGTGTAGTGTGTATATGGTGAGTGACTACTGGTTGTACATACCATGTCACACGGCATTGTGTTAAAACAATGAATACATGGCAAGAATTATTCTACCCTACCCAGTGGATTCAGACACAACTACATTGTGTACAATGTGTAGTACACTGGTTGTGTCTCAAATCAGTCATTAGTCCCTGAGGCTAACCTGCCACAAACAGTATGCTCACACCTTGCTTAGACTAAATTGATTTATAGTGTACTACAATTTTCGATGAAACAGACTAGAATAGGTCGACAAACGAGTACTCGAGTACTACTCGTGTAGTGAGTGATCCCGATTATTCGGAGAGTAAAATGTGCCATTCGTTGCAGCCCTAACACCATACATTTTTGTCATTGGTAACTACATTTGAAAGAAGAAACCAAAGCATTGAGAAGGTAGTGACAGAGTATGTGTAGCAGCAGTGTACAAATAAGTTTCAAAGTCTTCAAGGGGAGGTACAGTAAAGCAAGTCATCACAAGGTCAGTGGTTTGATCCCAGCTCCACCGGCCCATTTGTCATGTCCTTGGGCAATATACAAAATCATCTGAGTGTTTGTATGCATGGTGTTTGAGCTGTAGAAGGTGCTGAGTTGAATGGTTGAACGCAGCTTTTATAGTATTTATCTGGTCTTATTGATCACTCATACGTAGCACTTAACACTACAAGTACATTCCATTTACCATTTCACTACCTGACCATTTTCTCAAATATAAGATATACTGAATTTTCAGCAGTTGTTCAGAAATGTAAGAATGGTGGTGGCAGTACTGATTGTCTGATACGTTTCAGCTGTGAGGTTCCAATGTAAGCAGTTAAAACTGACTGGTTGGTATTTGTGCCACATCAGTGTCAGAAACCATGTTTCCATCCACTTGTCGATCAAATTATCTGAAGAACAATAAAAATATTAATGTGAATAATGCCGACTCAAGTGGGTTTCCATCTGAGACCTTAAATCGAACAAAAAGCCGTGCGTAATGACAACATGTGCTATTTTGCGAACATATTGGTGTATCAAATTGGTTTCTTGCAATTTAAGATGTTTCCATTCATTTTTGTACTAAATCACAAAATAGAATCAATCAATTATCGAAGGTCTGTGTGTGACAAACTGCTGGGGTCGTTGCCAGGAAACCACTGAGCCACACGTGTGCACGCCAGCCAAGTTAAGTTGGTAAATAGGCAAGTTATAGGCTATAGACATGCCTGTCACCTAAACACTGCTTTGAAGCAGATGCTCAGCATGTTTAATACTATAGACACCGGAGGTGGTTTGTGAACTGCAGCGCTTCAAACTGTTTCTGGGAGACCGTGACAGTTCACAGGAAGCCAGTCTGTCCGCCTGCACACCTGTATTTTTCTTTGTTTACTCTCACCGTTTCTTTGAACAGCTGGGAATATGTAGTGGGATTGACATAATACATGATCGCAATTCACATTTATCCAGCAGAAAACTGTTTCCATAAGCATTTGCCGCATAAACTTTGTATCGATTAAGAGAAAATCCGATCAGATTGACCGTATTAAAGCCCCTGTACGGAGCTTTTAACTGGATATGCAAAAGTCTCTGGTTTCTGCTGATGTGTCTCAGTGATGTGTCTCTGCCTACGACCGAATCACAGCCGTGCTGATATACAGTACAACAGCACTCCCTCTCGTGTGATATTGCTTAAATGGCAGTTGCCTCCCACATGCATGCAGGTGTTGTATCTTTTGTCTTATGTCACCAGAATTCTGACATATTGTAGACTCACTTGGCAGACACTTTACTCAAAGGCCTTGTTCAGACTGCAGCACAAATCCGATGGCGATTTGGCAAATCTGATCAGGGTCTGATCTCACTGATGCAATACATTTTCTCTGACATTAGCCATGATAACTGATGGCTCTCCTAGAGCTAAATTACTGTTTCCAAAAGAGGAATTTAACGGGAGTGCTGCCGGAAGGCTAAAAAAAAGTTATTTCAAGACTTAAATGACCATTTGAATGTATGAATAGGGGAGTGCCGGGTCGATTGATACACGGGACGATTGATACACAGCGATTTTCTCGAAAACGGGCGCATGACGTCTGTCCGACTACCCATTTCTCCGACCATACATTTCTTTATTTTTGCGTCCATTAGTCCGACCTCCCACTTCTCCGACTTAAGTAGCCCTAACCCTTAACCTTACCCTAAACCTAACCTTAACACTATAGAATGGGTAGTCGGAGAAATGAGCCGTCGGACTTTTGGGCAGTCGGACTGATGTATGCTCCCCCTCGAAAACCACACAAGCTTGAGCCGTCAGATTTTGTCACTACCTTCAGCACTCAACACCGACCAATCCTGGGAAAGCTTGTGAAATGACGTCACGCCATTCAAAAGTTATTAGCGCGAACCGGTTTTTGACTACAGAAAGTAAAATGTTACGTGCGGTAGTTTTTTTGTGATCAAAAGTTGTATTGTCTGTTTCATGCAATAATAATATGACCTAACAACAGATGAATTCGTACATAAACAGGTCCTAAACTATGCAATGTCATAGTTTTGAAGTTTAGAGGCAAAACAGGTTGAAGTGTCAGTAGTCGCTGCAGGGACGATTGATACAGCTGTTTCAAATGTCCCTCACGCCACCGTGCGTAGTGATTGTGGTCACATTGCGCGATCAATATCTGTATATAAATCACCGAATTAATAGCCTAACTGTTTTGCAATGAACAACAACCGATTTGAATGAACAACATGTATTTTTAATAAACACCACATATTTTTAATGTTCGTGTTTATGACATGAATCAACAGATAGGCTATTCAGCTAAGTGAGGGGAAAATGCCGAGGGTAAAATGACAATATGTTCAACTGTGTATCCATAAACATGATTTAGGACAGGGAAATAAGTAAATGAAATGAAAATGCAGTCATCCAAAAACTTGTACAAAAGAAGAAAGGCGAGTTTAATCGAAATGCGGATCTTGACAATTACGCACGGGACAAAAATATTTATTTGACCTATTTATATTGTGAGAAATTATGTGACATTTTGGCAATGACGAGTAGCCTACACTAGTATGTTGTCCGATATGCTGCATAAAAACGAGAGTAAGGTCAGTAGTTTCTGTTTAAAACATGCTGTTTCAACCGTCCCTCCTCTGTGTTTCAAACGACCCGCATAGGTGGGGCGTTTGAGACAAATGTCAACTTACGTTCAAAGTTATAAAACAGCGCGATCATCCAACATATGTGTTAAATTACACTTGTAACTAAGAGAATACATGTGAGTTGTTGATCACATGATAAAAATGTTTGTGTACATAACGTCATCTTTGAAAAAGACGTTTAAATGAAAAGTGTATCAATCGACCCGGCGCTCCCCTACTTGATAATATCGTCGGTAGGCTGCTAAGATCTTACAGAGCAGTCAAGATACTGTTTAACTAGACGTTCAATATTTCTCTACAGATGATCCATTTTGAACAATATACTAAATTTTGAGTACAGATATTTGAAAAACAACAACAACAACAACAAGAAAATAACTAAAGCTTAGCACTCAACTAAAAGTACAGTACATTGTTACTATCCACCCCTGGTCCACATCTGCTTGTGGTGTGGCTAGAAATGCAACATATTCCTTCACATCCCATAGATGGTTCCTATAATCAATGCAGAGAAAAAACTAAATACCAGTGTTGACAACTATACTTAAAACAGGACTATCAGTCAGGATTATTAGTCAATCGTCACTGTAGGAATATAAAGAAATGTATAGGTTTTCTATATCTACCAGTATAGGCATTCATTGTGTTATCATGCACCAGATGTAACAACAATTTGATTGCATCAACAGCAGAACAATTCAGATCGTGTTTTGCCCTTTTGACACAGATTTCCATGTCTGTCTGAAGTAAGAACCCCCTCCAAGCTAGGAAGCACACCAGCAACGGTAAACTGACAAATCAAGACATTTTTCTGCATAAACCATCTGCTTTTAACATGAATCAGAGTGTAAATGTGAAGAGATTTAATTCAGCAACAATAACATAGGATTTAATTACAATGTATATCTGTCTTGAAAGGATTTGCTCTCTTGCTTTTTTCCTGCCATGTTATTAGTGTCCAACAGGCAGTGATAAATCAATGGCACTGGCTCCAAACCTATTTGCAGCCCAGGTCTTCTACAGTGTCAAGCTACCAGTACCAGGGAAATACTAAGAATAAGTTGGGAAGAGCCCACACTGCCACAGGAAAAAACAAAATATGAATAAGACAGGAAAAAATCTAGTCTTCAACTTCCACCAACACCCACCCCTCACCCCCTCACACACACACACCAAATTTGAATCACTTGCTCCTTGTTAAAAGGACCCAGCTCTGGACAAAGCAGGGGTGGTGATACTCCTAATGAAGATGAATATTTAGCCGCTTTTAGAGAGGCTCCTGGAAGGCTGCCCAGCCTGCACTTGCTGTTCCAGTCAAATTGGCGGCACAATGAGGTTGGAGGGAAGGGGCCCGACACGCTGGCTGAAGTGGGGAAGTGTGGTGGTGGTGGTGGTGGGGGCTAGGGGAGAGGGAAATGATTTGGGTGGCAGACAGATGAGGGGGAGGCACATGTGCCTGTGTGTTCCTCTGGTGAATGAGCAGAAAGCAATGCGAATGTGTTTGTATTTATTTTTGCACAAGCATGTACATGCATAGCAGCATGGTTTGGTATCAGAGGAGGAGGCAGGGAGCTGCAGAGCTACTGTGGATGATGAGAAGGATAATACACAGTAATTCTAGGTTGGACTCATTATTTTTCATTCTGACACCATCCTGTTTATAAATATCTCATAATATTTTAAGATGTCCTTCAGACATATTCTTGTGGCGGTGTTGTTTTTTTAATACTGTTTTTTTATACCATATACTTACACTCGAAAACACTGTCATGTTGTCTAACAGGATGTAAAGAATAGCGTAGGATGAATCATGAAATGGAAATCAACTGTGACAGTGATACTGAGAGTATAAACAAACATAACATTGACAGACAACAATAAAAAAAAGTGTCTTGGATGGGAATTTACTGTAGTTTACAGTGCTCTGCTAGAGGATCAGCTCTGGCTGCAACACCCACCCTGACACTGACAGAAAAAGTTCACAACATGACCTTATATCAGTTCAATCAGGACAGACCATTTACGACAAGAGAGCCAGGTTTGAAGATGAAGATGAAATTACATTTATTGTGCACAAAATAAACTTTTGGCGCTTAGACCACGGGGTGTAGACCAGCTGAGTAAACTGATCTGGGGATGAGAAGCTTGCATCTGAAGAAGTTATATCCCCCCCGGGCCTAGACACTGGTGGTGGTAGGGAAGCTAGAAGTCGCCTGATGAGGGAACTTCTCGGTTGAAGATCCAGGTTAAGACAGTCTGTATCTTGATGGAGATGGTGCCGGGGTGGAGGTGGGCTGAGAGTTTAGCTGAAATGACGGCTGGATGACAGGAGAGAGAGAACTTTTAAATTTTTGACGCTAATGACTGATTGGTGGAAGAGAAAGAGGATGGCAGACTGATTGGTTGAATTATGAGAATAAGGGTGGAGCGAGAGGATAGCGGGAAAATAGGGAAAGGGCTTTGAGGCATGCTTAAAGAGATAGTCTTCCTGTCTGAACTTTCGCTTAGCTTCATGTGTGGTGTTTTTATTCATTTTAATGGTTTTCTTTAAACTTTGAACACAGTTTCTCTGCTGCAAAGTACAAACATGGCACCATTAAAGGCACCTTGCTTACATCCTCTAACAGAAATAATAACAAAACCCAGGCCTACATGTGGTAAAGTGCAGGTTGTATATCAAAACCATCAAGACCACACCAGACCGCTTCTGCACATGTGCCAACATTTTACTTTTCTCCTTTTTTCTCACCACACTGGTGTGAACGGAACACTTTATGGAGCTGTGCTCTGCAGACGTGCACGAAAAAACAAGCACATCAAACTGAATTTCCCTCTAAATTGAATATAGACCGATCGGTTCATTGTAAAACATAAGTTTATTGATGTAAATGTGGTGATTTGATTTCTGTACATACAGAGCCCCAAGGCAGCACTGCTCTTCTGTCCAGTTCACACATGAGGCTTCACTTTTCATTCAAACAAACTAATCAACAACTAAACAAACATTCAACAACTAATCAATGAGACCAATATTAATATCCCCCAAAATAGAATTGAACCAGCCGGTGGTAAACCACAAAAGCCCTGCCGGTAAATTAATCGGCTCGCTTTCGCCCCCCGGGATGACGATGCAGATTGACCGGCCGATCATCTCGACCAGCTGTTGCCTCTGAGACGACCCTCTGCTCCTGGTCGGCTGCTCCCACACGTGGAGCTTCACTTCTCCGAAAACATTAGAGCAAACTTCCAAACAGGCTTCTTTTGGATAAATTAAAACAGCTTTTTAGCTGCTGTACTGCTACCGGTACATTGGTTTGCACACGTGACACTTCAGCTGCCACCGGAAGTAAGCAAAACAACGTTAATTGCATTATTTTTTTTAATGCATTAAATGTTTAAAATTAATCACCAAAATGAACGTGTTAACTTTGACAGCACTAGTAATAATTGTTCTTGAAATATCAATTTTTTCTTACTCGTATAAGTTTCATATATGGATAATTGACACTTAATGTTTTTTTCTTATTTTCCTCTTGTCTTTCTGCCTGTGAAGACCCCTCCTGACCTGTGTTTGTTGCACATGCACTTTGTTCACTGTAAACTGTGGTGCTAGAGGAAGCTAACCTTTAACTGACTGAACACAAAAAATAGTACAACCTAAACACATTAAAAAAAAAGAAAGAAAGAAATCCTCATAGTCTCCCAAAATTGTTTAAAAATCTAAATGATGAAGTCAGTCTCTAAGTGAATGTTGAGAAGTTGCTGTGCCATGTGCTGTCACGGTACAGTCTACCTTTGGCCGAGGCTGTGAGCTCACTCCTATTGCCAGGTGGAGAGGGGGAGATGGAGAGAGCCGCTGGCCATTAGCAATGTTGGCTATTGGAAATGAAAAGAGAAGAAATTTGGGGCAGCTTTGCCACCCGTTTGAAGTAGGGACAGCTTGTTTGTGAAGTGGAGGCTGAGTGTTCAGCTTTCATGTCCTGCTCTTATGTGACCTAGGGAGACCTCAACTTCATAAACCATATTGACTATATCGCTTGGAAAAAATACAAAAAAAAAAAAAAAAAAGGCACAATATCTATTCCAGCACTTATGGTGCTGTGAAACCTGAAGCTTTATGAAGTGAGATGAATGACAGAGCTGTGGGAGTTTCAAGGCCAGCCCCTGACACGACTTCCTAAACAAACATTAAAATGTTTAAAAGTGTTGGCTCATTACCTGAGTAATAAATAAGCGGTTTAAGTGAATGATGTGACAGTTAATTTCAGGCTGCATAACAATACCAACTCTGTGACAGTTACTAAGATTTTTTTATTTTTTTTTAACAATATTGTCACACTCCATCAGCACTCGCTCTGTGATCCTGTAAACAATTCTGTGATTACACATGAATTAAAAGTGAAACCATGAAATTGCAAGTCCTCTCACCACCTTCTCTAAAGTTGAAATCTTGTGCTCTTAACGGGAGTTTTTGACACAACTGCTGATCCAGCTCTCAGGGATGAGGGCTTGAGAGACTTAGACCTTTTTTTGTCGTCTCTGCATTTCTTGCGAGGGAATTGGCAGATTATTTGGTCAACCTCGATCAGTTCCACCACAGCTTAGGGGGATACATGCTCGCTGACTAATATTGCCCAGAAATCCATCAAAGTCAGAGGGCTTGTCCCTCTTTTAAAACTTGTGCGTTCCAATCAAGCGCTCAGCAAGTCAAAGCCATCACAAACAGGCCATATTCTGTCTGCAACTGACACTGACAGATCCCAATGAAAATAAATTATGCTGTCTCCGAACATGGGAGCACCTACTGTAATGTTGAATGAGATGGCTTTAATCTTCAAAGCAGTCCTTTAACGTGATGCAGTTTTCTTTGCCGCTTTAATATCCTCAAAATAAAATAAAGTTCAGATGCCAGGGGCGGTGTTTAACCCAGTTGGTAGAGCACCCGCCCCATGTGTTGTCACTCTACATGGCCCCGGTTCGAATCCCGCATCGAGCGGCCCTTTCCTGCGTGTCATTCCCCCCCTCTGTGCATCCCCATTTCCTGTCTCTCTCTGGACTGCACTTTCAATTAAAGGCAAAAAGCCCCAAAAAATATACTTAAAAAAAGCAAACAAAAAAAACAACTTAAGATGCCGTTCATTCTCTCAAGAGAGTTTTGATGGAGGACACAGAAATGCCTTTCTCTGTTCGAGTGTGATTGCTATACAACACAAGTTGGGTTTCCATCCACCTTTTCTTATGCGCATTTTGTGAAAATGCGCATAAATTCTTGAATGGAAACGCCAGAAATTCGAATAAAGGCAGTAAATGCGCATAAAAGTTTATACGCTTGGAGGGGGTGGATTTGTCAGCGTATCGAATAAAGGAAATGCGAGTTTTTGTGATGGAAACAGATTACCGTATTTCCTCTAATAGAGGCCGAGGCCTTTATTTACTTTAGCTGCCCAGGGGAACCGGCCTGTATTGGAGACCGGCTTATATTTGAGAGAGGCTATTATTTCTTCCTCTGTTTCATGCTGGTGCTCAAATTTGACAGTTACCGTGCTCAGTTTTCATTCTGCCTACAATTAATTATATTTTTTTACACATTACTGTAGCAGGTACCGCAACAGCAGCGATCAGCTGGACAGGATTAGGCTAATAAACGCTGGAGCACAAGTGACCAGTTTTGTCACAGATCGGGTAGCGTCGCAAATCGGGTAGTGACACGCCATGCTGCTAAAGCTCTCTTCGGTCGAGTTGTCAGTGACTGTTTCCTTGAAGCGTGGGTTCATGTGGCACTTCAGATCTAGCTACTGCCATCTGCTGGCACTTGTGGGTTACTGCATCCGTGTTTGGCCGCCTGAGACCAGTGCATCCACAGTGACTGAAATTCAGGTTTTTTCTGTTTGTTTGTTTTTTTCCCATTGACCCGGCCTGTATTTGGGGCCGGCCTTTATTTGTTCGTGTAAACCACGCCCCCGGCCATTATAACAGACCCGGCTATTAAATAGATACCGGCTACTATTAGAGGAAATACGGTATGCGAATTGAGCCAGAGTTTGTGGGTGAAGTGCTGCTGGACTTCACCCAGCGACGCCCCGGTCTCCCAGCTCTCCTCTCTGCACCGCAACACAAACGCGCTCCGTAACCCATAATCTTTTGTTTATGACGGTTAAGACTACACAAACACACGCCGTAACATCGTTATGTAATTTATTGATTTTTCACCGGCTTCGTATGTAAACAGATGCACATGGAGGAGAGGAGCATAACCAAAACAGCGGAAAAGCGAGCAGACTGTCACAGTTCCCTACTGTCTTTCTGTGTAAATATCTCATGTTACAACATGAAAACCTACAGCATATTCAAGTGCGGCCTATAGGCTATATGTATTTTCTTTTAAAATGTAGCTGGTGCGGATTATACAGGTGCATCTATAGTCCGGAAAGTACGTAAATTGTCCATGATGTTGAGTGTCAGCTGAGTGTCAACTATTGGATACATTCACGCTCTCTTATGACGTAATCTCACGGTGCACTCCTCCTAATCGCAAAACACTAATGAATGGAAACGGGCATAAATTCGCTTTGCTTTTTGCGCATTTTCACAAAATCCGCTTTTAAATTCTATACGACTTGGATGGAAACCCAGCTACAGGTAAGTGTCTCACTGTTAGCTGAATTCTAGGAGGTGATTGCAGTAATAGCGTCACTGCATCACAAGCACGGAGGCATTGTTGTATTTTTAAACTTTTGTTTTGAAACCTTTAGGAACCTGCTAACGGCTAATAAACCCCAGGTGTGCGGGCTGATTACCCAGCTGCAGTAATTAGGATAATGTCATAGGCAATTCTAGGTACTGTATCTGTGTAGCAGTGATGTACATGCATACATAAAAGGTGCTAGGTTTAAGTTATATCTGCTGTCAAATGTGGCTCCTTTGATGGCAGGTGGTTGTCTTTTTTTTTTTCTTGACAAGAGCTTCAGACACTGTGCAGTGCTCCATCTTGAGGGCAGACTTAAGGCTACAGTGACAAAATGAGCCAGTGCTAGCTGCTAAGTGTGCAAGAGACAACTCTCTTGGCCTTTTTATGGAGTAATGGAAGTAAGTTTAAAGCTAAATCATGTTTTATTACACTTACCGCCTGTTTAACTAAAGGTTTGTGTGTGTAAAAACGTACACAAACTTGACACATGCTGAAGTTCATCAACTGGTGCACCGAGGATTGCGTCTCTAAAAAGGGCTAAATAACACACACAATCCATTCAGTGCATTTGCCTTAATGAATATGCAGTACGCAAATATATAAATATTGGGAGTAGATACAAATAGATTAATTTGCACGCAATGTGATTTACCAGACCTGAAAGTGATTGCAGTGGCTGTTTTTCAGTCTTTATTTAGCACGTTTGAAAGGCAAGTCTCATTGGAATGACAGAAGAAAAAATAATTCAGACATATTGTGCATTTAGTCATCATGTTGGAGCTGAACAAGTCTGATTTGAGCAACTCACAGGGAGTTAGTTTATACATGTCAGGGCTAAAGGTATTTCATCTCTGCGTCATTCCAGTGAACTGTGGCTGTTTTTCAGGTGTGTTAAAACTCATTTAAGTGTTTTTTTGTTTGTTTTGTTAAGTATATTTTTGGGGGCTTTTTATTGCCTTTAATTGATAGTACAGTCAAGAGAGAGACAGGAAATGGGGAGGCAGAGAGGGGGAATGACATGCAGGAACGGGCTGCCTGATGCGTGTTGTTACTCTCTGCATATCTCTCTTCTCTCTCCATTACCTGGCTGCTCAGCTCTGTGACTGGGACTGAGAGACGTCACTGCTGCCTTCACCCCTTCTTCGGTCACTCTGGTCAGGCGGTTTCGATCCGAGTGTGGCCAAAGTGTCCCACCTGAGCTCATAGCTGCACCTCCGTCCCAATGAATGACAGCTGGTATCCCAGTTATATCTCACACAGGCTTCGCCCTCTACTGGACTCTAAGGGTATATCTCTCCTCCAATCGCGTACGCGCGATGGCCCACTGAAATTTGCATGTACGTAGCCGGCCAGTATGGCGTGCCTACCTTTCCCGCCCTTTAGCGGGCTATATAAGCAGATGCACCGCCAGCTGCCCTCATTCCTTTTTACTTCAGCGTCGGCGAGTGCCCACTGTCACACTAGCTCCTAGGATGGAGTCGCCGCTTCAGGAACAACGCCTCTGCCGGCATCATCGCCCCGGCAGACCTACATCTTTGCTTCGAGCGTCTCGGGAGGAAGCGCGCCACCGCCGGGCTGGAGCAGCGACGGCAGGAGGGGGACGCCGCTCCAGCGTACACCACCTCCACGCCGCCTGATGAAGCTTCGCCGCCCAGACCCGCCTCAGCCTCTGCTGCAGACTCGCCGCCGCTACGAGACGAGGAGGATGAACTCTCCCTCTCCGACGGCTCGACGGTGTTTGGCGCCGCTTCTATCAAGCTCAACTTCCCGTAAGTCATGACGACTGCAGCGGAGTGTGTCGGGCTTCCCCTGCCCCCCCCCCCCCCACTGCCCCCGAAGCCGGTGAGCCGCCTCCGCGTGTGCAGGGCGAGACGGAGACTGTGTTCCCCGGTGTGCCCCCGCTCGAAGACGCTCTGGCTGCGTTCATTATCCCACACTCAGCCGGCTGGTCAGGACACAGGAAGCCACTACCACCGCTGCTGCAGGATAAGGACACGCTGGAATATTTTGACAAGATATTCCAGCTGGGCGCACAACTAGCAGCAGCAGCAAACAACCTCGGTGTGTTGGGCGTAGCAGCGGCGGCTTCACTCCCGCGCGACGCCCCCCCTTCCCCTGACACTATGGAGTATCTCGGCCGGACCATCGGTCAGATGAACAGGACAGGGAGTTGCTACTGCTGCCGGACGAGTGATGTCACTGTCGGGCGTCGGCTCTCGCCACGTCTGGCTAGGTCTCACCGCCCTCCCCAGAAGGGACCGAGAGGATCTTCTGGCTGCACCGGGCTGGTCTCTTTGGCTCCTCACTACGGTGACGCAGCGGCTAAAGAGACTGGAGGAGGAAAAGGCGCAGCTGAGCCGTCATCTACCGCTCGCTGTCGCCGCCAAGCAGAAGGGAGAGGTCAAGCTGCCCCGCCGCTACGCTACGGCGAGGCGGAGGGATCGCCGCCAGCGAAGAGGCTTCTCCGCGGCGGATCCCCCAGCTGACCCACAGCCAGCCCCAGCGGGCCCGCCGCAGCAGCGCCCCGCATGGGACCCCAGCGCGTCCCGTCCCGCGGCGGCTCGCAGCACACCCAGGCCGAAGCTGTCCTGGGGCACACAGCGACCAGAGTGACAGTTAACGGGAGGGACGGCACCGGCAGGCTGCCTCGCCGCCCTCCCTCATTGTTCATATGGTTCTGTATGTTCTGCTTGTGTTCACTGTTCTGTGGATGTGAAAAATGTTTTTATTAAAACATGTTACTTCACTAACAGAGCAAAAATTCCCCCTCCCACCTCCACCATGCTCCCCGCTTGCCGCGCAGCCCCGGCCGGTGTAGTCACCGCTACACCGTCGGTCAGGCTGCCGGTGGCTTGTGTTACACCGTCACATCCCCGCAGCGGGCCCGGCAAGCAAGGCCCCCCGGTCATGGTTTCACAAGCACACTCACAACACACCCTCTACCGTCCCCGTTGTGGGAGACGCGGTAGAGCGGAGCACCGTTGTCAACCGGGTAAAAGCTACCGTTGTCCCTCTCTATGAGCGCTACAACCGGCGAGGCTGCACAAGAAAACATTGCTCCCCACTGGTTGTAGCGACCACAGTTAGCCCCGCGCGCTGCTAGCCGACACCGTGTCACTTCCACGGTGCGTCCGGCTCAGCGTGTTGACCGGCTGACGAGCGATGATTGTCACCGCCGAGCTAACGGCTACAGCGGTGACAAGCATCGTTCACAGCAGCACGGCAGGGCTGTGTTTCCGGACAATGAGACGGCTGCCTCACGCTCGTTTAACCCGCGCCGCTCCAGTGAAGCGGCCGGGCTAACACGAACTGTCTCCCCGGTAAACAGCAGTGGAGCGGCCAACGTCTGACCGCTCTGGTCCTGTGGCTGTTATTTCCACGGGCGGATCTAACAGCGGCAGGGACGTCATGACGGTGAGGTGCCGGGCGGCGGTGGTGCGTTCAGGTGACACCACGCCGGCTCGGACAACAGAGATGCGTTCACGGACGGCCCCGCGAGCTCGGACAACGGGCTTGGTGCGTTCAGGGACGACTCAGCCCTTTCACAGAGGGCCCCCCATGGGCCAAACTCCCGTTTATGGCGGGTTTGGCGGCGGAGAGGGCCGAAATTGTGTACCACAGCTTTCTAGAAGCTGCTCCACAGCTGTCTGCGCGTCCTCTCACGTGTTTTTACGAAGCATGGCAGAGCAGCTGCGTACTGACAGACTGGCTGGACAGGACCCTCAGACTAGGATATTCTCTCCAGTTCTGCGGGCTCCCCCCAGCGTTCAGGGGACTACAAGAGATGAATCTATCCTCTCAACATGAGATAGAGTTCCTCGAGGGGGAAATTCAGGACCTGCTATCAAAACAGGCCGTGTCAATTGTCCCTCTTCACGACAAGGAACGAGGTTTTTACTCCCCATACTTTTTGGTTCCCAAAAAGAAAGGGGGCTACAGACCCATCCTGGACCTCCGTGCCCTGAACACACGTATCGGTCGCAAAACGTTCCGCATGCTAACCACAAGGAGGCTGCTGGTACTCGTCCAACCAGGCGATTGGTTCTCTACCATCGACTTGAAGGACGCTTATTTTCACGTCGAGGTGGCACCAAAACACAGGAAGCTCCTGCGTTTTGCATTTCAGGGAACAGCCTACGAATACAACAGGCTGCCATTTGGCTATTCCCTGGCCCCTAGTACGTTCAGCAAATGTGTGGACGCAGCGCTACAACCGCTGCGCAGCCAGGGGATGAGGGTCTTCTTTTATCTGGACGACCTCATCGTGATGGCCAGGTCCAAACAATGGGCCATTTTTTTTCACACAGTTCAGTTGATACTTCACCTGACCAAGTTGGGTTTTGCCATCAACTGGAAGAAGAGCAACCCCCAACCAAACCAGCGGGCCGAATACTTGGGGATTGTGCTCGACTCTGTCAGCCTGAGAGCCACTCTGTCGGAGTCCAGACGGACAGCCCTACAGCAGGAGGTTCTCAAGCTGCAACAGGTTCCACGTGTCACAGCCTTGGCCGTCATGCAAGCACTGGGGCACATGGCAGCAGCTCACCCGGTGGTTCCACTAGGACTGCTGCACATGCGTCGCCTGCAGAGATGGTTCGCCAGCCTACGCTTAGACCTCAAGAGGCAGAAGTTTCGGCTGCTGACAGTCCCCCCAACAGTGCGGGGCAACCTGCAGTACTGGGGGTCCCCACGACATTTGTTGACCGGAACACCACTAGGACGAGTGACCTCGTACACGTCGGTGTTCACGGACGCCTCCATGATGGGGTGGGGAGGCACCTGCCTGGGGAGGGCGATAGGTGGTGTGTGGCCTCCGGGGGAGGACCGCCACATCAACCTCCTCGAGTTACAGGCAGTGTTCCTGGTTCTCCAACACTTCAGTCACCTGTTAAGGGGGAGACACGTGTTGGTGAGGACCGACAATCGCACCACAGTCGTTTACATCAACAGACAGGGCGGTGTACATTCCACTGCCCTGTTAGCGATGGCGGAGAACCTGTGGTCATGGGCTTCAGAGCACCTACAATCTCTGAGAGCCCTCCACGTTCCAGGAATCGAGAACAGGGGGGCCGACCTCATGTCAAGGGGCGGCCCCCTGGAAGACGAGTGGAGACTGCAACCAGAAGTGGTACAGCAGATCTGGACACGATTCGGGAGGACAACGGTGGACCTGTTTGCCAACAGGTCGAACACCCACTGCCCCCCTTGGTTCTCCCTGAGCCCGCAAGACCATCCACCCTTGGGGGTGGACGCATGTCACAGGAGGCAGGCGCGATACAGGCGCTGCCGATCCTGGGCCAGTCGCTTCAAGCCTGGGCCCTGAAAGGGACAGGTTAATGCGGACTGGGCTGACTGCGCAGGTGGTGAAAACCATCCAAGCGGTTAGGGCTGGATCCACCATTGCCTGTTACAGGGCTAAGTGGTTAGGTTTCCAGCATTGGTGCGAAGAGAGGGAAGTGGACCCACTGACATGCTCAGTGGGAGACACTCTTTCCTTTCTACAGCTTTTGGTTGATAGAGGGCTGTCTCACGCGACTGTTAAGGTTTACGCTGCAGCCATCTCATCATGCCATGAAGGGTTGGGCGGAGGTCCAGTCTTCGCCCACCCTCTGGTAAAACGGTTCCTGCAGGGGGTCAGAAGGCTACGACCAGTGGCACGCACTTCTGTACCACAGTGGGAATTGCCACTGGTACTCGAGGCCCTCACAAGGGACCCCTATGAGCCTTTGGAACGCTCCTCCTTAAAGGTGTTGTCGTTCAAGACAGCGTTGCTTCTTGCTCTGGACGTCAGCCAAGAGAGTGAGCGAATTGTGTGCCCTGTCAGTCCACCCGAGTTGTTTACTCCTTCGCGGGGACCGCAGTGGTGCCATCCTTAAACCGAACCCCTCCTTTCTTCCTAAGAACATAAGGAGCTCATTTCGGTCCAGAATCATCCAGTTGGAGGCTTTTCACCCTCCCCCTCATGAGGATTCGAGGGAGGCGAAACTGCATCTCCTATGCCCTGTGCGTGTGTTGACATACTATGTCGACCGAACAGCCACTGTCAGGAACACCGACCAGTTGTTTGTGTGTTATGGTGACGGGACGGCTGGCAGAGCCCTGTCCAAGAAACGCTTGGCGAGGTGGATGTGTAAATGCATCCTCTCAGCCTACAGTCAAGCGGGTCGAGAACCCGCCCACTGTGGTCCGGGCGCACTCCACAAGAAGTGTGGCAACGTCTACGGCCTGTTCAGTGGTGCGAGTGTTGAGGACATATGTACGGCGGCATCGTGGTCTTCACCCTGCCCGTTCATAAGGTTCTATCTCTTGGATGTATCAGGCTCCTTCTCCAGGTCTGTGCTCACTGTAGGGTCACAGGACATGTGAGAGGAAGGATGTGTCAAGTGTTTTTTAAATACTTGATCCCCACAGGGTGTCATGCACCTGCATTGGACTGTGCTCTGCTAGGACACTGTCAATGAGGTGCGCAGGAGGTCTAGGGTTGAGACCCCTGCGAGGTTAGACCACAACTTCACCCAGCCTAGTCAGGTGCTGCTAACTGGGATGAAGTTGTACCCGTTATCACTCCATACGGTGGTTAAGATTAATAAAGTGGTGACTGGGTCTTGGTACCTAACCGGTAGCTGGTGTGGTCAGTGGGCGGAGCCTCTCCCGCGGCAGGGAGTACATAAATCGGGGCTTCGCCTACTGTACCCATAGAGTCCAGTAGAGGGCGAAGCCTGTGTGAGATATAACGAAGGTTACGATATTGTAACCCTAGTTATATTAACACAGGCGGAGCCCTCTACTTAGGGCCCTGCCGCTCTTTCGCCTTACGCTGAAGTTTGGTGGAATGAGGGCAGCTGGCGGTGCATCTGCTTATATAGCCCGCTAAAGGGCGGGAAAGGTAGGCACGCCATACTGGCCGGCTACGTACATGCAAATTTCAGTGGGCCATCGCGCGTACGCGATTGGAGGAGAGATATACCCTTAGAGTCCAGTAGAGGGCTCCGCCTGTGTTAATATAACTAGGGTTACAATATCGTAACCTTCGTTACCTGCCCAGCAAAGAGAGTGGGCTGCACGTTATAAACTGTTTTGTTGTCTGTAACAACATCTATTGCACGTCTGTCCGTCCTGGGTGAGGGATCCCTCCTCTGTTGCTCACCCTGAGGTTTCTCCAATTTTTCCCTGTTAAAAGGGTTTTACTATGGAGTTTTTCCTCAGTCGATGTGAGGGTCTAAGGGCAGAGGATGTTGTTATGATGCTATGTAAAGCCCTTTGAGACAAACTGTAAAAACGGGCTATACAAATAAAATTGCCTTGCCTTGCCTTGCCACCTGCTGCTCAACACTGGTCAGGGCATCTCTTCCCGGTTTGCAGAGGTTTTATGATAAACCAAATTTTATTTTGTTCTCTGCCTTATATCTTCTCATCTTCTCTTCACTTCATCTGTTCTCTTCCTGTTTTCCTTTCCACATTTAGTTTCTCACAGATCATCTGATTGATGTTGCTCATCAAAATGTTTATTTGCCCCTCTGTATTAATCCGTCAGATCAAATGTGATTCTGCATTTGCAGCCATCAAGCTATCTGTCCACACTCTCAAAGGTGAAAAAACTGTTTTGCATGTGTTGTCATTTAGGCAGTTACACTTAGTAGATCACAAGTTTTAAGTGCTGCAACTGACCATGCAAAATTCCACGTGGAGGAAGCAATTTAGTGTTCCTTATTTAGGATCTTAGTATATCAGGCCCTTAGAAGTTAAAGGGATAGTTCACCCAAAATTAAAATTTCACTCATTATCGATTCACCCTCATGTCGACTAAGGGCTGGGGAGAATTTTCAGAGTCCTCCGTGACATCTCGGAGTTACGGGGGGGTCCCTGCAGCAGTATTTGTCCATATAATGGTTGTGAATGGTGCTCACTTTTCTTTGTTCAAAAAGACACACCAAAAAACATCCAAATACCTCCATGCTGCTCGTCTGTAATGTCCCTCTTGTATTGAAGCCCCGACATGAGAAATTGTTCCGCCGGTCAGTGCAAGAGCAGTGAACTGAGACACTGGGAGCCTCCGCTACAAACAAGCTTAAAATATAGACTTATTGAATTTTTTTCGGAACAATTTCTCATGTCGGGGCTTCAATACAAGAGGGACATTACAGACGAGCAGTATGTAGGTATTCGGATGTTTGGATGAATACTGCTGCGCGGACCCCCCCTTCCCCCCCACCGTAACTCCGAGAAGGCACGGAGGACTCTGAAAATTCTCCCAGCCCTTAGTCGACATGAGGGTGAGTAGATAATGAGTGAAATTTTAATTTTGGGTGAACTATCCCTTTAACAGCTGCTATCACTGGCTGAGTAACAATAGCTAAACACACATGAAACTCCTTTACTATCATAATGATTGCATTTACGCAATGTTATGAAATACTGCTGAATCAGAATCAGTTCAACCTGCTCCTAATGAGGTTTGAAATAACTCTGATTGAAACTGTAACAATGCATCCTTTCTTTTTTTTTTTGCTATCAATCTGATATAACAAACATACAGTACTTGATGATTCACTGGACTTAAAGGTGAGCTTTAATTTGACATACTGTAGCCTGTGGTTAAAAACAAAGGAGATGTTTTATTTTTTAAACGTAGAGACACAAATGAATGTGGCGTTTGAAACGGAAATGTTCAGTCAAGGTAGAATACACTAAATTGTACATCTGTGCCTTCACACGTTTCACGTACATTAGCTATTCTCTTCTTACCTGCAGCCATTACAAATGTCAATGCTCTGCTTTGCTCAGCAGGATGTCAGACACACAAATGTAGGTACACACAATTTCACATTCCTCGTGGTCCTCGGCTGCAGCATGTGACAGAAAAAAAACAGTTATTCAGCACAGGTCCCACGGGTTAGCTGTCTGCTCATTTGTTAATGACAAGCATTTGGGGTAACCATCGATTTCCTGTGGCACTAATTAAGCGTAGACTCATTAAAACGTTTGCTATACATCCTGCCTTAACTTTGCTGGTTGTTTTATTCTTCTCTCTCTTCTTTCATTTTACTTTGATCATGGTTTTTAATCTCTTTTGTAGAGGTGAACCTTCATATGTCTACACAAAAACTTATCACAGAGAATAATGAGGATACAATGATCCTCAACTCGAGTTAAATGTAGAGGTAAATGCCTAAATGTGCTGTAGGTGTTTAATATGTTTCCAACAGTCCTGAGTCTCCTCGCTTTTTTGTCTTTAGGCTGAGTTTGTTCATTAAGTTTTGAATTATTTTAGTAAACAGAGCTGATTTTGTCAGTTTTACCCCAAATATTCCCGCACCTGAGGGGCAGCACAGTGGTAAGAATTTAATATGATAATTATGGAAAACTCTTGGCTCTGATTCTGGCAAAGATGAAACTAAAACTGGGAGGTATTTGAGCAGACTTTCACATCCATTTAGAAGCACAATCTGTATTAAAAGCCCAGTTCTTCTCATTCCGAGCAGTCGTATTGATCCACCCAGCTGTCCTCCCTGCGTGTGTGTTCACATTGGGTGCCAGGTCAGATATCTGTTCCTGGTGCCTGCTGACATCCATGTGCAGCCGCCTGATCACAGTTCACAAGGTGATGCATTGTCATCTGGTTATTTAACTGTAAAAACACCACCCCAACATTTATGGTATCTAGTAATGGCTAGTTTCCCTTTGCTTTTTTTATTTTCATATTTTTTTATCCATTTTGCTGTAACAGTAATACAATAAAAGCCAAAGCAGTTTTGTTGCAATATTTAAGTATTTGAAAGATTTGAAGAAGGAACAACAGAAAGTGTGTCTTTCCAAAGATACAGTAATGTCCCTGTTAACCTAGCATAAATAAGACCTGACTCCTGACATGTTTCACTTGAAATATTTTTAACCACATCAATTGTTGTTATATTGGAGGAGTCCGTTGGCAGACGGCCACTGTGTGCATAATTTTAAATAGCCTTTGTATAGAATAAGTAAAGAGGTTAACAGAACATCTTAACTCATTGAGTGCCAGCCCTTTTATAAAATGTTAAGTGCCATGTGCCAGCGTTTGGGGGCATTTTGAGTAATATTTTAAGACCAAGAGAATATTTTGTACTATGACTCTGAAAACACCAAATAGCTCAAAGGAAAGAGGAGACTCTCTATTTAACTAGGGAAAAAACATTTGTTTGTACCTTGTTCCATTCTTGATTTATCTTAAGTTGAATAGAGCCTGGTTGCACCAAAAAGACCACTTTTTTTCTAGAAAGCTGTGAAAAATGCATTTTTGTGAAAGAGAGTCTCTCAAGAAAAACATTGATTTATCTGTTTTAATTTTGGCTTCAAAAACATATAAGACATCTGAAAATTTCATTTCACATGTTTTTTCATTGTACAAAAAAAACTCCTCCTACTCCTCCTGCAGTTGCTGCCCCCTCACCCTCTCCTACCCCCCTCCCCCTCTCCTAACCCCCTCCCCTCCCCTCTCCTACTTCTCCTCCTGCTGCATCCCCTCGTCTCTGAAGTAGGGAGGGAGACGTCATGCTGTTCTTCAGCCTCTTTGCTGGACGCGGCCGCGGCAGCAACTCACCGCGCTGATCTCTCGGTTCGTCGTCACGTCGGTTTCAGACAGCAACTGGTGAAACTGACTCTGCGATCCACTTTCGCTTCGGCATTTTGGTGCTGATCATCTACATAAGTTTACCTTTCCTGCCTCCTCCAATCACTCCATGCTGGAGCTATGCTAATAGCATCCGTGGCTAAGCTTTCCTACAGCTCCACGTTACACTTGTTCCAGGCTCTGCCCGTCGTTTTTCTCTAGAAATAGAAACTTTTTCCAACTTTTTTATCTCCGTACCGATCACGCTCGTCTTCTTCTACTTCTTCTTCTTCTTCTTCTTCTTCTTCTTCACTTCTTGCTCTGATCTACAGTCTTCTTCGTTCTACACATCCCAGAAGCCCCAAAATTACTCAGTGTGCGCGACAGCGTCCCCATTTACCAGCCGCAGAAAAGTGCATTTGACGTCCATGAACGTCATTGGCACTCAAGCGTTGGATATTGATTGACGTCCATAGACGTCAATGGCACTCAATGAGTTAATAGAAGCCACATTTTTGTTGTCTTTCTTGCTTCTGAGTTACTCTCTGCAACTCTGACAAGAAAATGTTGACAAGAGGAACATGATGACTGATAGAGTTGGTTAAGTGAAACCAGATACTACGAACAAAGGGAGGTGGGAAAAATGCATTTCTTTGTGGTTAAAGCAGAAGTAAGCGATCCAGTCGTTTTGGCTAACTTCTTGTCAGCCGATGGAGTTAGCAGCCCCCGCCCTCGTCATGGATCTATTGGTCCTCGGCTCGTCCCTACGTCACCACATTCACGCACATCCCTTGGCTGCACACACAGCCATTCATGCTGTTCTCTCTCCTCATTGGATAAAGGTTGTAGGATACAAGGAAGTATACAAGATCTTTCTCCTCGGCTTACAGCAGAGCAGAGTGACTGACAGACCCGTGTTTCGGACCAAACACTCTATGTAAGTGATTGCTGTCGGAAGATATAACTATTTAAGACTTATATTAACACAAACATTCCGCTTACTTCTGCTTTAACCAAATCAGTTGGAGTTAACTTCAATATACTTGTGGCTATGGTTTCGCAGCCATTCTGCCACAATTCTAAACAGATAATGGTGTTGCTTCTCTCCTTATTAACCTGCGTGCTGAGTGCGTGTTTGTCCGTGAACCAAAATTTCAGAGAAAAGTGCACCGAAAATATTAAGTAACTCCAGAAATACCAAAGGCAAGACATGAATGAAGTGCTCAAGGAAATGCTAACACGAGGGCATCATTAGACAAAGGAAAGAGATGTTGGTATAGAAAGCCAGGGAGACTGGAGACAGTCACAGTCTGATGTCCCAAGTTTGCACAGCTTTTGTTTAGTCAGTGAATTTGCCAAATAAGAGTTTCCGATAAAATATATGCACAGTGGTTAAACCTGGCCAGAACTATCAGGAATGATGTCTCTACAGTAAAGTAGACGAGCATGCATGCACGTGCGCGCGCGCGCGAGAGGCCTCTCCCAGCAGATCATCACACAACAAGATTGTCCTTTTAACTTCACTGTTGCAGAAGAAATGATGTCTCGCTGATCCAGGAACACATTAAAAGCTCTGTGTTATAAATTCATGAGGTTGTTATTAAGATGAGCTCCATGTGAGGTTAAAAATTCTACTGGTGTGAACAGGCATGCCACTGTTTGTGTGATAGAGATGGTCTGGCAATACAACCCCAAAACTTTGTGTCCATGTCATGCATTGCTCTTGAGGGTGTTTATTTCTGTTTCCTGTCCTCCAAATGTGAAATTAAACATCTCCCCATGAATGACTGACTTACAAGTGTCATGACGAGTTGAGTCTGCCATAATAATACGGACTTGTAATAAATGTAAATATATCATAGTACAGTATGGCAGGTGCTACTCAGCAAGGGTTGCATGGGATTGCTTTAGATGGATTATTATTTCATCAATTTACTCTTTTACACGTGATAACTCCTAGAAACATGTTGTTTGTTTTTATTTCCTGCAGTTACAAATTGAAGTGTGTGGTTTTTCAAATGTTTCGAGAGCTCTTCATGAAAAGTATATGGTTTATATTTTCCAAGCTCCTCAAACCACAACAATCAATCAGCCAAATAAAAGAAACATTCTTAATGATATGCCACTTTTTTTGCAGTCCACATGATGAACTGTCAGCTCCGTTGGCACTTTGTGAACACAACACTTGTCCCATTATAACGGCAGGCAATTTCTTCTGCTCCAGTCGTGCTCGTGCTAGTGGGCAGCACTTGGAAATGTGTGGAATGAACAGCCTGCAACAATATCAAGTGTTAGCAGTCAACTCAACAGAAAGCTAATGAACCATGGCAAACAGCTTGTGGGGTGTAGCAAGAGAGAGCAGTTGCATCAAAAGCCCTTCATCGGCAGCTTGAGCACGCTTAAGTGAATAAACTACATCCTAAGGCTGGCAGAATACAGGCATAATACAATGGCATGTATACAACTCAATGTGAGAGAACAAGCAGACAGTGTTGCTCTAAAGAATAGCACAACAAAGATTCCACTTGAATGACCGAGGAAATGAATCACATTGACTTTTATGTGGTAACTTTGCTGTACATGATGTGTTTGGAGGTTTGTATTCAAGCAAAGTTAGACCGATTGTTGTGATGATAATAATGATGGTGATATAATATAAGGAGAATATGAGAAATTCTCACCCCCACATAAAGATGGAGGTTTGACATGTCTGCCTTCATTGAAGTAGTATATCAGGAGATTAGATTGGGTTGTATATTACACAGTGAATGACAGACAACATGTATGTGCTGTCAGATCTGTAAGTGTTTCAAATGGCTTAAATGGTAGAAAATATAGATGTAATAGCAGAAGAACAGGACAGGAAATACCAGTAACAAAATGGATCGGTCACGTCTGGCTGATGCACAGTTCACTCAGTAAAGTCAGCAGGGCTGATAATGATCCATCATAGTGTGTCTATATTGAAAACACAAAGAATTAACTATTCTGTTGCAGTGGCTCACATGTTCATTACAATGCATGTGTTTCAAAAGGGAAATGACAGTAGTCTGTCTGTCTGTCTGTCTGTCTGTCTGTCTGTCTGTCTGTCTGTCTGTCTGTCTGTCTGTCTGTCTGTCTGTGTCTTATTCTAATTTAGACTTTGATGCAGACGCTCTTAATATTACGTCACCTGACTGCCTACTTTGTTCCCATCCTAATAAAATGTAACGTACGTAATTAGCTGCTCATGCATACAGCTCAGTTGATGAAAAGAGGACAGGAAGGAATTTGTACCTCAGACAGACTAGCTTTTTTTTTTTTTCTTTTTTTTCTGAGCTTGATGCTGTGAAGAAAAATGTGCAATTGGCGTCACTCTGAAGCAAAGGATAAACAGAGTGGTGTTTTTTTTTTGTTTTAATAAATTTGTAACATTCTCTTGTTTCATCTCTGTATCAGTCAGACCCTGATATTAATTAGAATTCTTGTCCTATTACTCCTCACTGTGAAAGTATCCTCTTCTCCAAGTCATCTGCCCTCGCGTTGTGATCCCAGCTAGTCTTCCTCCCTGCAAATCCTTGCCCCTGTTTCCCATGTAGGTGTTGGACTTGCAATGTGAATGGCAGCATGAATGCTAATAGGCCGCTGTAATAAGGTCTTTGAAGTATGCAATACTCTGTAGCAGAATCATAATGTGAAAATGGGGAGAGTCCGCCCTGCTTGACACTAGCAGGCCCTCACTCCCTCCCTCTCTCTCTTTCCAACCCCTGTCATTCCAATTGCACTGTTTCTGTTCTCCCTCCCCCCCCAAAGCCCACCACCATCTCCCCTACATCTTTTAATATTCACCTCTGGCAGGAAGACTTGCCTTGCTTTGATAGGTCTTAGATGACAAGTGGAGTTTCCAAATACCAACATGTGGGATGTAGCGATCCGTGGGAAAAAAGTGAGGGATTGGACCCAACACAGAGGGGGCAGGATTATTGGTTTAGGAAAGAAATAGTGGGGGTTTAGGACAGGGTAGGGAGGATGGGGTGGGGTTGGTCGGAGGGGGGAGGCTAAGGTTCACTGCTGTTCCAGTTGAGGATGTAGTGGGTATGTTTTTTTTTGTTTGTTTTTTTCTTTCTGACTCCTTTCATCATTTTAATCCAAAGAACCGAAGTTAGAGAACCTGTCATGAGTTCAACTGTGTAGAGTGAAAGTTTTTGGAATTTGAATCTAATATGGCTAAATAGGAAAACTTGAAATGAAAAAAGACATTTTAAGTGCCCAAACACAATGAAACGTTTTGTGCTAGTGCTACAAAAGATGCTGCATCTATTAGCATGGCTTCCATTCACTGGCACTCCATTTACTCAGCTTTTTTCACAAATGACCCTGGACTGTTTTTAGGGCTTCACTAGAGGACTGCCTGGCTGGCTTTGTGTCTGATCTCTTAAGTTTTGACACAGACGTCTAAAATGGCAGTAGGCTTTGTTCATTTTGATGAACTGGAGCCTAAAGCAAGAAATCATCAAACCACTTAAAGTGAATTTTTAACGCCATCTCTCCAAGTAAAGTTAACAATTATTGTGCCTCTGAGTAGTTTTATTAGCCTGACTCTCGCCAGACCCTTGTAGTTCCGCAAAGCTACGCTGAGCTCCACACAAGGGTCTGGGACTGCTCCATAGGCGATTCATTTCAGAAGGCGGGGCCTTGTAAAAAAATCTTGTATGTGATTGGATAAACCACTTGTCCGTTATCTTGAATGACGTGCTACTTCAGCCACTCACATCGTTCTCTGTTCATCTTTCAAAGAATTAATATTCGATAGATTCGACAAAACAGTTGAAATAGCAGAATCAATGCCAACGCACGACTCCTCACTGCGAGCCGCCATTGTTGTTTGACTCAAACAGTCGCTTCAGCGCTACGTCACACCTCAGAAAGTCCCGCCCGGCGATCCTGATTGGTTCATTATTTTTTGCTCCGGGGAAGAAGTTTGCATTGGCCTCGAGTCCAGACCCTTGTGTGAAGCTGAGCGTAGCGCCTCTGGTGGAGCTTTGCGGAACTACAAGGGTCTGGCGAGAGCCAGGCTATAGTTTTATAGCTAGTGAACATTTTCTCACTCTACTCACAGATTATAATAATTGATTCATTATAATAAATATATGATAAAAAAATCTAAACACAGCATCTGCTCATTCCAATGCTCTGTTATTTTTTATTTATTAGCCTTTATTTAACCAGGTCGGTCCCCTTAAGACACAATGACCTCTGTAATAAGCAGATGTTTGAATGCTGCATTGGACTTTTGAATGTTATTTGTGGATCTAACAAATTGTACATCGGTTACGAAATACGTCCACTTGAAAAAGCCGTCTACAACTTATACAGAATGCTGCCGCCAGGTTGCTAACTCGGTCACAGAAGTCCTGCCACATCACCCCAATCCTCTGCTCCCTACATTGGCTCCCCAGAGCTTTTAGATTTCAATTCAAAATTCTGGTTATCACTTTCAATGCCCTGCATGGGTCTGCCCCGCCCTACATCTCCAACCTCCTCCAGCCCTATGCCACCTGCCGGTCCCTAAGGTCATCCGACCAGGGGCTCCTGGGTGTTCCCCGGAACAACCTCAAAACAAAAGGAGACAGAGCCTTTCGTTCGGTGGCCCCCAGACTCTGGAACACTCTTCCCCCAGACTTAAGAGCCTCTGCATCGATTGAAGTTTTCAAGGCGCAGTTAAAAACTCACCTGTTTCGACCAGCTTTTGAATTGCATGGCAACTAATTATTGCCACTGTTTTATTTAGTCTTTCGGCGCCGTCTTATAATGTTACAGAAAACCTGTTTTCCTCCTCATGTTCCTACACTAGAGAACTTGTTCTTCTTATCACCAAACGAGGCTGCTCTCTCTCTGACAGCTGATTTTTACATACCATGTATGGAAAGCATAAGAAACATCCAGATCTGGATGTTTCTTATGCTTTCCATTCATATCGCTGTTATTTCAAGCAAAAAAGAAAAAGAAAACTATAATTCAAAGAAATACACTATTATTTTTTTCTTCCCTGCATTGAGCAACCAGTGCTGCACATTGAAAACAGAATGAGTGTTGGAATTCGAGACTCATGTAATTATTATTTAATGAGTGTGAGATGGAAGACCTCTCACTCGCACTTGATTTACATTCTACATTTCCTTATATGCACTATAAGGTGGCAGTTCACAGAGAAATAACAATGCATACTTGATTGGATGTAGATCTGCATCCGTGTGTTGTTTGATTTTTCTTATTTTTTTTATACTGCCATATAATTTACTTGAATTCCTCTTTTTAGAAAATAAAATAAAGCAGAGCTTTATCCAACTTGTAAACAAAATAAGCTAAAAGTGTCTAAATTTGTAGTGCAAGAAAGTACGTCAATACGAGTGAATACATTTTTTAAACACTACCCCTGGAAATAATTATTCTGGACTGAGTGGGTATCGATGTATATAAGTTGCAGGTGATTTATTTGTTGTTCTCTTTCTCATCTATACCTATACTGCATGCTTTCTACAAAAATGTGCTTTTGACGAGCTCTCAGCACACGGCTCCCTATATGCCATGCTGTGGACGTTTAGATGGAGACATGGATAACAGCAACCACAGAGAGAGAGAAAAAAAAGCGTGAGCAGACAACTCATGTCCAGCTGTTGTAATTACAGAAATTATGCATTTGTTAGGTTCCTTTCAAATCTGCAATATCTCCTGTGGTCCATCTGCCCATTAGTCTTCCTTTCACACTCGTCACTGCTCTTCTTCTACTTCTACTCATCCATCTCTGCTGTCGCTTCATCGCTTATGCCACTGTCAGTCACCCAGTCGTGCTTATAAAGCGGTTTAGTTATGAAGTGCTTTTATTTGCCAGGAGCACCATTGAACTTGACCCATGATAAAGCCTTGACAGTGAATGTGTTAATGATGAGGCCAGCTGACTGATATGCAGCCACACAGGGGTAAGGAGGGGGGAAGTTGTGGGAGGTTGACTTTTTGTCAACCAAGCGCATCAGAGGTCTCCGCCGGCCTGGTGGAGTATCGACCTCATCGACATCATCACCAAAATAATTATCATCGTCATCACCGCCATCGTATGTCATCCTTTCTGTTGCGGCAACAGCAGCCTCTGTTCCTCCACTCCTGTGTGCTTCTCATCTTCCTCACTGATTCTCCCTTCCTGTGTGCTTTGGTGAACAGATGTCTCATTCTCCTCTCTGCATCTCTCATTCAGTCTCTCTTTAAGCTCATCTATTTCTTCTTTTATCTCTCCGAACAGGTGATTTTCCCTGTCTCTCTCTGTCTCTGCTGTGCTCTCCGTGCTATCTCTCAGTCGTTCTCATTACAAAAGGTGATCGCCCATTGAGCTCATCAACCCGGAGTGAACTCCCTTCAACCGCTGACTGATGAGTCTGAGGAGGGGGCTGTTGCCACACTGACAGCTTCTTCTGAGGAGAAACATATTAATGGCTCCACTTCCGACTGAAATGCTGTGCGCGGGCTATCCTGTCGCACCCACCCCGCTGATACCGCGCCGCTTCTTCGCTGGTATTTCTTAAATGCCAGCGTCAGTCATGAATAGGTCAGGACAACAAGCACTTAAATAAGGCTTTGTCACTGATTAATGAGAGCAGGAGAGGACTGGGAAGGCCTCTGACTGCCTCGCACAGATAAAACAATGAATGTTTTGTAAATAGCCACGGGTGCTTCTCCCCTCTCTTTCTCTCACTCTAACCCACCCCCCTCTCTCCCTCTTCTTTCCTTCCCTCGGTGGAGAGAAACATCGCCGTCAGAAAACTGACAGCTGCTCTGGGGATCGCAGAAACACATGTTCCCAGCCACAGGACTGGGGGAAATCCAATCAGATCCCAGCGAGCCTATGGTGGCTCAATTTGCAAAGCCAACAGGCCTGTTACCAGTATTGTTGTAATGGTATTAACAGGTTGGATCTCAGCCAAGGAGCACTATGGCAGTAACATGCTGATTTTATTGACTACTTATCCATAAAAATGCATCCTCTCTCACTGCATTATACTCATGCGTGGCACAAATCGACTAATCTGAGCAGATTAAAGTCACTTAGAGGAGATTGGAGTTCACCCATGGTTTTATTAAAATGCACAAATCTAATCAGAGACGATGTGTAAATTGGCTGGCTAAAAGGAAAAGATGTTACATGGTGTAAAGCATGGTGGAGAAAAAAGGATGTGTATATATTTTATTCTTTCTGTTCAATCAGAAGCAGAGTCTTTGTAAATATAAATCGGAGGAAACCTCTGAAATCACAACATTCAATCACAATTTTTTCAAGAGTTTCAAGAGTTTTGATCATGTTATTTCTAATACATTTTATTTAACCAGATAAAAACATCAGTCATCTTAAAATATGGGTCAGTGACAAATAAGGGTTTGTAAAATTAGCAATATTGAAATAAAATTGCTTTTAAGGCATGCATCAGATTTGTTAAAATGTATAATGTAACATTCTGTATTCATGTTGAATTATTTCATTTGAAATGACATTTGCACCAATTTTAACAAAAGTAAGACTGAATGCTCTGAGAATATTAAATGGTGTAACCACAGAAGAATTATAAATATTCAATGTTTTATCCACCTACAGTGGATTTAAGTGGACTTATTATAAAACACTTTATTTTGAAAACATTACATTTAAATTCTAATACTGAGCAGGACATATCTTAAAAAACAGATTTTTTTTCCTAAATAGTGTGTGACAAATTATGTAAATTCTTAAGACGTCAACTGGTGTAACCAGTATTTTTGATAAACTGCCTGATCACATTCCTTCTACAGTCAAACACCATTGTTTGTTGAAGAAACACCAGACACAGAAATCAAATGAGGTTACGTAAACTCTTTATTTCAACTCGTGTTTAATGTTTTCTATCTCAAATTCTAATAAGTCACCTATTACCAATTTGTAAGGGTGAATTTGTCTACTCTTGTGAATACAATTGATACAAATTTAATCTGACAATAAATATGTTTGGTTAATACATCTTTAACAGACCTGTATGGGTGGAGAAAGAGTGTTAACAGAACAGAAAATGAATTAATGTATTTGTGCAGTCCAGTCCATCCATTTAATTGCTTGCAACCATAAAAGTCTACGATTTGCCTCAAAGGGCTTCTTCAGCGACGGTATTCAAGAAAAAAATGAAGTTTTCTTTTTTTCTTATTTTTAGCATTCGTATTCTGACAACCAAAAGCACAAGACATTTTCCTCCTCTTTTCTCTCTTTTCTCTCTATTCTCTTGTTGATGTTGACTCTGTCACGGGGGCTGGGGGGGTATACTTTACCTCCACCAAATCAACAGTCTTTTTTTTTTTTTCTAGTTTTTTACCGCAACATACGGTTCACGTCATGATAACTTCTGTATTTTGGCTATTCAAGCTTCCACAGTCCATCGTTCTCTTTTTTTGATATTTCAAGAGACCTTTGGTCAAGTAACTAATGGACAGCTCCTAGCAGGATCGTTCTGCTGTGTTGTCGCCGCCGCCGTCATCGCCGTCACAGCGCACAGCCCCCCCCCCTCATATTAATGTGGATGAATCTACATTACCCACACCTGTTAATGAGTCCATTTTTGATAAATATTGTTTTGTCTTGGATAAGTCTTATCTAAGTGAAAACACTTCACTTTCCAAAACTCCTCGTTGTCCCTTTAAGTAATTGGATTTTTTGGTACTCGAAGCTCCTGTACATTTTCATTCATTCTTAGGGATTATTGATGTTTTTCTAGGCTATATTATTTGTCATGTGAATCTACCAATCCTGATCGAACTCTTAAACGTCAATTTGAGTCATTTTTTTAAAGAGCTATTAACCTTGCCATGCAGTAGTTGTGATAGTTGTGAGTTGGTCCTTCTCTGTAATATGTCCTGTCACAACCTCCCACAGACCAAAGACATGCAGGTTAGGTTAACTGGCGACTCTAAATTGCCCATAGTTGTGAATGAGCGAGTGAATGGTTGTCTGTCTATATATGTTAGCCCTGCGATAGACTGGCGACCTGTCCAGGGTGTACCCTGCCTCTCGCCCGAAGTCAGCTGAGATTGGCTCCAGCTCACCCGTGACCCTAGTGCAGAATAAGCAGTATTGAAAATGAATGAAAATGAATGAATGAATCCTAAAATGGATTAAAGCATACATTTTATGTTGGGTCCATGGGAAATAATAATGTGTGCAAGTCAAAAATGTATTTTCAAATTTCAAATGTCACGTCATTGACCTGTATACTCTTCAAGTGTGACCTAGTCACGAGAGCAACACACAAATCAAATCAAGTTTAATTTATAAAGAATCAGAACACAACAGAGATTATTTCCAGGCACTTTTGAAATACAGCAGGTGTACCCCATACTCATAATAATATTCAATCCAGTAATAAAATCATTCCTGTTCTTTTGCAGATAGAAAGGCAGATAGGTAGGTAGGAAAGTTGAAGTGTTCACACAGAGGCCTTAGAGTTTCAGCTATGTTCTTTTTCCCCCCTTCTTCTTTCCTCCAAAGTAATTAACTCGTGGAAATGATTTACCCTTGAATAGTTGTCAGATCAATTTCTCATTGGAGGTCTTTGTAAACCTGCTGTGGCATCCGCAGCCTGTCAGATCCCAGCCACTGGGCACATCAGGTCCCACATGAGTAGGTTTAGAGAGCAACAGAGCACAGTGAGCCGTTAAACACGAGACTGGACTCCTGTAGGTTTGAAGTGACAATTTACAAATGACAGGAAATATTCTGTGATGGCTCTGCACTGTCACAACAGATGTGATCTTTCTAACATATTGAAGGTGTGTGTGGAAGATTTAAAATAGGTTGCTCAGCTCTGAGTTTTTGGAGACAACTAATCAATATTACACCAGGTACCTTAACACTGTAGCTGGTGGAAGGTTTCTGTTTTAGTTCAACTAAGTTTGTTTTTATATTGCTGCCTTTCCTTAAACCCAAGGTGTTCATCAGGATAAACAAAAAAGACTGCACCTATCCTCTCAGGCAGTTTATTATTATGCATAACAGTGGGTGTCCTGATCATGCCCATACTATAGCAACACAGCACAGTCTCCACAAAAATTGACACTGTAAAATCATTGCACCTGCAATCTTGATCAGGAATAGTAATAACAGGCACGACAACAACAACAAAAAATCTTCTTCACCTAGTAGTGTTATCTGGTACATATAGTTTTGATTTTTATCTGTATATAGTATCTGTTAAAATACAGCAGGATCTAAAGGCCTGAGACCACTTTTCTTTGATGCTGTGATACTATGATACTGATCAATCTTCAAAACTTCACCATTTAACAGTAGCACGTTATTTTTATCAGCACAAATCCAAAGCATTCACAAGTGAAATTCTCTCAACTATGCTGTGAGTTACTGTGTTAGGATCAGCAGAAGACTATCACATTATTTCCATACAATTAGAAAAAGAGATACTCCTTCCTCTAATGGCACTTGAATGTTGGTGTGGGCATAATAAATGTGATAACTTCTATGCTGCCTTGTGCAAAACAATGGACTACGATCAACTTCTATTCAGAGTTACTTTTACTCAGCCATGTTGGTTCATAACATTGCAGAACAACACTTATTTATATACTTTTTTTTCCTGAAACGTATCCATACTCTTACTGTATCTTGGTGATGGACATAAACAGGTTGTACCTTGTCCTGTTATGATTTTACAGGCCAACCCACGCACACACACACACACACACACACACACACACACACACACACACACCATGCATGAACACCTCCTGTAAAGATCTTAGCCAGCGCGAGGGAGTCTATTTCCAGACACATGAGCGTTTCAGCCGTTTCATTTGACAATTCCATGCCTGTGGTGTGAGAAGTAATTGATCATATTAGGTGGAAGTGTCTCTGCAAGCAGAGAGCTGCTTCGAGTCCAGATCGAGCCAAGGTCTCTCTGTCATTCACAGTGTCTCGGACTGAATGATACATGTTTAAACCTCCTCTGTTTTAAATTAAACACGCCACCACACATAATTACACGGCTACACCGTGTTTGTGAACGTATGTGCTCGTACCCATGTGATCTTTTTTATGTGTCTTTATTATGAACAGGATGATTTAGTGCGCTATGGTGTTGAGACATTAGGATGATACTTCTTGCCCTCTCACAGTCTTACTGGCAGCTTCCCAAGGACAGGCGGCAGAAAGCAATTGCTATTAGTGCGCATATATAGTCCGAGCAGATAAATATAGGCTGCTTTTAGCAGATGAGCCACGGTGCCATCAATTAAGATTAAGGCGAGTGCTATCACAGTGTCATAAAGAACAACAAGACGGCATTCCTTCAATGTCAAAGGTAAGATGAACATGTACAAGCTGTTGGGAAAAATCAAAGAGAAGCCGATGGCTCATATACATAATGCTCACATGGACAAATAGCTATTGATGTTTCTTCATCAATGAGAGTGACATGGCTCAAACAGCTTGGAAGGGATCCCAATCGCGCACTGAAATGAAATTATGCCCAAATTTGGATGAATATAATTCATTTATTTCAGGCACTGGTGTTATTTTCTCCTGATACAACGGGTGGGAGGCTGAAATCTTGGACTTCTTCATGCAGCTCAGGAACATTTTCCAGCTGGAGTTGAAGTCTGCCTCCATCCCACTGTTTGAAAAGAAGTCTTGGAAAAACATGAGCAAAGGGGGGAACAGAAATAGAGCAGCTGGTTGTGTGTGAAAATGAGAAATGGCAGGGATGGAATTCATCTTTTTGCTCTGTTGTCCAATCACAGTCCACAGCTCCCCACCGACCATGTTGTTGCCCAGTGTTCTTGTCTCATTCCCCCGTAGTGTCCTCTTTTCGCTGCCCTGGTTGTAGCGAAGAGTATGGCAGCAATCTCCATGCCAGGCCAGAGGGACGTGGACAATGTGTGTGCCCTGCGACTCTCCTGTGGCTTCCAAGTAAAGGCCATCACTCTCCCTAATTAGCTGGTCTCTTTTGGGCTGTGACTAAAATCACCTCTGTGGCTCCTTCCTCCATCGGATCACACCTAATTTTAATTAGACCCCTCGGAATATTAGGCAGGGTCTTTGTTCCGCTTCCTCTCATTAAGGAGCCAGACAAATGAGTCTTTAAAATCCTTTATACATTTCCTCTACATTTCTTCCTGTAAACCCCCCTCCCTCCATCACATCACTATTGTCCTCATCATTTTTTTCTGCATGGTCTTTTACTGTGATATACAGTATATAATCAGCCCCCAGCCATGCTCAAACCATGTGAGCAGTGATTGCCCATTCTGTTCAAATTGCCCTGCAAAGTTCACATTTTGGTATAGATACTGTCTGATGTGGACCATACAAACCAGTAGATTACAGACGACCGCTAACTAGCAAAGAAAGAAAGAAAATGGTACAAGCAGGCAAGAATCTTGCCTACTTGTACCATTTTCTTCGAGTATCACAGTGTCATAAAGAACAACAAGACGGCATTCCTTCAATGTCAAAGGTAAGATGAACATGTACAAGCTGTTGGGAAAAATCAAAGAGAAGCTGATGGCTCATATACATAATGCTCACATGGACAAGTAGCTATTGGCAATTTGGGAAATTTTAATTATACAGATTGCTTAGACATTTTGTTGTTGTTATAAGCAGACATGTAAAAAAAAAAAAAAGCAAAATACTTATATAGTAATGCTTAATGATGCACAACAATGTAATGACATTTGACCTCTTATCCAAAAAAGTGCAAATGCAATTTAGAGATTAAACTTACCCGTACAGCAATTTACATTATATATTTCGATTAATAGTGCAGTCCTAAACTGGTCTGAAATACAGGATTACATTATTTCAGCCTAGTGAACTTAAATAGCCTTAATTAAAGGGTGGCTGTAGCTCATGAGGCAGAACAGGTCATCCACTAATCACAAGGTCGGTAGTTTGATCCCTGTCTCCTCCTGTTGAAGATACTGAAGCCCATATTGCCTTTGGTGGCTGTTCCATCACTGTATGAGTGTCTGTGTGGGTGAATGTGACAAGTATTGTAAAGCACTTTGAGTGGCCTCTAAGAATTGAAAAGAGCTATATAAAGTGCAGTCCATTACTGAAAAACCACTGTAGGATTTGAAGTTGGCATTTTACCCAAGCCCCGTTTTGGATTGTTGATTTGAATCCAATGTTTTTTTTCTATCATATTGATACACATTCAACAAGGTCACAGTTGCTGTTGATGTTATTGATGTATGGCACATTCCACATCTGCGGTGCCAACATAATCAAGATGTCCTCCAAATCAAACAAGAAAGATACTGATGCAGACCTGTAGATGCTAATGTGAAACATCTACATCATATATCTTTTTTAGCTGATAAATGTGTTCATGCTTCCAATGTTGCATCAATTTTCTGGTTAAGACAAAAGATGAAAGGTTAGATAGCTCAGATGTGTTGTAGATAACAAGATAGATTCTCTGTTTTACATGACACAGCTGCATTATTATCTATATTTATGTTTTATAATTTCACAAAAACACAGGGGGGGTTCTGAAAATTACACTCTTATGTTTTTTTCTTTTTCTTACTTAACTGTTAGACAGTGATGGCTTTTGAAAGACATTTTTGCTTGTGGGTTCTTGACACCAAAACCTGACCTTTGCATTAATATTCTAAAACAGTGCTTATCAACTTTCTTTTGGATTTTGACCCTCTAAGAAGATGTTATGTCTACTCGTGACCCCTTATCGCAGGTTATGACCTCAGTGTAGACATGACTGGTGATCAGTTTAGCCTTTTTCTGTCTTGGATTATTTAATATTAGGAAAAAGAAAACAAAAGAGACACAAAAAATATTTTTGTTTTTCTTACTTATTCTTTCAAACAAATTTATCTCATATTGTGACCCATCAGATTTACTCCACATGCCATAGAGATTTACGGTATGTTCTGCCTTTAACCCATTTAATCCCAAATTTTTCCCAGACATGAAAATATCCAAACCATGTGCCATTAGCAACTCTTTGAAATAATCAATCATTATTTTTTTTAATTTTCATGGAAAAATAGGAGAAAAAGTGTGTTTTATAGTCGGTCACAATTGTGACCGGTGGGATAATATGTATACTAATTTTACATATCCATCATAGCTATCAAATTGCTTATATTCCAGCCCAATTTTAACTGGGCTGTACTACAGAACTCTTTTTTTACTGTTACCAGTGCCAGCATACATAACAGATGCTTGTGTGCTTTATCACATGTTAGTGTGGCTATTTTACATATCAAAAACATGTAGAACGACTAAAAGCAAAAACGAAAAGACGCCTATCAACATTGCCATTGTCACTTTTGTGAAAAATTTAAGACATGCATATTGTAACTTTGTTATTGGATTTACAGTGTGTTACAGTTAGTGCGATATTGCTTTAGTGTACTTTTCATTTTACCATTGTAAATGTACATTTTTAGTGCAATATTGACTTATTGACCTAGGGGTCACTCAGAATAACCTGCATAACCTCAGTCTTACTTTTGTTCAGGTTCAAATGTAATTTCAAAAGACATAAAACCAACATGACTACAAAATACACATTTTAACAAATTTGATGCAAGCTTTTAAAATAGTTTTTTAAGAAAATCCATGAATTGCTCATCTTGCCAACCCTTATTTGTCACTGACCCATGTATGAGACCTCCTTCCTACAACATCTCTGTAGAAGAGGTGGCTGCTTATGAGTGCATTGAGGGACCATGTAAAGGTGGGCCCCCACCACTTCTTGGACCTGATTAAGATATGACACCTTATGAAGGTTGTTTGAATGTTTAGATTTTATTTTTGACCACCTGCAACCTGCACATGCTGCTTGGTTGGAACAGAAACCTGCAGCCGCGCGGCCCTTTGTGGGAAGGTTTGCCCATAGCTGCTCATGTGGGTATAGGGATTTGCCTCTTCACCAACAGTGGGTGGAAGTGGGGTGGTGAGAGGGAAGTTATCATCCCTAATAACATTGTTTCTTACATAATCTTTTTGCCTAACTTTCATTCAACAGCCTGGCTGGCAATTGGCCAGTCTCGCCCTTATAGTCCATATCACAGTCACTGGGGACAACATCTATTTCACTTTGAGAGATAGGTTAACTGAAATGCTTTAGGGTCTGTAAGGTCCAACATATACTGTGTTTGATTCAAATTTAAATAATAATCATAAAAAAAGAAAGTTTTTAAAAAGTAGAAAGTTACTGTAGCTACTTACACTGTGTTATCCCACCGGTCACTATTGTTGCCGTCAACAATTTTACTCATGCTGTGACCACACTAAACACAGTTGAGTGATTGTAGATGCATATATCAATACTAGACACCTTAAAGATGATGTGTGCCAAAAATCTTTCTCTTATCTTTATGTCAACCTTCTTTACTGACCTTCTTTGTCGGGGCTTTGATGCAGCCATCTTCCTCGGATGGTGCAACCAGGAAGTAATCAGCTCTGATCATGTGACAATTTACACTAAACATGTGAAACTGCACATATGTGATCAGAAGGGTTTCTTGCTTCAGTATTTTTTGGAAATATGTTAATACTCCATTTACTAACATTTTTAGGGCCTTTCAACTGGAAATATTTTTTACGGTCACTTTTGTGACCGATGGGATTAAATGGGTTAAATGTGATTGAAGTTTGGGTGAATTGATGTGGGGTTGTGAGAGGTAACCTCTATATCGCATACATAGATATATATATTTTTTAGCTATGCAGTACTGTATATATTACCTGCAGTAGATTCAAATCGACAGGTTCCCAGTTTAGAGAAGCAGCTGGAAGCACTGGCAAACAGAGTGATGTGCTGCTTAGACGAGACCAACCTTAAAAACATGTTTGAGGCACCAGCTTTATTTCCAATACTTTCACAACTTTATCCTGACATCAAAAAAGCTTCCTCCAATATACAACCTGTTAAACTTTGGTTTAACTGTGTACAAATGCACCTACAGCATACACTGTACAGTATACCCCACAGATCAGCTTCCAGAGCCTCACATACTTTTACGAATACAAAATCATAAGAGTGAAATTTTAGCAAACAGATGATCTTTGGCACAATACAGCTGCATGTTCAGTGTCACATGCCTTCACACTACCCGTTGAAAATATTTGATTGTGATGTTGCATAGTTTAAAAAAATGTCAACCCTCAAAATTGACACAAGAACTTTAAGTAGGTGGAATTAGTGAATGAAGGAGAAGAGAGCTCGGGGAGGAGGAGGCCGTTCTTCCGAGTAAAAATAGTGAGTTTGATCTGTGTCATCCCAGGAACATAGACAGCCTCTAGCATGTAGCACAGTTCCTCTTTATGGGCAGCGCTGTTTACAATGGGCATGTTGACTCCTCACCAGCTGCTAATCTTTTTTGATGGTAGCGGCACCTGTAGGAGAAAAACAACAACAGTCAACACACATTAGTATCTCCCAGTGGCAACTCAGCAGAGTTCAAGTTCATAATCTTTCTCACACATAATATTAACATCTGCAACCATTTAGCCCAAGTGCATCCAGTCTTTATTTATATGTGTGTGCATGTGTGTGTGAGTGCACGTGCAGACACACACACATGCGATTTGTCTGTGTATATACACTCATGGGTGGTTGAGTAATAGATGCTGGTGCTCTGCCAGTGCTGCACGCCCTTGTTCATGAATTATAAAACCAAGAGCAATTATGGCTTTTACTCAAATTAACCAAAGCATGCTGGATGCAAACTGTAATTGGGTCAGTGGTTATTTCCTGCAACACACCTGGGCTTGCAGTAAACGCTGGGTATCAATTATGAATGGCTCCTGTCCTGCCCAGGGTGTGTAGCAGACCGTGGCTCAACACAGCATATACAAGTGCATTAGCATAAACATGATGACTGTAATAATCTCCATGATGACGCCTTAGTGTCTCTTACTCGTATTGTATCAGTGCCTCTCTGTATGGATTCCAGGATCAAAGGGGATGAAATGTGTGTTTGCTCTTTTAATGTGCTCATTTTGCCCCGCTGTTATTATGCACAGGTAAGTCAACTATATTGTAATTGTTATTTAGATTTCTGTCTCTTTTTTTTTAAAAGCATATTTACATACTGTGTTACCGGTGAATTACATTGTCCTAGTGTAAGGAGCTGCTTCATCGCCTCAGGCTCAAGAGTTGTTCATAGCAGTTCAGCAGATTCTTTTAAAGTCATGGTGTGTCAGTGAGCTCTCTCCTCTGTAATGAAAGATGAAAGTTTGAGTCAGTGAAAAAGTCAAATTCACAAAGGATTCATGACTAAAACCATAAATAAACCAAGTCACGTGTCCCACTTCACACACTTTAATGTTGAGTGTGTAGGTGTGTGTGCAGTTTTTAGCGCCATGGTCTCACAGTTAGGAAGGTTCCGGATATGAACCTGACCACTTGGCCTTTATGTCTGAAGACGCCCATTAGGTGTGAGTGTGAAAGGTTGTTCCTCTTCAGCCATGTGATAGATTGTTAACTTGTGGGCGATGTGCGCTCAGCTCATGATTGCAGCACATTAGCATGTAAACAGCCACTACCTGAAAATTCATTTTACTATTAGCAGAAGTAAGATCACAGTGTCTCTTACTTCTTATTCTCAGGTAGATGTGCACAGTAAAGTTATGTCTGAGTAAACATGTTATTGGGTTGGGTTAAGAGGGGAGAAGGGGAGTAGCGAAACATGTTATTTGGTGATAAGAATAATACATGATATAAACTATTAAACTAAAGAGCTTCTTTAGATGAACCAGTTCCTTGATAGAAATAGACTTATTGATTCGAGTCAGGCACTTTGCAGACGGTGCATAGAACTGATAATTACTAATATACACTGTGATCAGTTTATTAGGAACACCTAGGTAAAACTGTTGCAGTTGAATCCACTGTCCCAAATGCATTATACAGATGTACTGCCATCATGAAGTCTACAACTATTGATATAAATCATGACATTTTGGTTTGGCATAGCCTATTGATTTTTAATATCAGTTTCTTCTGATTACAAATAATCAATACACTCCCTGACAAAACATATCAGTCTACAACATGTGAGTGTAATGACCCCTGTTTTGTTTTTTTTGGGGGGGAGTTTCACTCCCTGATTCTGCATTTAAAAAAAAAAAAAAACTGGTGGATTGGGTTTTGAGAGAATACATCCCAATTACATAAGAAAGGCACAGAGTTCATAAAACGGATGAAACAAAATCAGGTTCATGAGTCAAGACCCTGGAGACAGATTGTAGGATTCATGAGTGTGTTAGTCATGTGTTTATATAAAAAATCATGTTAATGCACATTAATTACAGCTATTATGCATGAGTACATTGGCTAAATAAAAGGATAAATGTCACTGTCAAAACAAAGCATCAAGTGATATTACTGAGACTGAGGCACAGACCGTCATGTTCCACAAAGGTTTGATGTATCTGCAGCACCAAGACGTGGTTTCCCAAGCACTGACCACATCACCCAAAATTTAAACATGCATCCTGCTCAGCTGGTTGTTCCTATCTGGGCCATTTGCTTCAGTAACAGTAGCAAGTCACCTCCAACTGTGACAGGGTGTTTAAATATATAGTTTGCACTCTCAGTGTGGATCCCTACAGCATCTCAGCTGTGCCATTCCACAACCACGTGACCCACAGTACAGTGCATACACTAGGGAACAGTGTGAGACTAGGCATAGCAGGTACAGTAACACTATACAATGTACTATCAATTTACTGTCAGGGGTGTTTTTACATGCTGCTTATATAATATAAGCATATGCTATATATATTGCACAGCTTTAGTTGTAAACTAACATTGCTGTATATGAATACTCCGACTTGAATCCGACAGTCACCACAGTCAGAAAAATAATTTTAAAAAAATTTCATTTAATTTTACGGTACAACTAAACACTGTGATTATCCATTTTAAATTACAAATTGTGTTTGGTGAATTTTGGCATTTAAAGTTAATTTAACAGGAAATTAATGGAAAAGATAAATAGAAGAGACTCTGTGCTAACTTGTTGCTCAGAGAATGAGGTTGGGCCACTATGTTCTTGAAGAAGTCAAATGTTTTTTTGTTTTGTTTTGTTTTTTTCCCCATCAGTGAGAAGTGGGAAAGTGTACAGTGAGTTTTTAGAAAGTGAATGAAGTCAGTCTCTGGAGAAGTGGGTGAGCCTTCCTGATAATGGCATCCATGTTATACACAAACCTCAAGAGTTCTTACTTGAAGTTTTTCACAAATTGTTTGTTTGAATCATGCAGTTGAAGACACATGGACAGCATTTCATGGTGATCTCCCTATAATGGCGCTTTCCCACTACACTTTCATGGCACGGCACGGAACGGCATCGCGGGGCCGCATTGTCCGTCTCTCTTTTTTCGATCCGCTCGGCAGCTCCAAACTCACATGTCTGCGCCTCGATTACGGACCACAGTCTGGTTTTCCACACAGAAACATTTAACTCAGGTGAAGGAATAACAACAGGCTCTGTTTTTGAAATTTCCGGGTTTGATTCTCACGTTGGACGTAGCGCTCGCACTCTTCCAGTCACAACGCTCTGCCCAATCAGTGGAAGGCAGTCGGCTGACGTCACCTTTTAGTATCGCTTCGGCTCGCTTGGAACCAGGGCCGAGGAGGTTCTAAAAATAGTACCTGGTACCAGGTACTAGGGCTAGTGGAAAAGCAAAAAAAGCGGGCCGTGCCGCGCCGTGCCCGCTAGTGGAAAAGCGCCATACGTGATCAGTTATTGCAGTTTCAGTTTGTTCTCTACCCCCATGTGTTTGTGTTACATGATTTAGTCACTTAGAAAAACAACTATGCTTATTCTGTCCTATTCTGTACTGTATTTCACACTGAAGATAATCTATATGTAATCTGTGACAACATATGAATGAGAGTAGATTTACTCTTTTGAGCATGTACAGTAGTACAGATGTAATGTTTACTTTCTCTCACATAAATACATCCTTTCATGTAGCATTTGTGCTGCCAGATCTCAATCTACACCACACAACAGCCACGGTATAACAAAAATTGATGCATTGAGTAGTTTCGTAGCTTTTGATCATTAGAGTGAATATCTTTAGCAATTTCTGCACTTGTGAATATGTAAACACCTGCCTTAAAATAAATGGTCTGACTCTGACCTCAGGCTCAGTAATAAAATTGTCAAATGCAGTCAGGAATTGTTCAAGTCAAGACCCTGAGGAAAGTTTTTCATATTTAAATTTATAACTCATTCACTTTTATGAAAGCCCTATTAAACATTTTTAATGCTCTGCACTCCCTCAGCCACACAATGTAACCAAAAAAACCTGGATGCTTCAAATAACTAAAGGTAGAACTAATATTTTTAAGCATGTGAGAATCAGAATTTATCAATCTCATATAGCCTTTGGTTGACATCTCATTTGGCACAACAAATGAGATGTCATAATAGCAAAAACAACCCCGGATGACTTATCTTTCTTTCTTTTTTTTATAGCTATTAAAAAAGGATTAAGGCGAATAAAGTAGTTCCACTTTTGGTTTAAAAGAACATAACAAGGTGACAGCTGAATAAGCTGCAAAGCCACAGTGTGCTGGATTTTCTAAATGATGGCTCCAATATTGCTTGTGCTTTGTAGATAATCGTGTGATTAGACTGGGACATGAGTGCTTGGTCTTAGGTATTGACAAGCTGGTGAACCACATTCAGGTATGCGTTTTAATGTGCATTTCAAAGTGAGAAAATTTGTAAGGCATGCAGAGACGCAGACATTATTACACATTAACACAAATTGTGTACAGTTCTGGCATGTAATACCAATCCTTTTTCCTTGAAATTATGTTTGTATAAGACTAATTTGTTTTACCAGAAATTCAATTGTAAAAGTTCATGGACCTTCTTTTGCGTGTAGTCAGAGTGTAGTCAGAGTGAAGGAGAGCTTAATTTTTGTGTAAGAGGAATGGAAGTAGTCAAATGCAATGCCACCTGCAAAAAACTTAGCTTAGACAATGTTTGTTTCAGACACTGGAGATTTTGAGTTAAACCAAAACCAAAATGCAATGTAACTCCTGGAAAATATTTCCTTTGTTGATTTCAGCTATAGTACTTTAACCTCTCACCTTGCTGAGGTGATGCACCGGTGTAGTCGCAACTTGATTTGTGTAATCACAAATGCAACAGCAGTGACAATGTGTGATGTCAGGTGCAACAGTAGTGATGATGGGTGTAGCTATAGATGCAGCAACAGTGATGGCGTGGTCAAATGTGAAACACGCATCAAACAATTAAATACTGTTTTCAGCCACAAAACCTTTGCCCATATTCAAACTCTATATGACCTTTAGATGTGTAAGCCTGTATAAATAAATAACCAAAACTAACATTTTATTAACAATCCGCAGTAATAAAGTGACAGTTATGTTTATCCATGCCTTTATGGCTACTGGTGTATCAGGGAAGGTTCACTAATAAAAGATGTACCTAATGAGGCTACAGTTACATCCTAATCAGATAAAACTACTTTTTGAATGAAGAGATGTGAACTGGAAAAGAGAAAGTACTTTTGGTTGAACGTTTCTCTGTGGGGCTGAAGGGATTTGCAACAGATAAACTACGGACTATCTATCTATCTATCTATCTATCTATCTATCTATCTATCTATCTATCTATCTATCTATCTATCTATCTATCTATCTATCTATCTATCTATCTATCTATCTATCTATCTATCTATCTATCTATCTATCTATCTATCTATCTATCTATCTATCTATCTATCTATCTATCTCCAGTGCAACATTAACACAACAAACCACAATATGTGAAGTTATACTGCCTATATGATACCCTGTATGCAATACGATGTGCTGACAAACCTAACTTTTCTATTACAGTAACTGCCTGTTGATTAAGGTTGCTATGTTAGGTTTGGCTTCTTTAGATGTCTCCAGGTGTCTTCAGCAGGTGGTTTCCACCAACTCTGTTTCTCTTCAGAACCACTTTACATGTGTTAATCTTGCCTGGCAAAAACAGCTTTTGCGCAAGTGTAAGAAGTGAATTGAATTGCATAGTCACAACTATTTTGTAGCTGTAATGATTTTTCATCCGCAGATCCCTGTTGAGCAGCAGTCTACTCTATCACCAGGTAGTCTCATATGAGGCCTCTGGCAGAAAAGCCATCACACCTTCTCCAAAAAGCCCATCTACCACTCGGCAGGTGCGTGTGTATAAAACTGAACATGTTTTCAAGTCAAAAGGAACCCAATAATTCCTCCTTTGCCCCTTATCTTTTTTTCTCTCTCTCACACACACTGGGACGATGTCCTCAATTTTCTAAAATTGGCATAATCACTTATTAAACTTAATGGAATTAGCAGGAAATTCTTACAGGCCAAAATAAAAAAAAGAAAACAAAAGAAAAGAAAAGTAACACGAAAAAGAAAGTTGGCAGAAAAATTGTAGCATTTGAGAAGTTACTGGCTTCAAACACAGTTTTGGGGGAGAAACCTGGTATAATGGAACTGCTGTGCCAATATCATGATGTCAGATCAAGCAGTCAAAGCTGTATCAGCTCGTATAGGTAAAACAGTACAAAAGCTGAAGCTAAATCACAACTACACTGTTCTTACGAGCATCCTTTGTCTGATCTCGTAGGAGATGAGCTGACATCAAAGCCACTGCAAAACAAGAGGTGAAAGCAAAAAAGGTTACACTGCAATAAGACAGCTTTAGCGCCATAGATTTTGGCTTTTATCAATTCAAGACATCCACTGTCATGGATGTCAAACAGAACTACAGAAGGGGACGTGCAAAAATGTTAATACGTGTATAAAATATATAGTTGCTGCTAAAAGGACGCACCTGAAATACATTTTCTTTAACTTCATTCAAAAGTCTAGAAACCTCTCTGAAATTTGAAAGACACAATGCACGGGTTCATTTTTTATGTTTTATGCCATTTATAATGTAGTTTTAAAAAATGATTTCTTTATTAAATGGGCTCCGTACAAAGCCAAGCTAAAAGAGGCATTTATGTAAAACAGAGAAATAGATTTTCTTTTTCATCATTTGTAAAAGAGAACTAAAATACTCCTCAGACATGACAAAAGCTATTGAATTTCTGCTTCTAAGTTATTTTGGTGAGCGATAGAGGCATCATGTGTTACATGGCTTTGTCTATTCACTGCAGGCGCTGTGAAATCCAGCTATACGGACAGACATCAGATTCTATAGTCACGCGGCTGCGAACAGATTTGGAGGACAGAGAATGAAGCCCGCTGTTGGTTCACTTCCTCCTGCAGCAAACAAGATCTCAGATCAGCGGGGGGTTCTCATCTATGTGGGTCAATCAGCTTAAAGAATGGCACAAGCATAGAATCTGTAAATCATCTCTCTTACATTTCCACTGGTGAGATCCCCGCTCTGCTAACACAATGTCCACAAAAGGCACTTTTGTTTATGTTAACGCACCTTCATGACCATGTACATAGACTTCTCTCATGTGTCCAACTTAAAGTGAGCATGAGCAAGTCCAGAAGCATAAACCTTGAACTGGAGGATGGAGCCATCAGAGACGTATGGTAAGCATGCATACACTTCGGAGTGCACTTTGGCTCTACTCCTCCTCCACATAGCATTGTTTCTCTTGATCTGTTTTGAGAGATGCTCACCTTGAGCTGTTCATCTGTTTCTATGGTGATTCTGCTTGTGCGTTTTCTCACATTATTTCTTCTTTAGTCAGTTTTGAAACAGTTCTTGATCTGTGCTGTACAGGTGCAGATGTTTTAGTGGTAATTAATATAATATTTCCACCACATTAAACTACTTTCAACTGAAGATTCTAGGTGAATGAACCCAACTGATGACTGGCAAAATACTGTTTCTTTACAAAAATGACAATGAAGATCACTGTGGACATGAGCAATAACTTGACAGAGGTGAACCAACACATTATTTTCAGTGTCTAAAATAGAATTTTTATGTCTTTTTCCTTAAACTTTGTTTCTATGTGGGCTGTAATTATTCAGGCTGCTTTTTTGCTTTTTTTGCCGTAGGCAGCCCACAAGCAATGTTCTGGAGATGAAGACATGTTAATAAGATGGAAATCACTGGAATATCCTCTGTGAGGAACACTGTCTTTCGTGTCATCATCATTCGCTGGATGTCATGTCGGGCTTGCCAGGAGGTCAGTTCAGGTTATGGAGACGGAATGAAGGCAAAATTAATCTCGTGCAATGACTATAAATAATGAATATGTGAGGCGTACGGCTGGGGAAATAATGGAATGTGAGACACTTGGAGCTAATTCAAGCTTCAGCGATTGAATTTATTGCATAAGGTGAAATAATAAAACAAAAGTGTTCATCTACATTATCGGTCAGCATGAATATCAAGAGTTTTCTAATATAATAATTGTGCACACAGCTGCAGCTGCCAATGAGTTAACACCACACAGCTGAGGAAGTTTACCGGTTGTCATGGTTGCAATAATAAAAGTCATGGCTAGGTTCAGTTTAGGCACAATTTGAGGACAAGATCATGATTTGAGATTTTTTCCCAAGTTCCTCTTCAACATTAAACAGTTTTGGTGGCCATGGTTACAATAGTAACGCACATAACTTTCTCAGTCATGGACACTAGTAGCAATGTAAACTGCTACTTTCACACAGGAGGCAAGCACGCCTCGCCTGTGTCATATTTCTGTTTTCCGTTAACCAATGGATCCACCACAACTTCCCCCTGATTCAGACATTGTTGCTATCCAGTCAAGTCAATTTTTATATTTGTCTAACACCAGTACACAACAAGGGATACTCTTCCAAGGAACAGAAGAGCTCTGAACCTATTCTTTGTAATAGTTACACCCAGCAGCACTTGGGACAGTGGCAAGGAATATTTCTATTTAAGAGTTAGAAACCTTGAGCAGAACCAGACTTGGGGTGGGTGGCAATCTGCCTTGATGGGTTGGGTTGGGTTAACAGAGAGAAAGAGAGAGAGCATGGAATGATAGTGATAAATAGTAGTAGATAGTAGTAGCAATGATAATACTTAAGGTAACTGTAATGCTCCAACTTGAATGCTAATAACAGTAATAGTAATTATCATCATTAAGCAGGCATTAAGCAGGTATTAAAGATGATCATTGGGGGAGGTATGTGGTTTTCCACTTGCATACCCAGACTTCACAGTTGTGGAGGTGGGAAGACCTGTAGAGAGTAACAGGAGGAGAGAGAACAAATAAAGGAAAGAAGGGGTGGCAGGAAGGAGAACCAGAAAAGTGAGAGAACAGCACACAACCTTGGCACCTCATGTGCTTGAGGGAAAAAACAAACAGAATGAATGATGCACCTCTTATCTAATGTTTACTGTATACTATACGTCACTGCACATTTCATTTTGCTCCTGCCATAATTACTACAATTACTAAATTACTAAATACAGCTAGGAGGTTGCCACCAAACAACAAAACATACTGTAACTATGGATCACAATAACCTGCTGCACAAACAACTTAAGGGCTCTTTTTTTTTTTTTTTTTTTTCTTTTACAGGACAGTGTCAAGTAAGCACAGCTTTATTTGCTTGAGGGGGGGAAAAATCCCTAGGGCACCTTCAATTGGGATAAATTTTCAGCTACTTTCAGCAGATGACACACACTAATGCATACAGTACAAATGCACAGTCAAAAATGCCAAGTCCCAAATCCAACCCAACTCTAAGCTGCAGCTATGACACTTACACACACACACACACACACACACACACACACACACACACACACACACACACACACACACACACACACACAGTGTGAAGAACTAGTAGGAACTACTGTCTAGGCCACAGCCAGTACAATACCTGTTAAATGACTGGCATTCAGAATTTGTGGAACTCAGACAGACATAAAATAACATGTCCAGTTGTGATGTCAAGTTAAAAAGTACAACATGGAGGAAGTTTGAGTGTGAAGAGGTCCCCTTGCCCTTAGTACCCTCCAAACTTTATTGCCTGTTTTTTTTTTTCCCCCTACGACCCACAGGCCCCCGCTGCTTATGAAAGTCATTCAGAACAATTTAGCTGCATCGTCCCTCAGCCCCATTGTTCAGTACACTATGAATACACTGCCACCCAAGATAATGCTAGCGCAGCAAGCCAATCTCCACAGAGAGACACCTCAAGCGTGAATCAATACCCCTGACTTGTGCGAGACAAAAGCTAAGACCTTGCCAACCCAAGAGCCACTTTGCCAGGGACATGTACTCATGACTTTCACATGTATAGCAAAAGCCCAAAGACACTGGATCAACCGCAGCATCAAAGAGTGACAAAACCTGGCTTAGCTCAAATCTATTTTCATTTTAGTTCTTTCAGGGAGGTGATGTACACACTAAATGCTTTTTTTTCTATTTGCTAATTATTTGTAGACGAAACACAAACATTCCAGATTGATGACTCCTTTGATTATGATAGCTCAGCTTGTCACCTTGTTATTTTCTGACTTGTTAACTGAAAGTGAAGTGAACTGCTGCCTCTGTGGTTTTATTACAACACAGGATTGTACAAAAATAAGACTACATACAAATATACACCCACTCAGGGACAATGAAAGAGGCAGTGAGAGACAGAGAAGACATGAACACTAGGAAACCCAGTAAAAGTGAGTTATAAAACACTGAAATCACTTTTTACTCCCTGAGGAATTCTTGGAGGAAGCAAAAAATGGATGAAATACACAAAACACATGGAAAACAGATAGATGCTTTTATTGAAAATGAGCTAATGTGGCAGTAGATCATATTTTTACATTGCTGTGAAGTACAAAGAGTGGCAGTTGATTTGGTTTCCCGGGCAGTGACTGCATGTCAGGGTACAGAAAAAGAGTATGGGAGGCATGATTGTTTGGGTGGGTGCGTGGGCTGATGGGGGAGCCACAAATCTGGGGTACTCTGATGAGTTTGTTTGGAGCCCAGCTGTGTGTTTGCCTGTGACGCCTAAAATCCATTAGAAATCTGCTGGGGGTCAGGACTCCACTTCGACTGCGATGGCTCTGTGCCTCAGAGAGGCCCGAGTGGCCCACCTCAACCTCATTTTCTCCACAGAGCAGGGACTGTGAGGCAATCAGGCACCACAGGAGAGATGCCTGGAGAGCTCTGGAGCATCAAAACATGCTGTCCAACCATCCCCAGAGTCTCTAACACAGTGTGGCTTGCTTGAAAGAGATCTTTAGGTGAAGGCTGATTATGTATCGGTGGGCCTGTGTGATGCATCAATGGATTTGTGGAATATAATGTTTGAAGTTTTCTTTTTTTTTTCTTTTTTACAAACTGAATTTTGTTTCAAGGGTTTCTCTTTCATGTGCTGTTTGGTTGTCAACAATCCAACAGCAGGTTGCAATTTTAGCTAAACAAACATATCTGGAGGGAGAGATGCTATAGTATTTTGATCCAAGTCTGCTAGGAACTTGATTAAAAATGTAGGAGGGAAAATGAGCTTTACCAAAAATACTGTTATGACAACATTTATCATCACAAATTGTATTGGTATTATTAGTAGGAGCATTGTTATTTTGTACTTGACATGATAGTAGCACTATTTTTTATTTTTTGTTGTATTATTCGAATTCCTGCAGTCTTTAGGTAGACTGCTATAGGCTTGTAGGAAGGTACTTTAAACAAGATTTCCTACTGAATCAGGTATAAATCTTTTCCGTGATACTGGATATGGTTGTGTTTTGGGAGGGGGTGGTGTGGTGAGTGTCGCTTGACAGGTTTGTTCACAGGTTACAGGTTACAATAGAGTCTAGACCCTCTGAGCAGCACTACGTTTGCTGGGCTTGAAGGCTACAATGAGACTGAAAGTGACAGAGATGAGTGTTAACACTGGCATTTTGTTCATACACTAGAGACAGCTTTTGGTGACTAAAGCAGTGCTCATGTTTTGTTTCTGTTTTTTTTTTCAGGACTAATGCTAACATTTGTGCAGGAAACTTACAAATTGTTTATTTTTCAAGTGTAACACACCTTTGACACTATTTTTTTTTTACCATGTTTTTTTGTCCTATTGATAATAACACCATTGTCTCACCACCATTGTACTCACTCACTGATAGCCTGAAAGTGGAAACATGAGCACAGGTTTTAGAGAAACCTTCAGGTCAGCTTAACTGTTCTGGGAAAGGAAATAAAAGGCAGATGGTTAAAAAAAAATTACTCAAACTGTCCGTTGTAAACATCCTTCACAGTGTACAGGCCTTGTTCATCTTCAACCAGCATTACTTGCTGTGCGTGCATGCAGTTTCCCTGTGTGGGATTATTACTGATAATTTGGATGTGCTAACCTTCATATGAAGGAGCTACCCTTAGCTGTAACCCCTACCATTACACCATATGTTTGCTTGAAGGGGTGCTTCTTAAGGTGTTTTGTGGGCAGTGACAGTTGCACTGTAAAGAGCCTTTATGAACGATTCAAGGCATTTTATATTTGCTGCCAGTTTGAAATATAAGCGATCACTTAGGACCTCTTTTGGGATGCCTCAACATAACTGCTCCACTGAAAATATATTTTTACATCTAGAACATAGGCTGATTTTTTTGCCAGGTAGAATCCTCATATAATGATTAACTGTATTTCTGAACACTAAAGCATGACTCAAACATCCACAACAACAGCTCCTCAGAAGCAAGTTGTCAGATCGATTTGATGCGTTGACACCCGATCAGAGTGATAGCATCTCCTTTCATCTCCAGGTTATTGGCAGGGCTGGTGGCTGAGGCTAGGGCAGCTGGGCAGTCCTTGAGCCATCACAGGGACAAGTTGACAAGTGAGGGATATGTGCAGGAACCAATCAGTGCCACCTGCTGTGCAGAAGAGGCAGAAAGCATTTTTAGGAGAGAGACATTTACTAGCAGCCATCGTGTCTGTATTGAGAGCTGGTAAAATGATCAGTTCTTGACAAGACTTCAATTCATGGGTCACAAAACATGTCAGAGTAATGGCAGAAAGGTGGAGGAGCATACTTAGCTTGGCAGGTTCCTTTTAATGCTAGCTGCCTCCGAGTTGTGATCTATGTGATACGGTGCACATACAGATTAACTTTCAGCAGACTTGGTTTGCATGTCAATTTCCTCTCTAATGTCAATCTGAGGCAGCGGAGGAGCGGCTTTGTTTTCTCCCTGTGAGCAGTAAGCATAGTATATCTATGCCTCTTAACACCACATAAACTGCACTGAATTAATCATATCATACAGTATTTCAACGTTTACAGAGCCACTGAAACACTGTCGTGTGTACAGGAAGAGATTTTTTTTTTTTTTGAAAATGACTTTTAGAGATTAAGGTTTCTCATTGTAGTGCAACTAATCAATGGTTATCCAGCGTACTTAGATGGCAAATGATTTCTCTCTCATTTGTGGCCCTTTCAGAGGTGACTTCATCATTGGTGCCTGAAAGACACAGTGCCCCTGAGTAACAAATGATTACCTCTGAATGAATCCCTTAAGTTCCGCTGCTAATGCAGAACAATAGGTAGGGAGAATAGGGAGGCTGTGCTTTGCTTCAAGATCTATTTTTTATACCGAGCATCATTTTTTGCTTCACTGATCTATCACTAAACAACAGCTGCTGAGCAGGAGCCAGAGAGACGCACTGCAGGGAGGATGAGGCAAAGTGGGAGAGGGAGAGACACGGAGAAAGCAACAGTAGAGGGAGAAGAGAAGAGAAAAACGCATATAAAATTGAAGACAGGAGTTTTACGAGGCGAGGTCACCGGTGATAGCCCGAAGCTCTTAGGTATGGTGGCCCACTGAGAAGGAGAGTGAGAAGAGGGATCCTGGCAGGTCTGCCTCTCTCATGACGGATAACAAGTCACCTGAAATGGCTTCCTGGGTGGCAGCCATTAGACAGACAATTTGCAATCATCCCTGGCCCAATTTCGCTCACCTTCTCTCCCTCTCTTTCTCTCTCACTTTTTCTCATATTACTCGGCTTCTCGCTCCGGTGCCCCATAGACCTTGGCAGCTTGAGTGACAGGGACTTAACTAGTCTAGTCACACAAATGTGAGAGGGGAAATGAGGAAAAGAGAGGGGAGAATTTCATTCATCTCACAAATACCAAATAACCTCTGCTGTCTGGCCCATTTACATATTGCCTCCACATTCTCTGTTGGCCGGGTTGCATGATCCTGTTTCCAAGGAGTCTCATGTGGAACTCACCAATGCCGTGTGACACCACGGTGACATAAAGCAGAGGTGTAGCTACAGTGACAGATTCAAGCACACAAAAGTGTGAACCTAATGTCTGCATCATCATAAATACAGAATGTGGCATGGATCCCTGCCACTTGGCAAATACACAATGTGGCCAAAATTATGTGGACGCCATGAAATTACACCCATGTTGAATACCAGTATTACTGCTATGAAAGACAAGACAGTGTTGTCTCAGCATTGAGGGAGATTTACTCAATGGTCAAATTTTTTGATTGATTGATTGAAAACTTTATTGAACAACATTAGACAAGTGTTCAAAGGGATAAAAAACACAATAAAGCCCAAAGGTTTGTTTCCATTGTGGTCCTATTTGATGGTAGACGGTACACATGGATTTGAAACAAGTAAGACAGGCACACAACACATGGACTAAAAACATGGGAGAGAGACACTAGGCACATAGACTACAACACTGACGAGAAAGAACAAATAAAATAGAATAGAATTTTGTATAAAGATAGATGTCCATCTGTTCTTTAACTCTTAATGCTGGATTGAAATATATATTGATATTGATATATTGATATAATTGCCCCGAGCCCACCATAGATTGCCAGAAGAGTAAGCTTCTGATAACAATTTCCCCCATTAAGTTTTGTTGTGTGGTTTCCAAGATACTCATAAAAATACTGACATTGCCGTGTGGGGTTACAGCGTCCCAGCGTAGTGTTCCGAGTTAATAATGAAGCAAGTTTAAGTTCTGTATTAGTACTGTGAATGTATCAAAGCCTCAAACCACAGAGAAATGCACACAACCTGAATTCAGAAACTGAGCCTTAAAACCAGTTGGCAGATGCTATAACATCGTGATGTGACAAGCCTTATTCATTCACACCCATCATCAAACCTTACAGAAATGTTGTCCCTGAAATCCCTTAAAGCCCCACTCTCCTGATTGGCTCACTGACCTGTTGTTTCTACAGCTCGAGAGGAGATGTAAAACTACACTTTGGGGTTGTTTGATTGTTGAAACCACTAGCATATATTCTTATTGATCAAAACTTCAAAATAAACATGGAGTGAAGTATAAAATATGGGGCCTTTAATATTTTACTTTTTTCCATTTACTGATACTTTACACTTCTGCTCTGCTCTATTTCATACAGAAATGCATTTTTTTCCACTGCATGTAGCCTGTATGTTATCTCCATTACTTGTTACCTAAAAGCATGATCAGCTTGTAAACATTTACTTTGTCCTACTTAAATCCTGCAGTTTTACTGTATGTTTTCACTTATCATCATCTGTTAAAAGGAAAGGTTGAACTTGAATGAAAAAGACTTTGGAAAAAACAACAACAAAAACAACAGGCAGTTACAGTTTTAGATTTGGAGTTGGAGTCTTTATAAGTCCAACATGGACTCTCTCTTAGCTCTGTTTTAAATCTCTACCAACACCTGTGGGAATTATCTTAATTTTTAAGCTGCAAAATGCTGTTCAGCAACTAGTCCTTAACTTTGTCAGTCAGCCATCTGATGCTGAACAGCAACCTTTTTTAGCTTAGTGAGTCTGAAAATGATGCTGTAAGAGTGGTAATATTGAGCCAAATAATGAGTACTGTGTAATAATGAGCTGAAACGCACTAAAAGCTGCTGGGAGCTCAACATTGTTTTCACATTTTAATTCCCTACATTGTGATTGTAAAATTATAAATTATACAGCGGATGCTTTAATTAAGTGATCTACAGTATATATACTACTTCCTCCATTCCTGTTCAACACACATTTTGGCAGTGTCACAGCCGTGCATGGTTCTCTTACCGTTTCCTTCTTGCACTAGATCATACCTGTCAGAATAATTATTGCCTAATAGTTTTTTTTTTTCTTCTTTGCAAAGTTTGATAATCTACTATAGTGTGTAGTGTGTTCCTTTCATTTTTGCAGGTGTCTGTGCTCATTAGTTAGTTACTGGGGTTTTAACTGTGCTTTTCATCCCTTTCATTTTTCCACATGATCGTTGTTTTGTAATGACAGAATAGGACATCTGGTTCCCAAAGCTTGTCCATTGGTCAGACACCCCAGGTTTGGTGATATTTTAAGAGGAAGCACATACCTTGTGGGAGACACAAATGTCTAATCTAACATCAGCTACTCCTGCATATATGGACCAACACCTCTGTCTTCAGCCAAAATTTATTCCATAGATACTGGATGAAGTTGAGTTCAGGGCTTTGTGCACAGTAGACTGAGGAAAAAAATATTTCTGCACATGACACATGAGTGTAAAAACATGATTTACACCCTGAAACCAGGCTATTCTGCTTCATCAGGACTGTGTAGGTGTGGTTTACTCACACAACAGAAGCAAACAACCAACAACTGTCATCACATAAACATAAACTCTAATGTTGCTAAACTGTGGCTGTGTTGTGAAAATACGCAGCAGCACCTTTGTTCAACCGAGCCTCAGTTGAACACAAACCACAGAGACACAAACCACAAACCAGAGACCAGAGAGGGCAAGGACAAAAAGACAAATACAGAAATGACTCCCTGTACCCCACTGCAGCATATTATAAAATGATGTCCTCATATGAAGAGGATTTATTATGTAATAATTATACATCCCCTCATAACATACGGTATGCAGTTGATATAAAGACATCATACATTACATTTGTGTGTGGGTCATGGGAACCAGAATTTCCAACTTTTACAAGAAGGTGTATTTTCATGAAGGACGTGACTGCTCATAGTAAGAAGCTGGTTGTGTGCAAAGGTTATTTATGGACTTAAAGTACTCGGCGGTGCTATCCTTATATTGTATGGCCATATAGTGTTGACTCCACATCACCATCACAATGCCTTCAGGTTTTCTTTTAAGATTCTCTCTGATAGTTTTTCATTGTATTGTAACATGAAATGTGGTGGTTGAAAATTGGTTGTCAGGAACTATGGGAGCGCTATGTTATGAAGTGTCAGACATACGGGTGGTGCCGGAGTGATGAGGCACACAAAAGCCAATTGCCCTCTTTTAGCCAGACAGCTGCTAGGCGGTAAGTGAGAAATAAATTCCATCCATGACTACCTACAATCACCAGTGTGCTTCTCTGCCTCTACCTACACTCTTAAGATTAATCAAGGATAGTGGACAAAAAGCTGAGGCATGTTTGGGACTGAAAAATATGTTTAAATCAGAGGGAGAACTCACTGTTTTTTTTATATATATATATATAGCCTGAGCTCCACGAGGTGAGCAAAATATCCTGTGACTCCACTAGCGAGCCAGATGTCCTGTAATTCAGCATGTGGCAGCACTCTGCAGCGCTGACACTGTTTCATCTTGTCAGAGTGGAGCAGTGAGCAGTGTGATTATGTTGGTGGTCTTCTGTTGTAGTAGAGCCATCCTACAATAACAAGACACATGTTAGCAATGTGCACTGCCCTGATAAATCTCGCTTAAAAAGAGACAAATCGCCAGCAGCTCTGCCGCGACGTCATCTCCACCCAGGAAGATGTTAGGACAGTGACACCAAATCATGATTGTGGTGCTGCAGACGGTCAGTTAAGGCCAAGGCTTGGTGCAGAAACTGTGGCAGTTTGTGTCCGATGAAGGCAGCCTGATTGCTTGTGTGTGTGTGTGTGTGTGTGTGTGTGTGTATATATATTAATAATAATAATAATGTGAGTGAGTGAGTTCCAGTTTCCAGGTGCAGAGCAGCTAAAAGCCCAAGCACCCATTGAAGTGAGTGAGAATGAGGGGTGGAAAGCAGAGCGGCAGATGAGGAATGGAGTGAACAAGGTGAGATATAAGGGTGCAGAGAGATATACATATACAGCTGCACTGTGTTGTTGGACAGGGAGCCAATGGAATTGAATGAGGACCGATGTAATATGATGCTAGGACTTGGTATGGGTGATGATTCTGGCGGCTGTGTTCTGGATGGTTTGTAGACGGTGGATCCAGGCGGGAAGTGACCAGAGCATTTAGGATTTCAGTAAAGGGCTGGGTGAGGGAGGGGCAAAGTCTGGAGATATTGCGGAGATGGAAAAAGGCTGTGCGCGAGATGTTGTTGATGTGGGTTTTGAATGAGAAGGTCCTGTCCAAAATAACACCAAGACTTTAAACTTTAGTTGAAGTGGGAGTGATGATTTAGATCCGAAGAAGAATTTTACTTTTATTGTCATTGAGTTTTAACTTGTTTGACATCCAGTTTGTGATGGTTTGCAGGCAGTAGGTGGCAATGTAGTGTCCAGTTTGGTGGTGATGTAGATTTGACTGCCGTCAGCATAACAGTGAAAGTGGATACCAAAATGATGGAAAATATTGCCAAGAGGGAAGATATAGATTATAAAGACTAGGGGACACAGGACAGAACCTTGTGGAACACCGTGAGGGAGTGGTGAGGGTGAAGATCTGGTATTTTCTCCTTGGATGAACTGAGAACGGTCAGACAGGTAAGAGTGGAACCACTGAAGTGGAATGCCAGAGACCCCAGTGCTGGCCAAACGATCTAAGAGAATGGCGTGAGATATGTGTCGAAGGCGGCACGGAGGTCTAGGAGTGAGAAGGCCAGAATCCACTGCTAAAAGAAGGTAATTTGTTATTTGAGTAAGAGCTGTTTCTGTGCTGTGATTGGGACGGAAACCAGACCGGAAAGGCTCAAAGAGGTACATTTTTGATAGATGATCTTGAAGTTGGCAAGCTACTGTCCGTTCAATAACTTTTGAGATGAATGGGAGGTTTGAGATAGGGCGATAGTTATTGAATTCATTCGGGTCTAGGCCAGGTTTCTTTATGGTTTTGAGTTGGGAGGGAACAATGCCATTTGACAGGGAGGAGTGAACAATTTGTGTGATGAGAGGGGAGAGCACGAGACAAGCCTTGACCAATGTGGTAGGTTGTGGATCAAGTAGACAAGTAGTTGACCTGGAAGACCAGATCAGTTGAGATATTTGTTGATTCGAGGAAGGATGGAAAGCAGACAGGGTACTGGTAGCATTATGCCAGGGAGTGTTTAAATGAGAGGACAGGGAGAGGGATGGGGATGTATAGAGTAAACCTTATGATTGATGAAGTCCAAGAATTGCTGACACTTAAGGGCTGATGTGAAGCAGGTGACAGTTTCTTTAGGCTTGAGTAGAATATAATCCTGGTATTGTTTCCGTCATGGTGGATGATGTTGGAATAAAAGGCAGATTTAGCAGCATTTAGAGCAGTCTTGTAGGAGGTTATGTGGTCCGAGAACATTTGAGAGTGAACAATGAGTCTAGTTTTCTTGGCAAGGCGCTCAAGGCTGCGACCATGTGTTTTAAGTTGGCAGAGTTCTGAGATAAACCATGGAGCAGTCCTAGAAAAAGTCACTGTGCTGGTTTTTGATGGAGCCAGGGTGTCCAGTGCAGTGAGTAGTGTGCTGTTGTAATGGTCGACAAGTTCAGTAGCTGAGAAACTGACATAGAAATTAAACTCAAACTTCAGTTCTGTGATATTGATGTGTTCTTGATATTTTGGAAGGACACCAGAGCAGCAGATCGGTGTAAAATAGATGGCCCTTATTGTGTGTTGGAAATATAACATACTGAGTGAGTTCAAAACTGTCCAGGGTGGAGATAAAGTCTATGGAGAAAATATCCTCAGGATTGTCAACATGAATATTAAAATCCCCAGTTAAAATTATATTTGAAGTGATGGCGCATTGATCTGCTAAAATAGATGAGTTCAGTGATGAAGGTGGAAGAGGCCTTAGTGGTAGACAGACACAATAATGGTGGCTACAGGCCCCTGCACAGCCAGCACTTCAAATCATGGTGAATCCTTCACAGGAGTGGGGGCTATTTTCAAACTCTCGCAATATATCAGTGCGAGGCCACCGCCTTTACCGGAAGTGCGTTTAGCAATGTAAACAAACCCGTGCGACAGAGACTGATTTTAAGTCATTAGGTTGCTGCCAGGTTTCAGTAAGACAAACAATGTCCAAGTTAGAGTCTGCAATAAAATCGGAGAGAAACGTTGCTTTGTTCGTGAGAGACCTGATATTGAAGACAGAGAGTTTGACAATGATGTGGGAAAGTTTCTGACGGACCTCCAACTCGTTTTGGCTCAACCAGTCTCAGCGTCCAAAGGGAGCGGATGTCGCAACTTTTGTCATCCCCGGAACAAGGAGTGATTGTTTGTTGATTTGTTTTAAGGGTAGGAGAAAAAGAGAGAGCGGGTAGATAGTAAATCACATGCATAACGCACAGCATGCTGGAGTTTGGAAGCGAGCATGCGGCATCCCAACATGCTTGGGTGAAGATATGTATAAGAGAATGAAAAAGAAAGAAGAAAGAAATGTACAGCTGTTCACAGGCTTCTCTAGTTTTGAAATGTCAGATTTTCCTGAGACGAGCATCAGCGGAGGAGCAGCAATCAGGCCTGATGTAGTCTTACTCTAAAAGGTTTAGCCGTCTGCTGCTGCCCCCCCTCCCCCAAACACACACTCTACCACCACCACTACACACACTCTACCACCACACCTACATGTCCCAGTGCTCCTATCTGCACACAACAGATATGCACATGTGCTTGCTCACAGTGATGGTAATTTCTAGAGAACAGCAAGCAAATGTTAGGCAATGAATTAACACATCATTAACACCTGACCCACCAGACAGACAGACAGACAGTACATTTTAAACCAGTAACTTTTTTTCTCCCTTTTACCCCCACATCATTTTCCCTGACTTTTACGAGGTCTTCTACCGTATGTCTCCTCCTCTCCCATGTTGTATTTGTCAGTACAAAAAAAGAAGCACTGCACTGCGAACTGAGTCATGCTCGTCTTCTACTTTCAAAACATTTGTGAGTGTTGTATAAAGAAGCACACTGCACTGTGAGTGTTCATTTCCTTTAATAGCACTTGAGCTGTGCAAAATAGGGGGAGTATGAACAGTGTACTGAAAACAACTAATAGAACAAAATGGCAGTTAACAGCAGTGTTGACAATAGACAAAGAGTGAGAGGTTGAGAAAGAACCTGGAGGTTTTTCATTCACAGTAATTTAGCTGCTATTGTCCAGTTTTCTTTGCATATGCATAAATTAAATTAAATGTTATGGCCGAATGTGTACAATGCCATGAATATAGCTCTGTACTGTGTGATCAATTATATCAGTGTGTGATAAATATTACAAGGTTTTTTTTGCAATAATCAACTGTCCTTCATGCATTTCATACTCACTATTCCTGAAAAGTAAGAAGTCAATGTTGCTACAAATTAAAGGTCTTAATGTACCTTAAAGCAGCCAGTGTACCTGCATGTTAAACAGGTTACTCATAGTGGCAAGGATGGAGAGAATCAGCACACGATTCCCAGATGTACTGAGAATTAACATGTTTCTGCTGAATGTTTTATTTCAGCTTTATTTGGCCTGGAACTTCATTTTTTGTGTCAGCTTCATTGCTTTCAGCATTTAAGCAAGCTTTTAAATCTTTTGGAATTTCGCAGAGCTCTTTAGTGGAAAAAGCTCCAAAAAACCCACTGCAAAATCACTGCAGAGAAACCGAGCAGAGTATTTAGCGCTACTTCCCTCATAAGTTGGTGGGGCACAAAATGGAGCTGGTAGAAGAGGTTCATTATGATAATTTCTCTCCCTATTAGGACTGAAAAAAAATCATTTTGATTATTTCGACAGATTCTATGATTACTATGAATCACGATCTGAAATAATGATGATATGATTTTTTTTTTTTTTCGCTTGGCATTGGTACTCAACACTCATGTTCCCCTCCATCTGGAGAATCGTGTCATTTGGATATTGCACATAGTTGGCCATAGCACAATTTTTGTATTATTTTTGATTAATTGTTCAACTGCACTCCTGGTTGTATAAATAAGCAAACATTAGCTTGAGAGAGAGAGAGACAGAAAACAGATGATATGTTGTCATGTAGTGTGTAAGCTGCCCCAAAGTGACAAAAGAATCTGTTTTTGCAGGTTTAAAAGTTAATTTAGTTCTTTTAATATTACCCATCTGAGGAAAGTATGAAATAAATAACACAATCACATTCTTTTAGTAACTGTGCTGCTTGTCTTACAGTCTTTTTCAACCCTTTTTTATTAGCACACTGTTATGCTTTGTTGCCCATAACTGCCACCAACTGTCAATATGTTTTATTTCTGTCTGCAGTCAGTAGAAACACCCAGGATCTACAAAATGAGGACATTTATTTAACTTAAATGGAGGGTGATGTGAGGCCTGGATTGCCAGAAACATAAGGACAAAATGGGATTGGCCACACCTTGACTGATACCGCTACTTAATAAGATCACTATCCACACTGATGCTGACCATGTGCACATCTGACCAGTTATAATGTTTGTTTCAAAGTGTGGTTTTTTGTTTGCTTGTGAATAGCTCAGCAGCATTTGGGACAGCACTGTGAGATGGCACGCCACAGTTACCTAAATGTCAAATTGACAGCCTGAAATGAAATATAAATTATAGCAAAGACTTCAGTGAAAAAAACGTTTGGCAGCTTCCTGACTAATTTGACTCCATTCATTGTCTGACTTAAAGCTTTAACTGTCATGACAGAGACATTGACACGTGAGAGCGTTGCATGATTGGCAAAGGATCCACACTCTGCTTGGAAACCCGCCATAGTCAAAAAATGACACATTGCACAGATATTGCTCCTGTCTTGGTTCAATTTGCATTCGGCGTCTTATTTGGAGACCACCCACTGTAGCGCCGGCAGGGGGGGAAGGAGGGGGAGGGGAGTGGGATGGGGAGGGGGGAGCTGCATCCCAGGAATGTTTAATGAGCATCTGGCACTCCCTGATGTCACTGTACTCTTTAGCCATCTTTCAAGGACTTAAACTTACACCCATAATGCTTTTAATACCACCTTAATTAAAGTCAACAGAGCACTCTGATGCTCTACTACACTGTATTATCTAATGTTATTTCCCAAAGGTGTGATTTACTCTATGATGCTGCCTATACTTTGACAATGGTATGTTTCTCCCTGTTTATCTGAACTTCTTTAGAATAAAAACTTTACAGAGGTTGTGATGGACAAAGGCAAAGAGCATCACCTGCAGCAATGCAAACACAAATCTCCCCCCAAAAAAACACTTGCTAGAGACAGAATTAAAACACTTTTGTTTCAAAGACAAAGAGGTGTGTTGATGTTTGTCTGTTGACAATGTTTCAACAATGACAGGTGCACTTCAAGTTGTGTATTTATCTTTGATGGTAAACAGTGCTTTCTTTTCTATTTTCATTTGTCTCCACCTTTTATTGCTGCAGTGTACAGCGTATTGCACTGCACTATTTCTTGGTAATGTCACACCGGGCCTTTACAGAAAGACATAACGGAACACTGTTTATACTTACTGTAGGCATGCCCACGCTACTACTGTACATTTTCATTTTAAAATTAATATTTTGCTATGTTTTCTTCTCTCATTAAAGTGGCTCACAAGTTTTTGAGCACTGAAAACAAACTAACAGAAGCTGTGACATAAACACCCATGGTCACTCCCTGATTAGGTCTTAATCAACCTCGACTACAAGTGGTGAAAGCAACACGGGCAATGAATTACAAGTGTTACTGACCTTGTTGGCTTTATTGCAGCTCTTGTGCATTTAAATTCTGCATTTCACACACTGCAGCTCTTTGCTGTCCCTTGTTCAGAGTCTTTCTTTTACAGCTAATCAACTGGGAAAACAATCTGCTTTCTGTTGACACTGGCTCACGAATGTATCCATTTTCAGGTGTGTTAGTCTTGATGGAGATTATTTGATACAAAGCTAAAACGCTTGTCTGGATGTAGCCTCAGAGTTACTTACCGAAAGTGTAGGTCTAGCAAATGTGGGCAATTGTAGGCAATTGTCCCCTCCCTCTCTGTTTCCCTGCTGGCATTATTCCTTCCTATTGATGGTGCATTGCCAGTGTGACTATAGAGGAAATTTGCTTTGCATTGCATTGTTTGAATGCATCAATGTGTGTCTTTATTGTTTATGTTGTTTAGAAGCACTCTGTGTGTGAACAACATGCATGCACAGACTCATGCAATTTAGATGGGGGAGATTGTCACCCTGCTTATTTTCTGAAGCTACTGTTTGCAGATAACCCCTAAATACCTCACACACAGAATGTCTGTAGTTGCTACTGATGTTCACGAAATACCTCACATACAGGTTGGTAGCTGCACACAGAGAGTCTTATAGTCTCCACTTACTGTGGCGCAGCAGTTCAGCAGACAGTTGTGAAGCCAAAACTTATTTAGTTCGAAAAGAGTGAAATAAGTCTCTAATATCAAATTCATGAGCTCTGCAGTGAGAAACCTCTCTGAATTTCGGTGGCTGCACCACTGTTCATATACACATGACTCAATATACACATGTCAGGCACTGGGTAAGAGCTGCTTGCAAGCAGCTAGCAATCAGTCACCAGAGAAGACAGGAGGGGTGAAAAAAGAATAAAGACACCAGAAGGGGCTCGCATTATGTTGAAGTTATAAAAGAAACAACAACATATATTCAGTCTGTATGGAGACTATTAGTCTATATTGTTATTACGAGTCCCGCCTGCTCCTGTTGACAGTTTTTCCTGCTGTCTCTTGTGATGACTTTGACTACAATTGTGTGGGAATTCCTCCAGAATTCCATGATCCGCACAGGATTCCCAAAACATACAGTAATTGGCCTCTGACCATGTACTTCAGCTTTCTAAAGCTACGAGAAGAACAAGAATCTTTAAATGATCAGATATACAGCAAATCAAAAATGCTCAATCCGGTCTAAATTTAAAGGAGAAAATTCCTTTCCAGGTGATCTAACTCCTTTGCAGCTGTTTTAATGACCTTAAATGTCACAATGGGAATTTTATTTAATTTTTCTAATGAATGTTAAGTGTACTATACCACCCAGACTGGTTCAGACATTACATCAATGCTTTTAACATCTTTTCTCATGGGCTGACGTGAGCCTAATTCATATTAAAGCCTCTCACACTGAAAGTCCATCCACTCTCAGTGCTCTGAAGCTCTTTGATAAGCATTTCCATCCTAAATGGCAGATGGAAATGTATGTGAAAATGTGGATCTGTAGTTACCAGGTGATATGTGCTTATGATGAGCTGTTTGATGGCTTACGGCCCCTCTCAGCACATTATTAATCATATCTAACGACTTCAGATACTGCACTAAACAGTTTGCCCTACAGGATTTCCCCACTGCTGCAGCCAGCGCTCAATATGCTGCCCAGGGCATGACTGTGTTCTGCATGACGAGATGTGTGAATGTGTGTGTGTGTGCCTGCGTGTGTGTTGGGGGGATCATATGTGTGGTTGCATTGGAGAGAGAAAAGGAAAAGACGGTGAGGAAGAGAGAGGGAGGAAAAGAGGAGAGAGAAGGAGCTGCCTGATCTCAAGCGGCAAATTAGGGCCTCTCTGAAATCGATAAAAGGGGAGCCATGCACAGATTTCATTAGTTGGCAAACGTGTGCGGCTAAAGGGATGCAAACGGATATTGATGTTTGAGATTGATTGATCTCTTCTTTTCTCAAAAATGTACACACTGAGTTGCGATGCAGAGTTTGTTTTTGGTTTGTTTGCCTTCTGAGTGCACATTCAATCTTAAATACCAGTTTGTCCGTGACCTTTTTCTTAGAAAAACAAACTCACTTTTTATTCAACAGATAGTTATCTGTTGAAAGTTGACATCACAGATACTTAAAATGGACTTGCTAGGTCAAATGACAGTCATACCCTGCCTGCCCTGCTCAACCCCGTTCTCTGCCACCAGCCGCAAAATATCTCTTCCATAAGATTTAAAAATCGATAAACAAAAGTGACATTCAGGCCTTTTGCATCTTAAGCAAGTCCACCTTGTCACACAGGCTGAATTACCAAATACATTTAATGCACCCTCCCAAGTAAATGTAACAGATAAGCCTACATGCCTGAAATTCTATTTGCTATTACATTTTAGCTTGATTAGGTCCCAGGTGGGTGTGGTTTGCGATGAGGGGGAAACTAGAGAGGGCTGGAAAGGTTAGGCAATCACAGGAAAGTCAATGTAGGATAACGTTAAGTGATGGACTACTTCCTTGATATTATCTGAATTCCCCAGATGAATAAATGCCCACTCAGAGAGCAGTTTAAAACAATACTACAAAGTGTTTGCCTGAATGAGACTGGAGGCGGACAGATAAGCAATCATAAGTGCTTTGATTTAAAGAGGAAAGTATAGACAGCAAAAATACATTTATAATAATAATATATTTTATATTTACATTAAAGTTACCATACTGTGTATATAGATGTCCAAGTTTTTAGGTCTTTGCTCTGTGTGTCAGTCCACAGAGAAATGCACACATCTTGTATTTAGAAACAAGCTGTCAGGACTTGTGTATCTCTGTGATGTCACAGTCTAACAGGCATAGCCCTCGACCAGTCCACCCTGCATGGCCCACCACTGCAGGATTTGGGATCTGAGTTTTCACCTCAAATCTTATGTATTTTGTATCACTTTTTTATTTTTATGTTCTAAATATTTATCACTCAGGGCCTCCATTTGGATTGGCTCAGTGACCAGTTTTAATAGAGCTTTAGGGAGAAGCTTGAGAGACGAGATGTAAACAAACACAGCCAAATACATCTTTGGATCAACAGTTTAAAAAAAACACTGGTAAAGTGGAAAAGATGGGGCCTTTAACGGATGTGGTTTGATGTCATTGTGAAGCAGAGTTTTTTTTTTCTTTTATGTTATCCCTAACTTTTCGTGGTACTTTGTCTTTACCTTTTTTCCTGCTGTTATTACTGCCGAATAAAAATTCACTGCCCTTGTCTCAGTTGGATGTATATCTCCTAAGATGCACAGCAGCTCAGATACTGTATATGGGATGTAGCCAGGTGCTGCAGCAATGTGCTATTCTCCCATCTTAATTTTTCATCACTCCTTTGATTTCCTGCAGCCATCTGATAAACGCGGCGTTGTGATAGCCTTAAATGATTAATTGAGCCTGAATATGTGCTTTAAAATTTCCATTCATTATGGTGCGTCACATTTTATCTGCCGCACATTTAATCATTTGCCATATGCATATTAATGATTACAGTGGTACCTGTGTAATGGGAGTGAGTCACTTGATGTAAGTGTCTGCCGCTGTACAGTCACACTGCCCACAGTGCTGTGTGACACTTATTCCCTAAGCTGAGAATTCATTGTGCGGAGTTTAAAAAGACACTGTGAGATGACTAATGGCTCTCTGAGACTTCCCAGAAAAAAAGCAGAGTTTAGATAAATGCCTCACCCATAATGTTGTGTTGATTAGAAGTGAAAGTATAAAGTGAGAGCTTTATATCAAGAGACTGAGCATAGTTGTGTGACTTGAGCTTTTTTTTTTTTTTTCCTTTTGTAATCTTAAGATTATGAGCAAAGATTCACTCTCTGTGTTGGTTTTAGTGCCACCTGTTCAATATAGAGCAGCCTCTGTCATGTTCATGTCCCGCTGCAAAACATCAACAGGAAAGAAAAATAATTAACCGGAGCATGATGCCATTGCAATATATCATGAAATTGTGTAAAGTAAATGAATTACCTTATTAGAAAAGGGTAGAATGTAGGCAGATGCTTGAACACAGCTGTTTTTTTTCATGGTTTTTGAGTGCGGTCCAGTTTGAGGTCTCATCCTGTTGTTGAAAGGCAGTTTGTCTTCTCTCTTCAGTGTCGCAGGGTGTTTGGCTGTGGTGGCATGTGTTGAGTTTCTCTATATGGATATTCCAAGGTCTTGACCTGACTGTGATTCGTCGGTTCTTGCATTTCCTGTCACTTTAGAAAGAACCAAGAGAGAAGTCGCTCAGAGGGTTGTATGTTCATTTCATAAACAGTACAAGAAAACCTGCTGTTAAGTACATTTGACAAAATTATAGTTGATCTCATTTGTAGGAGAGCTGCTAACCTGTTGTTGTGTGAGACATGTAGGAGAAGATACAGTTGTTGACAGCTACAGTATGAGTACATTTAATTACTTACCTTTGTATTTGCACTTTTTTGACAGACACTGTGCAAGAATCAGAGCACCTGCTGTCTTAACTAGGAGAAAATCCAGATGTGATCCAAATTTCTGCAGTAATTAAACCCATGCCATACCTGGAAGAACATATATATGAACAGCACAGTGGAACAGAGGACCAGCTCCATGTTTTCAACTGAGACATAATTGCATGTTGAACAGTACATGCAGAACTTTGTTGTTATGCAGCATAAACAGTGCAACACAATGCAATTAGGTAAGCTAGAGTCCATGTCATACAACTAAATCAGATTAATCATAAAAGTAGCCTCTAAGTGCTGCTGCTGCATCACTTTTCGATTGATGTATTTGACGAGTAATATATAGACACTGATCATAAAGAGGGATCTAAAAGACTGAGACCATTTCTCCCAAAATGTTCCCAGAATATTTTTTAGTTTTCCACCAAAATGACCTGATCTGGCAGAATGATATTCTGTTGTCGTGACTACAGCATATTACACTCTGTTATGTTCATGTCTAGACTCTCACAGCACTCACAGACTATGGCTGGTTGAATACGAAAAATGTTCAGTGACCTTAGACGCTGAGTCTCTCTACATACTCTGGCTGCAAACCCCAGTATCTGGGGCTGTAATCATGGGCTTTGTACACACTGTTAATAAATGTATTCATTTAACATATTTGATGCAACAGAGCATATTTTCAGCCAATGATTATGTGTCCAACAGAACATATTTGCTGTCAAAGTTTAATTGTATAGAAAAGTAATATCTGGGAGATGGGATGAGAGTGTCAGGAACAGGAACATCCCACTCACTCTGGGAGCAGATTCTCAGTTCACAGGCCCTGGTCTATGAAATCTGCATTTAACATGGACCCAGTGGATGTTTCAGATCAGTCTAAGCTCTTTGGATTCTAATCAGGCAAATTTTCCCCAATTAATTGTCATTTTTTTAATTATAGTTTGCATTACAGTTCTCATCCTACGTGTTTTTTTCTTTCTCGTTTTGTGTGTGATACTGTACAAGCTCATTAACATAAATTACAATAATAATCATAGTTACACATTATTTACATTCTGCTTTTATATTGTTCACAAATGTTTCCACCCTGTCCCTTAGAATTCATGTTCATACAACTAAACTGTTATGTTTGGGTTTCATCATTGGCTGGATTATATTCAGACTAGTACTACTCCACCGGTGGGGGCAGCGACCAGTAGCAGCGGGTCATATCAGAGGCAGCAGCCCGGTCCCCTGAGGTGATCGGCCGGTTAACCTGTGTCGTCATCCCGCGGTAAGAAAGAGAGCCGATTAACTTACCCGCAGATTTTTTGTGCTTTACCACCGGCTGGTTTAATTATTTTTAGGAGATGAATATTGGTCTCATTGATTAGTTGTTGAATGTTTGTTTAGTTGTTGATTAGTTTGTTTTAATGAAAAGTGAAGCTTCATGTGTGAACTGGACAGAAGAGCAGCGCTGCCTGGGGGCTCTGTATGTACAGAAATCACCACATTTACATCAATAAATTAATGTTTTACAATGAACCAATCTGTCTCCATTACATTTAATTTACAGAGGGAAATTCAGTGCAATGTGCTTGTTTTTTTGGGCATGTCCACGACGCACAGCTCCGTAAAGTGTTAAGAAAAAAAGTTTTTAAAAAAAATGTTGGGGCATGCGCAGAAGCGGTCTGGAGTGGTCTTGATGGTTTTGATATTCAACCTGCACCTCAACCATAGACTTCAACACATTTACACCTGGGTTTTGTTATTATTTCTTATGGAGGATATGGTATTTCTCAGGAGAGAAACTGTGTTCAGAGTTTAATGAAAGCCATTTGAAGCTTAAATATACTTTCTTTGTGTTTATTCTACAATAATTTGATGGTTTAACATAAATATATATATTTTTTTATAAGCTTCAGTCTTAAGTGGACAAGTGCAAATTAATTTGTTGATGAATTAATCACGATTAATTACAGAAAATTGTGTGATTGATTAGTAATTTTTTTTAATCTATTGACAGTCTTAGTTCAGACATTTTATTTTAATGAAGAGCTACTTTTATCATTGGCAGCAAGGTTACTAGGAGAAGGAAGTGGAAGTTGAGCAGCAAACTGTAACATAAAGGTAGATATCCATATCTTTCTCATCATTTATTGTGTTTTTTAGGTCAGGTTGTACAAGCAGTCACAGCGCCTCGCCATACCCCAAGCCCCAACAATGCTTTAGTTGGTTTGGTTTTTACTAGATCAATCAGAAAACAGTCAGCCACCTCTCCTTTGATTGGTCCACTGACCTGCTCCATAGAGAAGCTTGAAATAGGACATGTAAAACTGAATTGATTTTGGCACTGGATGCAAAAAAAACCCAAAACATCATATCTTCTTTAGATGGACACATGAACCTTTACCTAGACCAGGATCTTTCCCTATAAGCTAAACCAAGTGACGTGAGTGTCCAAACATAACCATTAAAAAGTTGATTAATGCTGTAGTCACTACAAGTGGATATTCCTTACAGTATCCACATATTTACAACTTTCCAAATATGTAAATGAGAATCCTTATCACATTTAAAAGAAAATACACTCTGGTTTCAAACAGTTGTGAGAATAGATAGTAATAGATCACATGAATGAGAAACACATCACATTCACTTTGTTTTGATTAATGAAACCTCCAAATATTATGAGTAACATTTTACTGAGTAGGCTACTCTGCATTCCCTGTCATTGCAGTCATGAAGATCTCTGAATCACCTCTTTTTTTTTTTTTTTTCAGACCGGAGCACCTTCTGCATTTCTAAGTGTGTGTTCAGTCTCCTGCAACTGAGATTTTTCTTATTTCTTGAGGAGTGCTGAAGAAAATAATTGATGGTGACATGAAAAACGGGGGGTGGGAATAGTGTTAGGGAGTAGGATTGAGGGGTTGAATTCCTAAGCATTTTGCCTGAGTTGGAACCACCGGCATCCCACCCAGAAGAATTTGCTCAGTGGGACATCAATCCCATTTTGGTGTCTCCCACTGTGCACAGGTCAATTATATCTTTATTACAGTAAAATGCAGATAATTCTCTTGCAGGATGTATGCACGGAAAGACTGATGATCAGGGAAGGCTGCAGAATCTCTTGTTTCCAGGATATATGCTGCTTATACAGTAGGCATGTAGCGAACTGGGAGTTCACGGTCATAAACAAAGGCAGGATTTCACTAATCTAATCGTGACCTACTCTGAAACCCAGCCATAACCTTAAACTACATTAGTGTGGATTCAGCTTGACACTTTGAAGCATCAGCACCTTTGCCTGGGTGGAGAAAACGTGTTGTTTTTGGCACCCCACACCATAGGATTGATGCCAGAGCTCAAAAGCTAAAGGTTTCTGGGTAGTGCTTTTTATTCATTTCACACAATATTTAAAGATCAAGGGTTGGGAGAACAATATGGAAATGGCTGTTTTCAAAAGACCTAAAGCATTTTTTTTTTCAAACCTGCTGAAATGTCACCCCTAAATTTACCAAGTTTGGAAAATCAGTTGCGTTCAGCAGTTCTTGATACTGTTATCTCTTCTTCAAACTGTCAGCATTCCCATATTCCTGGGAATCTTGAAAAAGTTGAAGAAGTCCAAAATTATGTTACTGGAAAACAAACCAAACACTGTAAAGGTCATGACTGTGTGTGCTCCTTTTTTTTCTCTAAGCTGTGGAAAATGTTTAATGTCAAGTTTGTCTGTTGGTTGACTTAATTAGTCTTGAAGGAATAACAACCCATTAACATGTTTCTGTGGGGGAACGAGGCTTTGAACATGCAAATCAGCTCAATGAAAACAAATATTGGTGATGGAAATTACTCCACAAGCCAGGTACTGTGAAACGTCAATTACTTTATAGCCATTTGTTTTTGTTTTGTTATTTTCCCAGTAGGCTTCTTGATTTTTACTGAAACCCTTAACCACCTATCAATTCTCTTGACCTGCCTGTCCTGTTCAGAGTTGAGAAGGATCTCCCAACATTCACTGAACAGGAGGCAAGATAAATGCTCGACAGATCACAATTAGACAGAAAAAAACACCCACAGGCAGTTTCCAGTTCATCTAACAAAGGTGTCTTTAACGCCACACTGAAAAGTCATTGATAGTCCTGTCCTGACAAGTCTAATGAATTGCTAATTTTGTTTTACTGAATGAAAAAATAATTTCATCACTTACTAATTCCCCCCAATCAAATATTGTTAATGACATGACTTAAGGGGCCCTTTTCTAAGTTTTCTCCCAGGCTGGATGTAGCATATTGCTGGAAGTGGCTGGTGGTGATTGTTACTTGAGCTCAGACCACTGTTGTGTGTAAATGACAAGAGGTTATAGTATGTGCTCTGAACAGTGCTATGTCTTCTGGGCAGATGTCAGTGTTGTTGTCCTGCAGTGCTGTCAAGTGTCAACTGGCAAAGTAACTGAATTAAGTTTGTTGCTAAACTCACAATAGTCCTTAAAGGGACAATGAGGAGTTTTGGAAAGCAAAGTGTTTTCACACTACATTTCCCATGAGCCTCCGCGCTCACTGTGAAATTCTTGGACCGGTGCAAGACGGACAAAAGTGAAAACATTTGCCAAGAATGTTGTATTGTTATTCCCATGACCCGCCGGGCAGCGTCCGCGAAACCGAAAGTAGGAAATGATGGGCGAGCTGACCACTAAATAATAATAACAAAATAACGATAAAGACAAAACAATATATTTATCGAAAATGGACCCATTAACAAGTGTGGGCAATGTAGATTCATCCACATTAAGGGTATAATATGTAGGAATTACCCCCATCTAGCGGTGCGGTTGCATATCGGAACGTATTCTTGATGTTGCATTCACGTGAAATTGGGAAGACGTCAGACAGACAACAGACGCTGCATGTACACAGAATAAACAAGCGTCTATGTAAACAAGTGGTCTGCTACCAAAAAAAACAGGGAATATATTAGCAAGTCAAAGCAATTGCAAGGATGGCAAAGAATACGCATTTAATTTTTCTTTTTCGTTTGGCCAATCACTTCCTCACACCCAAGCTCAGATGTAGCCTTACCAGACAAGGCCACTCTGCCCCTTGTCCAGGTACTGTAGTTAATTGACCAAACATCACAATAATACTTCAGAAAGTTAAGTGTGAAGTATATTTAGTAGAAAGTGCAAGTGTCCAACACAGACAGTGTTGAAAGGGAATTTTTAATCCTTGGGGTGCACTCACTCATTCTTATGTGTGGACTTTGTATTTCAAAGTATGAGATACTTTTATTTATTGTGTATGATGCACAAATTCAGCATTGCATGACTTATTCTGTCTTTGTTTAACCTATTTTTAGAACAATGAATTCAAGTTCATACTATGCTATTTAGGTTCATTCCATTATGCAAATGACATGGGCTGTCAATCATCCAGATGAAAAACTGTACATTTTAACAATGGCTACCACTTCACTGTACTGCGAGGGCAGGAAAGGCCATATTTGAGAGGCTTCTAAATGTAAAAAATAAGACTTGTCATCGTAAAATGATGTTGAATTTTATTTGAACTTTATTAAATGTACTACATTTTTAGAAATCACATCACTATGTCTTAAAATAGACTATCTGAAAGGGCAGGTGGGGAAATCAACCAAAAGGGCCTGTCAGTGTACAGTACTGTACATGTAGGTGTGTGTATTCATGTGAATTTACGTACTTTTGTATAATTGTCCCTCCTCCTACAGTATACCATGAAGTTGTTGTCTTTTTCACTCACTCAATGTATTAATCTGAGCTGGTGACCCACAATTCCTACCTCCTTGTCCTTGTTATGCCAGATGCCTCATGCACTACAGATGTTTACGGAGCACGTGTGTCAGCCTCCCCATGGCTATTGAGCTGCTACAAGGATAGATGGAAGATGGGGAAAGAAAGCCAGCCTCCCCCTCCTGTGCAAGGTTAATCTCATCCTCAGCCGCAACTAGCGTGTCACCCTAATGAAGCCCCAACAGACGAACACTTAATAAGAGTTAAGAGTAAATTAACCTTGAAGACTTTGCACACATATCTCCTTTTTTCATACATGTTCCGCATCCATTTCCCACGATCAAGGACGAGTGTTCATTTAGCTGGAGGAGGTCAGAACAAAAGCATTCCCTTGACGGTTGCAATTTCTCTCTGACATCTATGTTCCAGACAGAGCAGTGAGGAGAGGATGAGCCTGTGTTTCCCTCTTTAATGTTGTCTGAGGCAGATAAAAAGCTACAAGCTGCTCCCCCACCCACTCCCTGTTTTTTCTCCTCGCTACTGATCAATGCTCTTAATGATGGTAATCAATCAAGAAAATGAAAGATTTACTCTCCAATATTAATTTTGCTCAGCATCGATTGAGGAGCAAGGAGTATTACTGCCATTAATGCCTTTTGAGGTGGTGTATTGAGTTGCTTGCCTCTAAAAACAAGTCGTTCATCTTTCATTTCAACAGTTTTATTACACCTTTAAACTTAATTAGAAACAGATAACAGTCGCCTTTGGTGATATTTACTAAACTCTTTGATTGTCTTGTTTTTTTGTTTTTTTTTTTACTTCTTTTGAGATCATTATGTTAAAATCCGTTGTCATGTCCCAAGTGTAAATGCTCTGCTACAATAAATTTGTTCATCTGGATAAAATATCCTACTGTACTTTGTGTAGAGATATAGACTCCGCAACTTTTGTCTCCATCATGTCAGCTTTTCACGAACTAAAAAAGAAAAAGAAGAAATACCTTTTTTTCGGCTTCATAGTTGTGAAAAGACAGTAACCAGGCCAGATGCGTGTTTTACTTATTTTGTTACGTAACAGATTTTTCCCAGCCAGTGATCATTTAAATTTTATTCACCACGTCATAACGCGCCATGTAGAAACACAATGTTTCCAGTCAGCCATGCCAGCTTGGGGGTACGGTGATGACAGCCGGCGCTAATGATATGTCACTCAGTAAACCACGAGGGGCAGACAACATGCCAAACCATTGAAAGAATTTACGCCACGAGCTGATTCTCCCTGCGATATGGTGTCATGTTATCGTATCAGCTGATCAAAGGCTGATAGGAAACTTGAAAGCTCTGTGCTGCTTTTACCGCCGCTTGCACAAGTCTTTATTTATTTATTTATATATATAGTTTTTCTTTTTTTAACCTGTCTTGCTGCTTTGAGCACCGTGAAGAAGCAACGCCACTTCTCCTTCGCCATGGCACAGCCTTTCATGGCCACATGGCGAGGACACCTGCATCAGGCGGGAGAAAAGCTTTTTGTTGTGTTATCATATATTTGGTTAGCTGTTACTTCAGACCACCTTCGTTCAGAGAGTGAAAACGGGAGTGATATTGCTTTTTTTTGTTGCTGCCGGTGTCAATAATGTGCAGATGATGATCCCAGTTCGGGTCACTTTCTTGTTATCTTGACTTGGATAGAGCGCCTTCCGCTCTGTTATTCACTGGTATAACACAGGATAATACTTTTAAGCCAGGTTGCTGCAGCATCTTCTTTATCCCCCTCTTTCCTTTCTTTTGTCAGTAGTATACATGCTCCTCAGCCAGAGTGAGAAAAGTGGAGCAGGTTTTGTTGATGACTTAAGGGATGGAAAGCACACCGGGGCTTCTAATGCACCTAGTATTTAAATAATCCCCGGGTCTCCTCCATCCTTTTGATGCCTTTGTTCACTTTTAAAAGTTATCACCATAGAGCCTGTACTGTTGGCTTGGGGATGAAGAGAGCAGGAGAGAGATGGAGAAGGAGAGAGGGAGAGGGAGATGTCGAACCGTGCCGCCATACCTTTTCTTCTGCATCCAGTTCCCAGAGCGTGAAAGAACATCTGAATACACATTTGAAATCTTATCTCACTCCAGCTATACTGGCAAATTCTTCCTTTTCCAGGCACTCTAGAAAGCAAGGCAAAAGGGATCCCAGGAATAATCAGCCATGCTTATCTTTCTGCTGTACTGAGGGGAGCCATAATGAGACTCACTCATCCATACTGGAGAGCTTAATAATTCATTGTGGTAGCTTTGCAGGTGAACCCTATCACATTACAATTTAAAAGCTCTAAAGCTAGTATTGCTGAAGGGAAGAGAGGCAAGGATGAATGCTAGGCTGAAAAGCCCTTGTGCATACAGGTACATGGATGCCACACACGCTCTCACGCACACGCATGCACGCACATACATACACTCTTAATGAGCTCCAATTTTCTCTAAATAGAGTGGTATAGCTGCAGACAGACTTCCTAAAGACTATCAACACCATAAGTGACAACCAAGTGGTACTTTAAAGAGGTAAACACAAACTGTTTTTTTGTTAAGAGGCCCTCTTTCTTCTTCATTTGAAAAGAGCTTCTCATATTAGCAAGTGTAATTCACACCGGGCACATGGCGTCTGTCCAACTTCCTATTTCTCCGACCATACATTTCTATATTTTTGCGTCCATTAGTCCGACCTCCCATTTCTCCAACTTCAGTAACCATAACCATAACCATAACCATACCCCTCTAGAATAAGTCGGATTAATGGGTAGTCGGATTAATGGGCGGTCAGACTGACGTATGCTCCCCAATCACTCCTCCCTCAAGACCGAAAGTTAACATTCTGTGAGCGCAGAAACGGAGAGAGAAACAGCAAATAAAACAAAGGTTTTTACTTGTTTTTGTCTCAAGGGCAAAGGAGTTACTGTCCAGCCTTTTTTTTTATATCCACATTTCAACCCCCCTTCAGTGGCAAGGTGCCATAAAAAAAATTTCACAAGGAGGGGGAACATTAGTAATTCTGTGCTTCGACACCCTTGTTTTCAGTGGACCTTTGCTCTGATTAAGGATCTCGGACAGTCTGCTGGCATTTTTTATTCCCTCCTAAAACTCATTTTCTTGCCGGGAACCTTCAGACATTCTACAAAGATGGGGTCGGCTTTGCCAGTGACCTCTGGCACTGACTGTCAGTGGAGCGCATCCCATATGGGTTGGACTGTGGCCCACACTTCTTCCACCACCACCACCACCCCTCCCTCTTTCTGTGTCTCTCTCTATCTGTTGCTCTCTCTGTCTTCCCCTCCCTGTTCCTCCCTTCCTATAGGACAGCCCGAAGAGCTTGGGTCGCTTGGCAAAACGACTGCATACTGGAGTGACCTTGCAGGGCTCCCTAATGGAGAACTTGGCGTTGTTCCACAGTTTCTCAGCCAGCAGACATGCACCCCCACCACCCCCACCTCACTACCACCACCACCACCACCTCTTCTTGCTCTATAGATCCGGGCAATACTCACCTCTAACCCTACCCCCCCTGTGTCCCCACCCGAGAGCTGGGACACATCATGCCGCTGACATTAATTGTCACCAGCAATGGCTGCAGATAAAAGCTCACTGCCCCGTTTCACCGCGGGGATACTGTCGAGTCACGCGGGTATTCAGTTTTGCTCCAAGGATATACTATACAATACAATGGCACAATGAGCACATACTGTATGTGTGTGTACTGTATGTGTATGTGCATTTGCATGTGTGTGCTCAACACGACGACGTATTTGCACATTCAATGATGGGAAATGTCAAAACATGTTGGAATCACGTTGGCCTCTTATAACCCTCAGGAAACAAGTGTGATGGGATTAACCGATAAGTAGATAATTCGCATCAAAGAGTATTATCTCGGGATAAAACAGTGCTTAAGTCATCTCAGATGATACGCTGCCACAAAACACTCCCTGCAGTGAAGTAATAATAATATTATGATATATCTATAGCGCAAAGCCAGTTTTTAATGTGTCTGATGAATTGCAAGAAAGTGTGCTGAGTTAATATGAATCTTTAATAGTCTAATTAATAGAAATATACCTCATTACACAGTCTTACTATAATATTGCTTAAACATAAAGTACCACCAGATTCTAACAGAGAGGCATTTAAGAGACTAAACTCCTCCACTGAGCCAGTCGTAGTGGTAAATATTTCTATATTCAAATGTTTTTTTTAATTTGGTTATCAAACATTTACATATAATTTCAAAGCCCTGAGTTACCATTTAATCTACTGGTTCTGTCTCATAAAGGTGGAGTATGCCAAAGGGAGAGGGAAAAAAAATCAAACAAAAAACCCCGGAAAAAACTTGAACAAAAAACATAATAATAACACATCTCTTTTAGGTCAGGATTTTACTGTTAACCACTTTTTCCCAGAAACGTAGATCCTATAGAACCTGTTAGATATTAGACATAATGATCACTGAAATGCCTTTGAAATAAAAAAGTGCCACAGCCACGTTCAAATCAAATGACTTGAAACTGAAAATTTTCCACACTTACACAGGCTATTTCCATCTGTCGAATCAGGAGAGGTGGTGACTGTCAGCCGTGATCACTGTAAACATCTCTGCTTTAATTCTCATGGAACCCGCTCAGTTCAGGCAACCAGCGATGCAGTGACAGAGTCGCTAGAGAGAGAGCACGGCAGAAAAGTCAGCCGGCAGATTTGTGAGACAGTCGGAGGGCTGGGTTTCCAAAATGAGACATCTTACTGAGAGTGAGGGAAAGGCCACTGCAACATCCTGAGCTTCAGAGAAACACAAATCAATTGTATCTTGCTTTCTGACCTTGTTGCACTTGCAAGGAAATTCTGCAAGAAGACTGCAAAGTGTCTCCAACGACTCCTTACCTGTCTTTAATGGAGAACACAGACTTCTGGCTAATAACAGTACTCATACCATGCCATTTGAGGTATGTATGACTATGCTGAATGTTATAGTGTGTCATATGTGCAATACGTGTGTAATCCACATACTGTAGATTGTTTTTTTAATCCTGTAAAATTTGGCCCATGCAGGACCAAATCAGTAATGGACAAGTCCAAAATTGAGGTTGTGTGGATTTTCCCAACTGATAGTTCCATCTTATCTGAGTGGCCCCACCTTGTCACTGCACAGTCCAAGCAGGGCTGCAAAGGTCCATGAGTTGGACTAAACCCATGCCTGTTGTAGTAAGGAATATGCATAAGCATTATTCATCCAGAAGTCGATTGTAGCCTATTATTTTGTAAATACAATGATCATTGAAGTTCTTGACATGTGACCATCACCACCAGCTGCTGCAGGTGAGAAATCAGGTTTAGTTACAGTGAAAACTTATAAAGCGTCTAACTTCTAACTAAGTCAATCTATCCAGCAATCTGAGAAAATATTAATGCCAGACATTCTTTTTTTTCCCTACACTTCTCACATATGTTGCTGAAAGAAATCAAAACGTCTTCTTTTCAATCAAGACCTTGGAACAACCAAAAAAGGCCCCAGCCAGAGGATCTCAGACTGTGCTCCAGCTTGCACAGGACTTCAAGGATTGTGATATAGCCACGGGACATAGCCAGCTGAGCCATGAAAGCAGAATCTTAAAAAAATCAATTCTGAAACTCACAGGTAGCTGCAGCAGAGATCATTTCTCCTTCAAGCATTGCTGCAGCATTTAAGAGGAGTTGTAAGGAGGAAGGAACACTTGGGGAAGAAACTGCAGTGAGGAACAGAGTGAGTCACAGTAATCCAAATGAGAAAAAAAAAATATGGAGGACTTTCTCCAGGTGTCCCTGGGATAAAAAGGCCTCAGTTTAGATACATTTCTACTGTTGGCAGGTGGCTTGCTTGGATGTGCAATTGGTCAGCCAAGTAGATAGGATACAGCTTTAGCCGACTGTCACCGTGAACCAGTTGGGAAATCACTAAGGCGATATAAATAGGAAAGAGTAAATGATCCACATATTTGACATCTACCATTTGATGTAGCAGCACTTTTCTTGTGATTTCAAGGTTGCTCGGTGGAAAACGGAGAGTTGCAGGGTTTAGCTTTTCCCTGGAGAGCTTGTACAATCTCAGACAAGTTTTACAGTTTAAGGAGGAAAAAAAAAGAAAGAGTGATGAGAGACAGTGCTTCCTCCCAGACAAAAACTCACACATTGTTGTTGTTATTTTTGCTGACAGCAAAAAGAAAATGTGATAATGTCCAATATCCCCACATCAACAGCCAGCTGGGCGTTGTTTGGTGACAAGCTAAAGTTGAGATGGCACGAGCTGCTCGATACACTATTGTAGATTTGTCATATTACTGGAGAATCATACAAACAAATCTACATAAATTATTAATGTTGTAAGATTGTGTGGTTATCATGCAAGGTTTGTGTGTAAAACACTTGTAGAGAATTTAAGGAATTAATTTCATCCATCATTTCATTGATTGATGTATTATAAAGGACATGATATTGTTGGTGTTTAATCCACTTTGCCTCAGTAATAAAACATCCACCGTCTACACACACAGCGACTGATATTCAGTCTCAGGTATGAAGTGGATTACAAAGGTTTCCACACTGATCAGTCACCTCATATGACTGATTTAACCTCTTCTTAGCTATGTGCATATTAAGTGACATTAATGACCCTGCCAGTAATTACTTTTTCGGGCCGTGTCCTTCAACTTGAGCTGTGCAGACATTTTTTCCTCACAGAGCTTTAACACAGTTCGAAAAAACACAGCGAGAGAGAGTGAGATGGAAAAAAAACTTGGATTAACTTAATCCAGTATCTTGTAAAGATTTATAACATTAAGCACAGACTATCAGTCCGAGTCAGAGTGAGTGCAGGTGATCTAAGTTGTGTGACAGTCATTATCATTATCAGATAATTGGCTAGAATCTCCACGCATCTTGGGACTGGTCTCGTAGCCGAAGACCAACCAAAATATCATTATCTTAAATGAGACTTCCTGGAAGACTAATGTGATTCCTGCCTCTCACACAGCTCTGGGTGATTGGGATATATTTTAAATCAAATTCACGTCCTCGAGTTTTTGTTGTTGTTGTTGTTTCATTGAAATTGAAATTTTTTTTCTTCTTTTTTTTTTTTTTTACAGTACACGCTGCAGTCTGTACACTATGGTGTTTGACAGTTAGCCAGTTGGGTCATCAGGATGTGACATCTCCCTGTTGGAAAAATATGACTCTGACACATGGGCCAGTCCATCACAGGGCTAGTCACCTTTAGAGTGGGAGGAAGGCCACAGGCACTGGGAGACTTGTAAACTCCACCCAGAAAGGTACCAGGCCCAGGAATCAAACCCAGAGCCTTGTTGCCAGGAGGGCAGAATACTAACCTCCACACCATCATACCACCTCTTAACCAGTTGTGCATAATGTAACTAGATTGCAGAGGTAAAGCTCTTAGTTGCTACTCATGACAAGCTAATTTGCTGGATCAGCAGCAACTAGGACGAAACAACAATACGCAACAATGAGTCAGCAGTCAAATTAAGTTAATGGTCATAAACTTCTAATATCCTTAAAATCTAGACTAAGGGCCCCCTATCTTACAGGTGGTGCAAAGTACAACGCATCTTTGAAAGTTTAAATCTGATGCAGTTGTCATCTTCCTGTCTGACTCCTATGTCGTTATGAAAAAAAAGTAGTAAAGAAGTAATCAAAGAACATCATTTGAAAGGTGTAACTCAAATTGTATTTGCTCTTACAGTACCATTCTGGTTAACCTCATCTCTAAAAGAAGGTGGTAGCTGTTTTCAGCAAAAACAATTCAATAAATCCATACCGCACACTGCACCAAACAGCAGATTAAGAAAGTTAGTGACTATCTAATAAATGTAGCATTTTACACCCTCAGAAGTTTGTTGAAGCCAAATAAACCATGGAGTCAGAGTAAATACCGAGCATGAATGCTTTCACTATTCATTTATGTGGTTTGGTTAAAATAAACACTAGTGCATTTGCCAGGTAAGGAAGGTTTGTCTGGACTAATGTGATAGCTGCTTGCTCATCATACTGTGGTAAGGACTTTGTGTATAATTTGCCAACATGTCTACACATCAGCATGGGCATCCTGTTTGATCAATCAGATTGACTGGAACTGTGGTATACTAAAGTCCTGCTACACGACACAGTGATACAAGATGCCACAATGCTTGTCTCTTCCTCTGATATTATTCATGACATGTGGTTGATTTCCAGTCTAATGATACCGATAATGCTTACAATCAGTTATTTCTTGATGAGCTCTCTGTCACATCACAGAATATTAATATACAGATTAGAAACTAGACTGAACGTCTTGGTTTGTTTGTAAAATGCCAGTGTGAACAGGTTCAGCAGCACTTACCTTGGTCCAGATCAAATGAGCTAAACCACAAGGAAAAGCTACAGTAATACTGTGCTGTATCTGATGGACAGTTTGCTAACACATCTGCCACACAAACTTTAAAACTTCATAAAATGCCAATTAATGTGTTTCCAGCTTGCTGCACTATTCCCCTGTGGCCCCCCAAAAATCAATTAAAGCAGTTTTAAATATGCTTTATTTTACCACCCGGGAGCAGAGAAATGTGCAATCAGAACATGGGTTGAGATTGATTGATTGACAGACTCTGAATTATAGTCTCCCAGAGTCATTAGTGTGACTGATTCCCTCTTCTTAACAGAGAGTGAAGCATGACAAGCCATTTGCCTGCAGCACTGTGAAATCCAACCAGTGTTGGTCAATGAAAACCCAATACAAGATAGTTGACAATAAAGAATGGTCATAAATGCTGTTAAACCAAGCATTCACAAATGTCCATTGAGTATTCCTCATAAAGATGACTTTGCCACGAGGGGATTTGTAGCTCAAAGTGAAACTTTAAGATCAATAATGTCAGGGACTGTCAATAACGACTTGCTTACACGTATTGATATGCTGACAACCCAAAGAATGGCTTGTTTGTCCAAAGGCTTTCTTCAAATCGATACACTTGTCAGTTCAGTGACATTATGTTGCCTGGTCATCACAGGACCTAATGATACGTTGCTGCACAGTTGTGTATTTAAATGTATTTACCCCTCTGGTGTTACAGTAGCTGTTGGACTGTTGGACTGTGATCATAGATAGAGCCTCAGTCGTACGTAACACCTGTATGCATAGGACAGATTCATTCACAGCTGGTAAATTAAATCAATCAATCCGCTGACTAATCTGACATAAGCCTGCTCTGGGATCCAGATAATCTCTGATGGAAGCTCAAAATCCCTAACCTGGAAGTGGTTACAGAATCTTTGTGTACCTGACAAGCCTGATGTTGAATGCCTCTGCACAGCCATTTTTGGTTTTCACTAATGACATTTTTAAGGACGTTCTGATTGGGGGATGTTTCCACAACAAACAATCAAAGAATGTTTCTATGAACCCCTAGTAACATCATTTTCTTTTCTTTCAAACCAGATGTGTTTCATTCAAATCAATTATAAATCACATCATATAAATTATGTGCAGTAAATCAGCATAACAATTTTATCTAGCGAGTTTGGACAAGATTTCATATTTGTTGTTACGTCAATGTGTTATGACAAAGGTGTCTTTTGAAAAAACCTTGTGCAAGACAATATCCACCATGATGAAAAGGACATGTAATGAGGTTTCCCCAGACAGACAGTTTAAGATGATGTAAATCTTGCAAGACGATGTTGTGTGAACGGCAATCTAATTTCTTCAAGAGTGAAATCGATGCAACTTCGGCATGGAAAAGAGATACATTTTAATGTTTTAATGGTGGAAATAAATGATGACTAAATCATATTTACACAGTGACTGGATCATGGAAATGTCTGAATTCAATTTCATAATAATATCCAGCAGGTCCAAATATCCAGTCACCTTCCTAGTACACCCCATCCCCTTTAAATACTCCAGGTATTTTTTTTTATCTTGATCTAAACATGTGCTAGGATTATCTGAGAATGTCACAGACAGATATTATTCCCCGTCACATGATTGTTCCCCAAGTTCACAGTGAGCTTTGCCAGACTTAATTATAAAACTGTGAACTTCAATGGGAGGAAGCCTGACATCTCGTCAGTTTAAAACTCATTTATCATGACAGTTAAAAAAAGGAAAAGCTTGAAAAGGAACAGAGCAAAAAGGAAGGAAGGAAGGAAATAGAGAAGATGAAAGAAAGGAATAAAGGAAGGAGTGAATGAAAAGGAAGTGGCTCTCCACGGATGGCTTGTCATCTGAGGTGAGACTGTGCAGAACAGAGGTAAACAATGGATGTTTGGTAAAAGGCAGAAGCAGTCAGTCAGGCAGTAATAAAAAAAAGAAAGAAAAGAGAGGGGAAAAAAATAATAAAAATCAGCCCCAAGTCTTTCTGAGGGGAAGCTGCCAGTCTCCATTTGTCTGAGGGTGCAGCACACCTGCCATAACTACCCATCAACTGCCTGAAGTTTTCTGCCCCAACAATCCTCTGTAGTTGTGGTGGATTTTGTGCAGGTGTGCATATACTTTATATATGTGTATCTATACAGTATGTGGATGCCAGTGTGTGTGTGTGTGTGTGTGCGTGCGTGCGTGCGTGCGTGCGTGTGTGCATGACATGGTCCAGACAGGTGCGAGGGCTTTTTTTTTTTTTTCAAGTGTATGAGAGAGACACAGGTACTGATACCATATGACAGCCTAGACTGCCGCGAAACTTGCGATTTGAGTCTTGAGTGTTGACCTGCTAAGATGTCTGTGCTTATGCAAGGTTTCTGTCTGCCAAGAACTTCACTAACTGATGCTTAAAGACAAAGACAGTCGGCTTGTACCTCCCACAGTTCAAGTGTCATGTCAACGACTGCGCTACAGAAAAAAAGAATAGAAGTCAGTGTTTAAAGCACAATCTCACAAACCAGAATTCTATCTTATCACTACATCACTTAGCTCCTATCGATATCTGCTCCTGGCTCCTAAAACATATTTGCATAATGTTTAGGCAACTAAAATCAAACTTTTTCTTGTCTGGACTAATGTTGTTGCCTCTGCTAAGGAGGTTGTTTTCCCGACTGCAACTTGCAGAAACTCAGAGAGCTCAGGTTTCATTGTTTTTTTTTTCTTTGTTTGTTTTTTTCTTTTACAGCAGGGTCCTTGGATTTTGTTCTACATAAATTAACAAAAAGGTGGAAAGAAAAGTCCCGTATCACAGCTTTAAGGATAGTCATCAAAATGAGACCCCCCCTCAGTCCCTGCGACTGCAAATCAGTTTGGTACTTCTTGCGTAATCCTGCTGACAAACAAATAACAAACAGACACAGGTGAAAACTTAATCTCCTTAGCGGGGATAATAAGTCCGTCAGGAAAGTTTGACCTTTTTTGGTTACACCATGAGCAACATTTGATGTCATGTTGCGCATGGTATGACTCATTTATAAACACAACAGCAGGACGCAGTTGCAATTAGATGCAAATTTAACGAATGGCTGCAGTCGGTGGTAACCTCGGTGACAAATACATCAGACTTCATATGACTGCTTAACAATACAAGACAATAGGTGTTTTGAGAAAGGGCCACTCTTAATGTGAAGTAGCAACAGCAGCAGAAAATGTCAGCAGTGACTTAATACAACTGCCTGTGGGAGACAGTGGGGGTCTGCACATCTGCATGGTTCCCTGTGACTCCCTTACATGTGAAAATATTTTAATTTCAGGGATTGAAAACATATTAAGACTTTTTGAAGACCAAATAATGACGCACATACTATGCTTGGCTGGTTATTGCCGCTAAAAACAGGGTTTGACCGCCTAATAAATATTATGGTTATAGATAGACAGTGATCGTGTTTAAATGAGAACATATGGAATATGGAAGCAACATTTCCTTCAAAAATATATTTGATTATATAATATTAACCTCATCTGTATTGAGAACAGGGTTGCGTAATACACACAGGCTTACATTCTGCTCTTGAGAAATTGGGATAGGCTTTTCACGTCACACCTGTCCTTCACACAAAACAAAACAGACTGAGCACATTCACACCAGTCCTTCATATTCACAAATCAGGATCAATAGTGACAAGAGCAGAATGACACTTTACTTGCTGGCACATCTTTCAGAGTTTGAATAAAAATGGCTTCTACCATTTCTTGTATATGTCCAGCGTTTTTAGCCAACCTCTAAAAAAGTTCTGGATTTCAGTTTTAAATGAAACAAAGTTACTTTTTTTTTTTTACCCACTGCAAACTTTTTAGCAGCTGAAAAATGAATCTGTAATAGGGCGTGAGATTGGAGGTAAATGCATCTGCCCATTTCCATGACTCACATACAGAGTATTTCAGTGTCACACTTGTGTCAAGATATTCTCCAAAAGTAAAAAAAAGAAAAAAGAAACCTGCAGCAACTGGCCTTAAGTGCCATATTATAGTGTTTTCTCTCCCAGTGTCAGCTTATGATATTAGACGTCATATTGTGTTCACCCACTTGTTTTGTCTCTGTGAAGGACAGCAATTCCAGGTGCAGCGAGGAGCGATGCAAATCAATCATTTTATTCTGAGAGAGATAATTTATGATGTGCTCGAAGGGTTACGGATTCAATCTCCACCATGTTCCCACTGTCATGTCCCATGTTTAGGCCTGTCATCAGTCTTCATCAGGCGCCTCGCTCCACTCCTGCCACCCCTATCTCCAGAGTCACGATTTATCCCACAAATAATTGATTATGACAGGTTGCATGCAAACAGAGAGCGAGCTAAATGTGATTAATCACTTTGTTCGATTAATTACAGCTGATTATGCATTTTAGGCGCCAATCTCACAGCAGATGATCACTGGAGAGGTGCCCATATATTCATTAGACCTTCACCTGGGATTGACCATCCTGTATGTGAAACAATCACATGGTATGAGTCATGATGGCAAAGGCTGTTCATTTTCTCTCAGGGGAAAACATTCACAATTTCCCCCCCTTTTCAGTAAATTGAGTTCAGTAGAAAGGTAACATTAATATCCTTTTCAAAAAGAACAATTTACATTTTTTGACAATAATCCTTAAATTATTTTAACTGTGTTTTACTCCACTAAAAGTCTAGGAGCAAAATGTGGAAAGCTTGTTGCCCCCTTTGACTTTCTTCAATATTCAAAGTAATACAATACCATTCCCACTGAAAATTGCAAATCAGATCACATAAGCAGGTTCACAAAAAAGCAATTAAGATTCAGTGAAACATGTAATTTAATCAGACAAAAAAAAGAAAAAAGAAATATATTAAGGTTAAGAGTGAAGTATTCAGCCCTTCTCCCTTGCTTATTATTCAAATGAAGTCACCATGCAAATGGTAGTCTTGACAAGCACACACCTGTCTGGAGTGACAGACAGCACCGACTCATTGAAGAGACAAGCAAATAAGCGAGGCCAGGCTCAAGTCATGCCTCTCAAGTCGGCATGTCTCCAGTAACATGATCATGAAGAAGAGGAGCAGTTCTGCCGAGGTGAGGTTGTCAAGCAGTCACTTGTTTCATCGCTTTTTCATTGAGAATTCAGCTGCAACGCTCAGCATCAATTAAGCCTGCCTTACGACAATCTATATCAGTAAAACGTGTTCTTGTCGGATGAGGCATTAAGTCGATTCCTTCCAAATTACAACAAATTAAAGGAAAATAGACAACAGCTGCCCATATGTAAGGAATAGCTTCACTAACTTCTAATTGTAACAATAGACTACTGAGGACGGTTAATTTGATGAGCATCAATTCTTCAGGGGGAATTTACATCCTGTCCGCCTCTTCAGAAAGCTGTTTCGTATTCCTCTTAAGAGAGCAAACAAAGCAGTACCTGCACAGGATAATAAAAAGGATTTTCAATTCATAAGTGTGCTGAGCTAATATCCCGTGTTGTGTGCTATATATTGTTTAAACTCCCACACAGAAGACAACAGGAAAGTCTCTTTCCATCAATTTTGTTTGTGTATATTGTGTGTACTGCACCTTCTCACCACTGGAGATCTATACACTTTCCATTAATCCTTAAACACTTCCTCGCTGTATCAGCGCCATCAGCCGGAGAGGGCATCGGGAGTTCGTGGCATGAATGGACAGCAGCAACAAAACTCTCAGAGAACGACGCCCTGGGCTATAAATTAAGAGGTTGTTGAGAGGATAAGGAAAAAGCTGAATGCCTGTCGTCTCTTGTGAATGCTCCAGACTGCTGATCTAGTGAGTCTGTGAAGTCTGTCTTGAAGTCGAGTCCTATTCCTCAGTGTCTGTCACAAGGAGCCAATACTTAGTCCCATCACTATGATAGATGGAGGTATAATCGCACACTGACACTCTTGACTGAGAATCGCACTTGTAAAAACACTTGAGTCAGCTCGATTGATCATGCGTTTTTGGAGTCTGGATACTTGAGAGAACTTAGTTTGTGACAGTTTTCCTTTCTAAGGTCAGGCTGCTTCAGCTAATGGGCGCTTCATCAAGACTCTGACCCACCTTGGAGGCAGCTAGCTGTATGATAAGAACAAGTTAAGGTTAAAAGGATTTTGTCAGATTGACCTTCTGTCCTGCAGCTGCATACATCTGCCAGCTCTAGACAGAGTTATAGATTCGATGGAATGACAACGTGAAGACTGGAGCCGTCCCATATGAAATATTACAGCTTCTAAAGCAATGATGAAGGGGAACTGAACAATTCAAAAGATTGTGGTGAGCAAGATGGCTGCAGTGAATCATTCTTGTTTGACAACTCTTCATCGATCCATCAGTCAGGCTTTAGGTTGAAAGCACTTTTTGCGCAACAAAGCAATCTGAGGCTCTTAAAAAATCAAAGAAGTTTAAACACAATCTGTAAGAGATCTCTTTCAATGGAAGCCTGTCCCTGAGAGTAAAAACAGAACAAAACAAACAAATAAAAATAATCTAAAATATATTTTAACAAATCTTTAGGTTATAAATTAAACATTAAACATGCCCAGTTTGTTTCTTAAAATAGCATTATCATTAACTCTTTTGTGACCTTTGATGAGTTTTTTTGTCATTGCATGCCTGAACGTTGGCGACCTTTTGTTTTTTTTTGTGTTTTTTTTTTTGTGGTTATTTTTTTTTTTACAGTTTATGATAATAGACACTCTCAAATACCTTGTGTGTGAATATTGTAGTCCTCTGATATGGAAAACTGATTTAAACTACAATCAAAATATGATGTTTTTTTTATAAAATGTGTGATCTTTGTTTTGTCTGAGTATGGATAGCTTTGGTCGACTTGCATGACGACCATGGCTGCTAGGAGGACAGATATGACCAGTGTAGCGTGTCGTACACATGCAGCTTCGCCTATATATCGCGAAGCCCATCAATATCAGAGAAGAGATGATCTGACGCACCTAACACAAAAGTGCACTTTTCTCTGAAACTAAAGCGGTTTTTCGAGGAGGACGTTGGAAATTCACTCTTCAACCACGCGAAAACCATTTGTTTCTAGGCCTTGTACAGAGTTTGCTTCAATGTTGAAAAAAGGTAAACAAATAGCTAAAAACATGCAAGATGTGATGAGCAAGTAACCGAGGTCATGAAAGAGTAAAAGACTTAAAACTGCTTTCATGGCAACAACTGATCAGTGATGTAAGGAAACGGGGTCAGCCACAGACTGTAAGGATGCAGGATGCAGCTCACAGTGGTTTCACATGACCATCTTGACAGTACCTGAACTTTAAGCCTTATCCAAATCTAAACATGTGAGTTACATAAGACAAAATTATCCCCCATACAATTGTTACATCCTTTCAGTTTACCAACCTATGCATGTTTATGAAGTACAAATTCTCAAGATGTATGATATACACACACATTTGCTCAACATAAAATCTGGGTTCTGTATTACACCTGGTGCACAGCAGCGCGAAACATAACAAAACTGTTTTTTTCTAGTTTCAAACAGACACCGTTGTCACTTTCCTGTGCGGTGCCCATGATGTTTAAATAGCAAATACCCTTATGCCTACCTACGCACCCATGGGTATGTTGCTCTTGATCGACACAATCCTGGTCTTAAGTCAGTGGTGCAGTATTTCACTGTTATTATATGGTATACTGTCAAGAGAGTAAGATGTGCCCTAGTAATGTGATGTGCCTGAACGCACAATATCTGCCTGTTACACGCAAGCAGAACGAGCTAAAAATGCACGCACACACCGGGATAAGTCAGGTGGCACATTGCAGTACAGCCTACAGAGGGTCAGAGCTTCTTTGTGACATTTTGTGTGTTGTATTATGTTGCAATGTGACAGGGATGTCTCTTTTACAAAGCTCTGCAGAGCGACTTCATTCTTACTACCTGGTAAATCCTCCACAGTGTTCCAATTCATCACTTAAATTTGTCCACAGTTTCGTAACAAAATGAAGATTTATTCACCTCTTTCCCTCTTATTATATAACATCAAATATTTCTTACATGATTTAGTTCTCTATAGAGCTGAGCAGTGCATTGATCCTCTCAGAGTGAACGGAGCTACTGCTGTGTGCATGTGTCAGGACTCACTGGTCAGTGACAAAATGTGATCAACTGATCACTAATCGAATCCAACTCTGAGTGAAACACTGTGCCATTGTAATAACAATACACCAAGGTACAAGAATGTGTGGCTCTAAAAGTGAATGGGAGATGGCACTGTGATTGGTTTATTGGATTTTAGCCTTAGGCTTAGGCTGTGTTCTGCAGGTAAAAAAAGAAAAAGAAAAAGAAAAAAAGATCATGGATATACCCTAAATAAACTTGCACCACATGTTTTGGATCATTAAAAAGTCCTTAGAGTGTTCATCTTGCAGGGACGTGACTTTATTCACACCACCTTGAGCATTCCTCTTCCTCCGCTTGACTCTCCACAGACTTAGTAAAGAATCACTATGCATCTAAAATCTCTTTTACATTCTGCCTGAACACACCTCTAGCATCTCATAGCCATCAGTGGGCTTCAATACAGTCCATCAACATAATGTGTGAAATGCAGTGAATTCTAAGTTGGCCTGCTCGGGCAAATTGGAATGTTTTAAGATTATGTTTGTAGATTGCAAAACCCTCCAGATGTCAGGAAATGCAAAGGAATCTCTTTTTTTCAAGGGCCATTAAATCAGTCTGTTCTAAGACTTGTGTAAATCTTGTGATCTACCATCTATGGTTTCGGGGTGAATGGTATCTTTAATAGCGCAGTGTAAATAAAGGGCTCATCTACACAACGTGAGATCGTATCTCAGCAATAGACAGACTGTTCAGTTGTGTATTTGCACATATAGATGGCCTTCTCCATGTTCCCTCTCCTTTTAGATAACAACAGGAAACAACATTTTCTTCCAACAATGCTCTCATTCTTTCTACTCTCTTTGTGTTATTATGATGTGAATTATATTATAATTACATAACATCCTGAAGGCATCATATAATCAGACTCTGTGCTCTATTATAACGTTTCTCCCAGAAGCATCAACATGCAGCATAAAAGTGTCAGCACGGTGACCCTTTACTTGTGATTTGTGGTGTCTCATAATGGCGGTGGCCACTAATGATAAAGGAGAAAGTCTTGCAGTTGCAGAGCACCATTTTTATCCTCAATTAGAAATCAGGGTGCATTTGCAAAATGAAAGCAGGCATTTATTTAAGAGCATAAAAAGTCAGATCAAAGGCAAGTAAGAAAGCAGCACAACATGATAAACACAACAACTAGTCAACCTTTTGATCCCAGAGAGATCTTTGAAAATACAATTAAACACTAGGAACAAACCAACATGTCAATCAGAGCTGTGTGGCTTTGAAATCCAGGAAAGAAAAAAATAAGAATCCATGCTGTGAGGAAAATGTGCTTTGTAATAACTTACTGAGAAAAGAACAGAACCAGCTTATTTATAAACTTACTTTGGTTTTACTGGATAACCCCTGCCCAAAGTGGTACCATCCCAGTTGTGTTTTCTTTGTAACAGAGCTCTTTGCTATTTCTGCACCAAGCTTAAAGCATTTGTTATTTCCCTGTTTGGTCATCATTGCTAATACTGTATCTATAATCCCAGTCAAGGGCGAAACAAGTTGGTGAAAACAGCCACTTAAGACAAATAACATATCACTGGGACTCATGACACAAGTGTTTGACTCATCAGATTAATAAAATCATTAAACTGTGTAAAAGCCCTTGCCATTCAACTTGGGTCCCCACAGTGTTTCACCTTGTCAGCTTGGCAGCGAGGGGCCCTCTGTCTCTTTGAGAAATGAGAGGAGGTTAGTCTCGGCTCTTGCAGCTCTCGTCGAGCCCCTCCGTCTGCCGGTACGCCTGCCTCGCTCAACGCCATTGATTACCTGATGCAAGCAAAAGCCAAGTTTGGCGCTCTGATCATTAATCCTGCCGCAGCCTCGCTCTTAAACAAAACTCCCCCCGCTCCTTTCCCCTTCCTCCCCATATCTGGCATTTATTGAAATCACGAGGGTATGGGCTAAATGAGGCCTGAGTGATGGAGGCTTTGCTGAGAAACGGGGTGGAGCTTGCCGTGAAGTTACAGGAGCTCGGGGTTTTCACAATATTTAAGGTATGAGAAGGATTTCGATCAATATGTTTTGACAGGCTGGGGAGAGTCCCTGCTGCATCTTCCACACATAACCATTTACCAATACTTGTTTTATTGTAAATACTTTATAAATCAACAAGAATCCCTCCCTATTTGATGTTTTTTACATTTTGTGAAACTGCCCAAATTTGAATGCAAAATAAAATTGTATTTATCTAATCCACCTGGAAAAAAACACTTTAACACTTTTTAATGAAAAATATGAAACTATATGTTGTGAAATTAATGTGAAATCAATAACAGTGTTGTATGCAGTGTAAATTACTTATCAATAAACTCATGATATATTAGGATGATATTGATTATCTAATAAAAATTGACTGAAACATAAACAAAACTCAATGTGAGCAGACTGACAACATATACAGTGAATTTAGGTCCACACTTGCGAATGAAGACAATAAAGTTTGAATAGAAAATTAAGAAAATCAATTTAGCAAACCAAGTCAGTATCTCCTTCTTGTTTGTACCACTGGAAGATGTGAAGAAAAGAAAAGAAAATGTTGCGTAACATCCTGACAATGTCCTAATGACATGCAAATAGTGAGCTAAAACTGTTCAGTTCTAAAATATGCACACACTGCTCAAACCAATTTTCATCACGACCCATAATGTTTTGTATAATTACTCAAAAACATGTGTCACTTGTTCTGCAGTAACGAAGAATCTCCTCTTAACTTTCTTTAGAGAGCTCTGGTGTATTTTAAATTGTTATAGCTTTGATAAATTGATGATTGGTTGTAGTTTGTTTTTTCTTTTTCATTTAATTTTTCAGCATTTTGATAAATATATGCTCAGACATGAGAACTCTCACTGAGGTGCTCGAGATTTTCAAAAGCCCAGACTTTTGTTTCAGCATTTATTCAAAGTAAAAACCTGTATGGGGCTCTCACCTGCTGTTTTTGTTAAGAAAAAAAATATATATATATAAAGGAAAACCATTATTTTTAGAATTGCTCCTTTAAACCCCTGGGAGAGCACCTCAGACACATGAAGCATCAAAACTGCAGCCTTGTTGCATGTCCTCAAAACCACAGTCAAATATGATTTCTGTGACACCCACACAAAGTGTGGAGGAGACACTGACTGCGAGGAAATTTCACACTAGGTAATTATCTACTGTTTTCTTTGCCTTTGGGGGGAAGGTGGGCGAGGACAGCTATGAAGGGGGGTTGAGGGGGAGAATGAGGTCTCCCTTACACCCTTAGATGTGGAGGGTGAAAATTACCCAGGCTCCTCCATGGGCTTGGAGAGGCAGCAGACCTCATCAAGCAGCAGGTGAGCGCTTTCTTTTTTGCATCTCTCCCTCAATGTCGTCCAACCCAGTATAAATAGAACAGTATGGCAGCGCAAGTCACATCTCATTTGGTGTGTTGTGTTTTAGAGCACCTCCACTGAGACGCCAGGCACTGAGGGCGGCTGGAAGAAAGCAGAGCTTCGCTAATGGACGGGAGCCAGGGGCATTGAATTTACAGTACCCGCACAGAAATCATTGTTTGGGCCCTTCAGCCAGACCAAGGTGTGCACAAACACACACTGAGCAACATCCAGGGCTTTGCCACATTTCCTTTTGTGTTAGTGTGAAAGCGGAGAGTGGGGACCATCTCAACAATTTGAAAGATACAAGTCTTAGTCCTGAAATTGATTGGCGTGGATTTGATTGGTATGTAACCAATGTTATATGATCTCGCATTGACACATACAGTGCAAAGGCTAATCCAACAGTGGGCGAACACTGAAGTTTCATTTTGATGTTCCATCTGTCAAGACTCTCGGTGATCAGTGGCATCGGAGCCCAGCTGGACACCATCATCTTGGATCGTACCATCTCATTTTTATTGTTAAGTTGAGCTTAAACAGAGAGTCTGACCAGCGGACCAAAAGATGATTAACTTGGCTCAAGATCTGTCTTGATCTAAGCAACAAGGATTACTCTTCTCTGTGTTAGTTCTGGGCTGGTTTCATTGCTGTGGTGCTGTGGTCTAAATGTTAAGAGGGACTGATGAAAAATGTGCTTTTCTGTGGTGATTATCAGATTAATTATTATATTGTTGGGTTAATTGGTTAATCAGCTAAAGAAAACAAAGCAGTAAAATATGGTGTAATTTTGTACTCTGTATGGCATTGTATTGTTTTATGTTGTTGTTTTATGTTTTGACACTGACAAGAAATCTCAACCATGCATGAGTCAGAAAGTCTGTTATAGTTTCATAGCATCGACGGATTCAACACTGCTTGCAATGTGTCATCTTTTGTTAGAGTTGGCCTATTTTTGACACACCTTCAGGTCACTGAAACTGCTGCTCTCTAAAAATGAACTGTCAACAACAAAGAAATTGCATCAGAAACTTAACTGTGAAATGCTCCAGTGCATCAGCAATTACTCTCTAACTTTGTCTGCTGTTTGGTGGTGGGACGCCAGTGCACAGTGGGTTTATCAGAGTTTCTTTTACAGTATTACCAATCAGCTGCTGGAAAACAGGTTAATGAGAGTGAAGAGACTGAACGAAAACATTAAAGTTGTGGCACCATAATCCTAAACAATGAATCTAAAGCCACAAAATGCTTTACAGAGCTGAGGGAAATTGTGGTAATTCTCTGTGTTTTTCTCACTATTACACTTTTGCATAATAGACAACTGACAGCTGAAGGCCGTACATTTTCACATAAACTGCATTTACTGTCATATTGTGTAACTTCTTCATTGTGGAAACGTGGAAACATTTTCATTTAGTGAGGAAGCCTGAACACAAATGCCTCATTCACTGAATTGATGAAGTTTCACAGCGGTGGCAGTGTCAGCCGGACAGGTGCAACCTACCACATGCATTTAAGATTCAATTCATCAAGGTATTCGGACCATCTGTAACCACAGGAAGTTTTTGTCAGGCAGATATTACAACAATATACAATATGGATGCCAGCTTGAAACTGTATCACACAAAAAAGAGGATTCCTTTTTTTTTTTTGCTGAGCAAAATCTAGTGAATATTCAGCAGTATTATTATTTTAGCTAATAGATAAAAAAAGCACTCCACAAAAGCCACAATACAAATAGTCTGTCTGTTCATCAGCTATAATAGTCCCTCTGCAACCATAACCACTCTTTACTGTAGATGGACCGCTGCTCACTTCTCTTATGGATTTTGTTTCATTTGTGTCCATTTCTTGGCTTTTGTATTTGTGTTGTAACTTTTGCCTTTTGTTGACCCATCTGTTCCCCCTTATTTATCCATTTCTATAGAAAAGGTTAACAGCTGGTCCACGTTCCAGTTGCAGCCTCATCCTGCACTATGAAATTTTAGAAAGGATTCAAGCTTTATTCCTACTGAATGCACAAGCATACACACGCGCATAATTTCAGACTTCATCAGATAAACACCACACCCCTCCTTTATCTGTATGTATAGCTCTGAGCCAGTGGGGGTTAATACCGTCAGCCTCCTTCATTAGATATACAGTAGGTGCAGGAGAGAAGAGGAGAACAATAGAGGACTCGCCAGCATCTCGAGAGGCTCCCAGCAAAACATGGATTAGGTGGAGATTATTAAATGTCAGCTCTTAAGACGAATACTTTTTACAGCATCAAAGTAAATCAATACTACTTATCTTTGATAAAAGAGGCAGGGTAGATGTGCCAGCATAGCAGTCTGACAGCTCTTTCTTTCTCCCTACTCAAAACCTTTGCTAATCGAATTGGAAATTCCCATAGGAATGTTTTCAAAATGCATTATAGTGCTTTTTCTGATTTTTACATATGTATGTGTTTGCTTCTTTGTCATATTAGTGAGCATAAATTACTCTTTTCTTTTCCATCTTCTTCTTTTACTTGCTGAATCTCGCATTTTGTTTCCCATTTACAAAAAATGAAAGGAAAAAAAAAACCTCTTCATAAATCACATTTGAAATTCTCCTGGCGTGTTTCCAGCAAAGTGCTCAGAATCTGTCATTTTTTGGAGAAAAAACTGTTTGAGAATATTATTGGGCAGTTCATAATCTCTCCCTCTCTTTGCCAGTCTTGCCTGTCTCACTGTCTTGCTATAGATATCAGTGATATTTTCAGGTGTGATGCATTTCTCTCTCTCTCTCTCTCTCTCTCTCTCGCTCTCTTTCTCTCTGTGTCTGGTCCTAATACCAATGATTTCTCCAAACATTCTGTTTCATGCTGAAAAATCCATTTTCTCAAAGGGGCCAAGATTGACATCTGCAAATATTGATGGTAAACAAACCAATCAGAGCAGCTCTGTCGATAGCTATATGGAGCCCGCTCACGGACCTCATATGTGCTGCGCCTGATCCCACATTACTACTGCGATGATGGGCAAGTACCTCCACCCAAGGAGTCTGTGTCATTACTACACCTTAGCTCTATCCCACGTATGTGTGTGTGTATGCGAGCGCGCGAGTGTGCATGCACACGCGTGTTTGTGGGTGTGTATTGTGTGCATGCACTCATTTTTGTAAATTTGTTGTGCACCCTCAGTGCTGTCTCAGTGCCTGCATCCAAATCATAATTACAATGTAATATCACGCGTAAGGCAGTGCCCCTGCTGTTGTTTCACTTTCTCCTCCTCTTCCCTTCTATGAATATCAAATGCTCTCATGCTGAGCTCTGAAAGCTGCACAGCTCTTTCGAAGTCACACAGATGGAGTGTGTGTGTGTGTGTGTGTGTGTGTGTGTGTGTGTGTGTGTTTTGAGGAGGGGGTATAGTTGGATTGTACTTTCCTCCTCTGGCTTTGACAGGAAAAGGTAGCGGCAGGACTTCGATTTAAAAAAAAAGTACGCTGTTGTATCCCTCTGGTCTGTTGTTCCCCCCCTGTCCAAGCAAGACAACCTTACATCCCACTCTGCCGTCCTGTGTAGGGTGCACATGATATTTTTTATTCATGTCACATAAACTGCAGTTCAATCACAAAGGCTATCTCAGATGCAGTGTGAGCCCATGTGCCAGAGTCTTGGCAGGGCTGTGGTATAGAGTAGATAAAGCCTGTGAGGCTGTAGCTATGCCAGCGGCGTTGAAAAGAAAAGAGGACATCTGTCAAACACTCAATCAAAAGAACCATTCTTTGTGGAAAACTGATGAAATACTTCTAGTTGTATACACCGTTGAGCCATAACACTGTGTCCACTCACAACTGAGGTAACTAAGATTGCTTATTTTTAAATAATAGCAGCACAAGTCTGGGATGTGTTTGATGTGTATGTGTGAGATGGAAAACATTGGTTCTAATGGTATTGAAAGGTCTGATGGAAGGATCTCAGTGCCCTTGATAATGGTTTAATTTGACACTGGGTTCTAGCAAACCAGAAAAAACATATACGTAGTTATGATAACAGATATAAAAGTGTATCAATGTATCTCAACCGGCTCTCTGTGGTGGTTCAGAGAATCAGTTGCTGTTATTGTCCACCACAAATTGCACTGTGTGCATGTCATTATTGTACTAGTGCATTACCTCCCCCATGCAGTTTATTTCTTTTGATTTTTTAGTTCCATCAGAGAATCGATTCTTTCCCAAGCGATCGTTTGACAGATGTTGTCTTTTCAACGCACTAACACAGCCGAGAAGAAAGTAGCACTTTTACCCCACTTCACAGTGTTTATTGAGTAAAGCACTAATTCAAAGAAACTGCCTCCAGCAGTAATATAAACAGATTATTCGTCAACTCTGGGCTGGGGTCTCTTTTGTTTATGAATCAGAATCAACAAACACGTAGTAGGTACACATTCTGCTCTGCAGGCAACAAACAGATGCAAACACAAACAAATTCAGCAATGTTTGAGGTCTAGATAATATCTTATTCCAGCAAACGGAGGAATGTTTAACTTTTTTAAAGTGGTGATTGACGGATAGGGGAGACATTTTTATGAAGGGAGCTCAGTATGAATAGTATTTAAATCATTTGTTCACACGTTCAGGCATTTATTTATTTGGTCGTAATAAAACCAATACAATTAATATAGCTCATTATCAGATGGAAGGGTAGCTTATTCATATTTGTGAGCAGGTTTTTTATTCTTGTGACAAGTATGTGTCCATCTGTGACTGTGTCGCCTCACACAAGGGCAACACTGTCCTGAAATCTGCTGACGACTCAAGTCTTTGGTCTGATCACCGGTTGTTACGAAGCAATGCACAGGAAGGAGGGGGCAAGTCTGGTGTCATGGTGGGACAACAGCAACCTCTCACTCGTAACGCATAAGAGCAAGGAGATGATGGTGCAGAGGGAGCCTCAACAAGAGCTGACAGTTGAGCCCAGAGTAAAGATGGTCAGCAAATTCCTGGACGTCCATGTCAATAATGACCTCACTTGAACATTTTTAATATCACTGAACAGTGACCTTAGAGGCTGAAAAAGTCAACACTGAAGTAACAGAGACAGTGCTTCTTCAAGTGGACCCTTGAATCTGGCTCCAACATTGTAATACATCCACATAGACTTGCACGTTAAATTGCTAAATTGAAGCAGAAATACACGTGATTAGAGCCTGGCACAAAAATAAGTCTAATTTTCCTCCCACATGACAACTATACAAAGGGTCCAGCCACATTGAGTGACAGTTGGCTCCAGTCATGTGGAGTCAGGTGCCGCTAAGATGGTGACAGTGAAACAGCCTACCGAAAAACCCCTCTTTAGACACCTATGGATGCCACCACAGAGGCTTCATCCACCTTTATATACATTCTATGAGAGAGCAATAGTAGCTGCAACCGTAGCAGTGTAGTTCCTCAGGAGACGGATATGCTGCGTGTCATTCAGCCTCTACAGCTGCTTCATGAAAAGAATTGTGAACATGGACCATGAACAGAGTGGTAGAGATAGCAGGGGGTACACCCCTGCTATCAAAGACTCCACCTCTAACACATTGTTCCCACGCTCATGCCCTCTGGTATAGAGAGGAAGTTCTCTGAATTTCTCACTGAACGGCAAATTAGGAGTTAAAGTGAAAGTTCCGGCACCTTCGATAAATAAGTAAATCTGTGCCTGCGCTGAGTGAGTGAGGCAAACACACTTACTCACACATGCGCAGACTGGTAACCCCAAGCCGATCATCACACAAGGCAATTCTCCTTTTAACTTCATTGCTGCAGAAGAAACCTTGTCTCACTTATACACAAAACAAATGAAAAGAGTCCCAACATTGACCTCACATAGAAGGTCACTTAGATCTTTTCCTCTTGACATAATACAAAATCAGAATCAACCTGGCCCGCTCAGCATTTGTATACCTGTATAACTGTGACAGAGCATGATTGGATGTAATTGCATAATTGTACCATGCAGTGCACCTATCTGCATTCATTATACTCTTGATTTTGTGGATTGTACATAGCACTCTTCTGATATTTTATCCCTTTCTTCCTTTAAAATTTTACTTTTTTGCCACAAGTATCTGTGTTGATCAATGGCTTTTAGAGTAGAAGGACGATCGCATTGTACAAGGAAACTTGTTTTTAACTGGGCACACGCTCTGATTCAACTTCTGATTCATTACTACAGGATGGACAAGATACCTCCTTTCAATACAGCATAAAAATGATAGTACAGCTATCCACTTGGAACATCTAATCCACAGTGACTTGAAGTGGGAGACAGGATGGTGACTTTATACTGTAATTTAACCAAACATTGAATGGCAACATAGTTTTCTCTGATATATACAGTAATACCCAGTTCTGGCTTAGTCCTATAGGAGCAGGTAAAACTGTCCAGATTCATGACAAATGTACACACAGAACCAGTAATATGCACGTGCATTTTTTTTTGTCAGAATTATTAAGCCATGCATTTGCATGGTTCCGCTTTTTAAATCTCATTCATTAAGAAATTAAGCACATGTGCACAAGCCTCATTTCCACTCCCACAATCAGCCATTAATGGATGAAGACTCTCCCATAATCCATCAGTTTACATTAAAAAAAGAAAAAATCTCCACCAGTAGGCATGGAGAAGGAAGACGAGACAGACACACAGTTTCACAGATTGTGAAACGGAGATTGTGAACAGATTGTGAAACTGAGGCAAAAACATCCATCAGTTTAATTTATATGAAGCATCACTGGTAATAATAAAAATACCTGTTAAACAATATGATTTAGTTTACAGAATATTTCCCAATAAATAATTAATGCTGCGAGTAACAATGACTACACAAACAATGTATTCCCCTTTATGAATTGTAAAATTGTTATTATTGTGACCAGCAAAACTTATGATAGTACGTATAGTACACAAAGTTGATTATTCTTATTTTATATTTTAAATTTTCCGTATCTTCACTTAAGTCTCAGTGACCAAGGAATATGCAATATCACACATTCTGTATTTACACATGGTTTCTGTGCGTATGCATCATTTATGCGGCCAGCCTCTAAACTGTTGACAGGTTTTTATTCTCATTATTAAAATTTCTATTTTGCATTTTCTCAAATTACTTTTATATGCCATAACAGAAAATAAATGTCTTTAGTTATATCTCACACAGGCTTCGCCCTCTACTGGACTCTATGGGTATATCTCTCCTCCAATCGCGTACGCGCGATGGCCCACTGAAATTTGCGTACGTAGCCGGCCAGTATGGCGTGCCTACCTTTCCCGCCCTTTAGCGGGCTATATAAGCAGATGCACCGCCAGCTGCCCTCATTCCTTTTTACTTCAGCGTCGGCGAGTGCCCACTGTCACACTAGCTCCTAGGATGGAGTCGCCGCTTCAGGAACAACGCCTCTGCCGGCATCATCGCCCCGGCAGACCTACATCTTCTTTGCTTCGGGCGTCTCGGGAGGAAGCGCGCCACCGCCGGGCTGGAGCAGCGACGGCAGGAGGAGGACGCCGCTCCAGGGTACACCACCTCCACGCCGCCTGATGAAGCTTCGCCGCCCAGACCCGCCTCAGCCTCTGCTGCAGACTCGCCGCCGCTACGAGACGAGGAGGATGAACTCTCCCTCTCCGACGGCTCGACGGTGTTTGGCGCCGCTTCTATCAAGCTCAACTTCCCGTAAGTCATGACGACTGCAGCGGAGTGTGTCGGGCTTCCCCTGCCCCCCCCCCCCCACTGCCCCCGAAGCCGGTGAGCTGCCTCCGCGTGTGCAGGGCGAGACGGAGACCTGTGTTCCCCGGTGTGCCCCCGCTCGAAGACCGCTCTGGCTGTGCTCATTATCCCGCACTCAGCCGGCTGGTCAGGACACAGAAAAGCCACTACCACCGCTGCTGCTGGATAAGGACACGCTGGAATATTTTGACAAGATATTCCAGCTGGGCGCGCAACTAGCAGCAGCAGCAGCAACAACCTCGGTGTGCTGGGCGTAGCAGCGGCGGCTTCACTCCCGCGCGACGCCCCCCCTTCCCCTGACACTATGGAGTATCTCGGCCGGACCATCGGTCAGATGAACAAGACAGGGAGTTGCTACTGCTGCCGGACGAGTGATGTCACTGTCGGGCGTCGGCTCTCGCCCACGTCTGGCTAGGTCTCACCGCCCTCCCCAGAAGGGACCGAGAGGATCTTCTGGCTGCACCGGTCTGGTCTCTTTGGCTCCTCACTACGGTGACGCAGCGGCTAAAGAGGCTGGAGGAGGAAAAGGCGCAGCTGAGCCGTCATCTACCGCTCGCTGTCGCCGCCAAGCAGAAGGGAGAGGTCAAGCTGCCCCGCCGCTACGCTACGGCGAGGCGGAGGGATCACCGCCAGCGAAGGTGGCTTCTCCGCGGCGGATCCCCCAGCTGACCCACAGCCAGCCCCAGCGGGCCCGCCGCAGCTGCGCCCCGCACGGGACCCCAGCGCGTCCCGTCCCGCGGCGGCTCGCAGCACACCCAGGCCGAAGCTGTCCTGGGGCACACAGCGACCAGAGTGGCAGTTAACGGGAGAGACGGCACCGGCAGACTGCCTCGCCGCCCTCCCTCATTGTTCATATGGTTCTGTATGTTCTGCTTGTGTTCACTGTTCTGTGGATGTGAAAAATGTTTTTATTAAAACATGTTACTCCACTAACAGAGCAAAAATCCCCCCTCCCACCTCCACCATGCTCCCCGCTTGCCGCGCAGCCCGGCCGGTGTAGTCACCGCTTACACCGTCGGTCAGGCTGCCGGTGGCTTTGTGTTACACCGTCACATCCCCGCAGCGGGCCCGGCAAGCAAGGCCCCCCCCGGTCACGGTTTCACAAGCACACTCACACAACACACCTCTAACCGTCCCCGTTGTGGGAGACGCGGTAGAGCGGAGCACCGTTGTCAACCGGGTAAAAGCTACCGTTGTCCCTCTATATGAGCGCTACAACCGGCGAGGCTGCACAAGAAAACATCGCTCCCCACTGGTTGTAGCGACCACACAGTTAGCCCCGCGCGCTGCTAGCCGACACCGTGTCACTTCCACGGTGCGTCCGGCTCAGCGTTGTTGGACCGGCTGACGAGCGATGGTTGTCACCGCCGAGCTAAACGGCTACGGCGGTGACAAGCATCGTTCGCAGCAGCACGACAGGGCTGTGTTTCGGACAACGAGACGGCTGCCTCACGCTCGTTTAACCCACGCCGCTCCAGTGAAGCGGCCGGGCTAACACGAACTGTCTCCCCGGTAAACAGCAGTGGAGCGATGGTTGTCACCGCCGAGCTAACGGCTACAGCGGTGACAAGCATCGTTCACAGCAGCACGACAGGGCTGTGTTTCCGGACAACGAGACGGCTGCCTCACGCTCGTTTAACCCACGCCGCTCCAGTGAAGCGGCCGGGCTAACACGAACTGTCTCCCCGGTAAACAGCAGTGGAGCGGCCAACGTGTCTGACCGCTCTGGTCCTGTGGCTGTTATTTCCACGGGCGGATCTAACAGCGGCAGGGACGTCATGACGGTGAGTGCCGGGCGGCGGTGGTGCGTTCAGGTGACACCACGCCGGCTCGGACAACAGAGATGCGTTCACGGACGGCCCCGCGAGCTCGGACAACGGGCTTGGTGCGTTCAGGGACGACTCAGCCCTTTCACAGAGGGCCCCCCATGGGCCAAACTCCCGTTTTATGGCGGGTTTGGCGGCGGAGAGGGCCGAAATTGTGTACCACAGCTTTCTAGAAGCTGCTCCACAGCTGTCTGTGCGTCCTCTCACGTGTTTTTACGAAGCATGGCAGAGCAGCTGCGTACTGACAGACTGGCTGGACAGGACCCTCAGACTAGGATATTCTCTCCAGTTCTGCGGGCTCCCCCAGCGTTCAGGGGCATACAAGAGATGAATCTATCCTCTCTCAACATGAGATAGAGTTCCTCGAGGGGGAAATTCAGGACCTGCTATCAAAACAGGCCGTGTCAATTGTCCCTCTTCACGACAAGGAACGAGGTTTTTTACTCCCATACTTTTTGGTTCCCAAAAAGACAGGGGGCTACAGACCCATCCTGGACCTCCGTGCCCTGAACACACGTATCGGTCGCAAAACGTTCCGCATGCTAACCACAAGGAGGCTGCTGGTACTCGTCCAACCAGGCGATTGGTTCTCTACCATCGACTTGAAGGACGCTTATTTTCACGTCGAGGTGGCACCAAAACACAGGAAAGCTCCTGCTTTTTGCATTTCAGGGAACAGCCTACGAATACAACAGGCTGCCATTTGGCTATTCCCTGGCCCCTAGTACGTTCAGCAAATGTGTGGACGCAGCGCTACAACCGCTGCGCAGCCAGGGGATGAGGGTCTTCTTTTATCTGGACGACCTCATCGTGATGGCCAGGTCCAAACAATGGGCCATTTTTTTCACACAGTTCAGTTGAATACTTCACCTGACCAAGTTGGGTTTTGCCATCAACTGGAAGAAGAGCAACCCCCAACCAAACCAGCGGGCCGAATACTTGGGGATTGTGCTCGACTCTGTCAGCCTGAGAGCCACTCTGTCGGAGTCCAGACGGACAGCCCTACAGCAGGAGGTTCTCAAGCTGCAACAGGTTCCACGTGTCACAGCCTTGACCGTCATGCAAGCACTGGGGCACATGGCAGCAGCTCACCCGGTGGTTCCACTAGGACTGCTGCACATGCGTCGCCTGCAGAGATGGTTCGCCAGCCTACGCTTAGACCTCAAGAGGCAGAAGTTTCGGCTGCTGACAGTCCCCCCAACAGTGCGGGGCAACCTGCAGTACTGGGGGTCCCCACGACATTTGTTGACCGGAACACCACTAGGACGAGTGACCTCGTACACGTCGGTGTTCACGGACGCCTCCATGATGGGGTGGGGAGGCACCTGCCTGGGGAGGGCGATAGGTGGTGTGTGGCCTCCGGGGGGAGGACCGCCACATCAACCTCCTCGAGTTACAGGCAGTGTTCCTGGTTCTCCAACACTTCAGTCACCTGTTAAGGGGGAGACACGTGTTGGTGAGGACCGACAATCGCACCACAGTCGTTTACATCAACAGACAGGGCGGTGTACATTCCGCTGCCCTGTTAGCGATGGCGGAGAACCTGTGGTCATGGGCTTCAGAGCACCTACAATCTCTGAGAGCCCTCCACGTTCCAGGAATCGAGAACAGGGGGGGCCGACCTCATGTCAAGGGGCGGCCCCCTGGAAGACGAGTGGAGACTGCAACCAGAAGTGGTACAGCAGATCTGGACACGATTCGGGAGGACAACGGTGGACCTGTTTTGCCAACAGGTCGAACACCCACTGCCCCCATTGGTTCTCCCTGAGCCCGCAAGACCATCCACCCTTGGGGTGGACGCATTTGCACACGCTCCCATGGCCAAGAGGGCTACTTTATGCCTTCCCCCCCCTCCGTCTCATCCCCAGCTACTGGAGAGAGTGAGAGTGAGCGGCTGAGGTCATTCTGGTGGCTCCCGACCGGCGGTCGGCTCTGTGGTACGCAGAGCTGACCACAATGATGGCGGCCCCACCATGGCCCATTCCCCAAATCCGGGGGGCGCTGTCACAGGAGGCAGGCGCAATACAGGCGCTGCCGATCCTGGGCCAGTCGCTTCAAGCCTGGGCCCTGAAAGGGACAGGTTAATGCGGACTGGGCTGACTGCGCAGGTGGTGAAAACCATCCAAGCGGCTAGGGCTGGATCCACCATTGCCTGTTACAGGGCTAAGTGGTTAGGTTTCCAGCATTGGTGCGAAGAGAGGGAAGTGGACCCACTGACATGCTCAGTGGGAGACACTCTTTCCTTTCTACAGCTTTTGGTTGATAGAGGGCTGTCTCACGCGACTGTTAAGGTTTACGCTGCAGCCATCTCATCATGCCATGAAGGGTTGGGCGGAGGTCCAGTCTTCGCCCACCCTCTGGTAAAACGGTTCCTGCAGGGGGTCAGAAGGCTACGACCAGTGGTATGCACTTCTGTACCACAGTGGGAATTGCCACTGGTACTCGAGGCCCTCACAAGGGACCCCTATGAGTCTTTGGAACGCTCCTCCTTAAAGGTGTTGTCGTTCAAGACAGCGTTGCTTCTTGCTTTGACGTCAGCCAAGAGAGTGAGCGAATTTGTGGTGCCCTGTCAGTCCACCCGAGTTGTTTACTCCTTCGCGGGGACCGCAGTGGTGCCATCCTTAAACCGAACCCTCCTTTCTTCCTAAGAACATAAGGAGCTCATTTCGGTCCAGAATCATCCAGTTGGAGGCTTTTCACCCTCCCCCTCATGAGGATTCGAGGGAGGCGAAACTGCATCTCCTATGCCCTGTGCGTGTGTTGACATACTATGTCGACCGAACAGCCACTGTCAGGAACACCGACCAGTTGTTTGTGTGTTATGGTGATGGGACGGCTGGCAGAGCCCTGTCCAAGAAACGCTTGGCGAGGTGGATGTGTAAATGCATCCTCTCAGCCTACAGTCAAGCGGGGTCGAGAACGCCCACTGTGGTCCGGGCGCACTCCACAAGAAGTGTGGCGACGTCTACGGCCCTGTTCAGTGGTGCGAGTGTTTGAGGACATATGTACGGCGGCATCGTGGTCTTCACCCTGCCCGGTCATAAGGTTCTCTCTCTTGGATGTATCCGGCTCCTTCTCCAGGTCTGTGCTCACTGTAGGGTCACAGGACATGTGAGAGGAAGGATGTGTCAAGTGTTTTTAAATACTTGATCCCCACAGGGTGTCATGCACCTGCATTGGACTGTGCTCTTGCTAGGACACTGTCAATGAGGTGCGCAGGAGGGTCTAGGGTTGAGACCCCTGCGAGGTTAGACCACAACTTCACCCAGCCAAGTCAGGTGCTTGCTAACTGGGATGAAGTTGTACCCGTTATCACTCCATACGGTGGTTAAGATTAATAAAGTGGTGACTGGGTCTTGGTACCTAACCGGTAGCTGGTGTGGTCAGTGGGCGGAGCCTCTCCCGCGGCAGGGAGTACATAAATCGGGGCTTCGCCTACTGTACCCATAGAGTCCAGTAGAGGGCGAAGCCTGTGTGAGATATAACGAAGGTTACGATATTGTAACCCTAGTTATATTAACACAGGCGGAGCCCTCTACTTAGGGCCCTGCCGCTCTTTCGCCTTACGCTGAAGTTTGGTGGAATGAGGGCAGCTGGCGGTGCATCTGCTTATATAGCCCGCTAAAGGGCGGGAAAGGTAGGCACGCCATACTGGCCGGCTACGTACATGCAAATTTCAGTGGGCCATCGCGCGTACGCGATTGGAGGAGAGATATACCCATAGAGTCCAGTAGAGGGCTCCGCCTGTGTTAATATAACTAGGGTTACAATATCGTAACCTTCGTTTTCTGATTTTAATAAACTGACTGCAGCAGCTAGTTTACCATATTCTGTGACTGTAGGACATAAACTGAACCTTACAGGATTCAGTTATGTGACAGAGATGCTGCAGTGTGAGTCACAATCCATTTGGCTGCGATTCAGTGGAAAATGCCAGAATATCGAATCAGATTAATCTAATGAGGAACATTATGAGGGAAAACATTTGCACTGTACTTGGCTGCATCCATATAAACATTTTGGCTATAATTCATTGCTCAGCCTGCTTCAGCTTTATAATATGTTTGGTTAAAGCCAATATGTCAATAATTATGTGTGTGTGTGTGTGTGTGTGTGTGTGTGTGTGTGTGTCCCACCTAAAGCTGAGTAAGTGAAAAACTATTAAAGAATCATACATTTCACACGTACGTGGTTGTTCCTCTGCCACTGCTCACATTAGCATTCTTCATTAGATATGGTAGATATGGAAGGAAAAAAATCAATTCAGTAGCATTCTGCACATTAGTAGGTGCCTCTGCTTCCTGCTGTCTCATGGGAATGAGTGAGATGATGGCTGCAAATTAATTTGTGACACTCTGAATTGATTTTCTAATCCCGCATGGTATTTGATAAATAACCCTTCAAAAAATGAACACCTCAGACGATAAATACAGTTATTATCTCTTAGAGGGATAATTAGTGCTTCCTGCAAAGACAGAGCACCCTTGGTCCCCTGCTTCATCGCAGCAACCCCAAAAGTAACACAACAAATAAAAGTTACATTATTCACCGACCCACAAACCAAAGAAACGTATATCTTTCGACATCACACAGAGCAGCTGACACAGGTGGTACAGGTGACAGACACGGCAACAGCAGCATCTTCCCCACAAGGTAGTTTGGCACCAGCAGTAATATTTAGCCAATTAAGAAGTGTGGATTTAACTTATTAAACTTACCTGAGGGCACGTACTGACAAATAAATAAAGTTTTGGATGTTGTTATTAGACTGTTTATCTGCACCAGCCTCTCCACTCTCTTTAATGGGCATATTTACAGTGTCATATGCATTAGCCTCGAGTTGGTTGTTCCAAAGCAGGTTAAATTTATCCTGGTCAAGTTACTATGGTGATATATTCTCTGCAGCTAGCCTGCTCCAGACCAGGCTAACAGCAAGGCGTGGTTGATTCTGTTGTCTTATGAAGACACATATCAATTAGCACAGAATTGTGGACACTGTGAATGTTCTTCAGGCAATACTCACTATTTTTGCAGGCAAGCTGTCAGGGTGTTCAGCATCAGTGTCCATCTGTTACATATGATATTTTCTATGATCACTAGTGCTACATCACTGGCTTCTCATAAAAAGCAATGGAGCAAAAAGAGGAACAGATCTTATATACAGTATATAGTAGTCAATCTGTTGATCAACTGCTTTGGTGGGTAGATTCCCAGTCGCGTTGTAAACCTACCCACCAAGTTTTGTGAGGATGGGGCAAAGGGTGTAGGAGTTATGGCAAATGATTTTTAAGCTCCGCCCATTGCGAATATATTTTGGTCAGTGTCCTGTGGCGGCCATGTTTTTTGACCGATCTGGCTCATTTATAAGTGAAATTTGTATGTTTGTCCCCCGAAACCGTGTACCAAAGTTGGTGTTAATAGAGTCAATCATTAAAAAGTTCTACTCATTTTACTGTTTTTTCACATTAAGCAAATTAGCAAAAAATCAAATTTGGCAGACTTTTATGGTCCAGTGGGCCTTTTGCCCAGTTGTGCTACTTCCTGAATTTAAGCCAGCTCCTTTATTTCCTGTCTTACATTTTTGGACAAACTGGATTAATCATTTTCAGGAATTTTCAGGATTATTCAGTTCAGGAAGTAGTGGAGTTGGGTATGAAGCCTATTGGCGCTTTTGTAGAGCACAAGTCAATCAGCCAACACATAACAACTGGAGAGAAATAAAGAGATCTGGTAATCATGGTAAGACGATGATAAGATGTAGTCATTTTAATGACAAGTGCTTCAGCTTTGCATTATGGAGCAGGCATTGAGTGTTGCACTTAGCTGTGACAGATGTTACAGAAAAGTCACACGCAAAAAATGATTCCATGGGCCCTAGTTTGCTGGCGCAGCGCAGGTGGCGCAAGGTAGCGCAGCCGGTCTAATGCAAGTTTCGACCAGCGCAGCCTAGCGCAAAGTCAGATTGGAAGATTGGCAGATCGCGCTGCGCTGAGATAGGCGTGGCCGCGCAGCAGGGGGAGGCGTCACAGATTCAGCTTGGTGCAGTGGAAGTTTCGTCCGAAAATGTCCCGCCGAGGTTGCGCTGAAAGCTCGCCACCTCCAACCAGGTCTAGTCTCAGCGCAGCGCGAAGCGCAGCAGGTGCAGTGGAAGTTTGGCTGACTGACCTGCAGTGCACACACGTCACCAAGACCTCACAGGCAGATCTCCACAGTTCCAGACACATTTCAATGCAATAAATATCCACAATAACCACTATTTAATGCAACTAACGGAATCAACACGTGAATTTATATCTATATAGATTGTCCCGTCACATCTGACGTCAGATCAAAGCAGAGATCAAAGGCTGTGGCACGCGTAATGGAAACTCCACCTGAATTAACACAGCAGGGACGAACTGGCACTGAAAAGCAGCTGTGGATGTCCCAAAAGCAGGACTGAGGGTGGATGACTGCATGTCGCTGCCGTGTTGAGATACCACTCTGCCCTTGTGATGATCGCTGTATTTATTTATTTACTTATTAATTCATGAGCGGAGAGCGACCGCATCACGCAGCCGTAATGAAAAACAAAACACAAATCATCATCTCTCTTAGCCCACCACAACAGCCTCGGTATCAGATAGTCAGTATATAGCCTACTACAGTATACTCAGCATCTCTATCACAGAAAAAAAAGAGAAAAAAAGAGACGGACAGAGAGAGAGAGAGAGGAGGACAGAGAGAGAAAGAGAGAGAGAGGGAGAGAGAGAGGGAGAGAGAGAGAGCGTGTCCTTTACATGGCGTGTGTTTATGTTGTGATTAGTGTAGCCTACACCTCTCATCTTATACACAGAGTTTGAATAAATGTGAGTTTCTTTATTAGTTTATTAGTTGTTGTTTCTTAGATTGCGTATAGGGGTTCTCAGTGTATCAGATCAATCCTGGTTAAGTATATTAGTAAACTCATTATTGGTCACTCTGAGCTCGGACCTCCGGACCAAAACAGCTGTTTCCTCCTGGGAGAGGTTCGGCCTCTGGCGTCGCTGTTTCCTCCGTCCATGTCCAAGTATAAAATGACAAACTTGCAGCGCGCATCACCCGCCGCGCAGTTAAAGGTGAGGAGAGGAGCTCCTTTGATTGGTGAAGATCTGACTCGGCTGTGTCAAACCCACTCCACGCCTTTCTCTCCTCCTCCTGTCTCCCTCCCGCCCTCTCTCCTCCCTCTTTGCCGTTTGCGCCGGTGGGAGGGACGAGGGGAGGGATTGCGCCGGTCTAAGTCTGACTGCGCGGCCCACCAATCTTGCGAAATAGACCTGGGCCCCACCCCGTTGGCGTGGCGAAGCTGCGCTGATCACAGACTTCACCTGGTCGACGAAACTAGAGCCCCATGTGTTGAATAAAAGGAGAGCTTGACTTGGCAGCTTTCTTACCTCTGCACATCAGGACAATCACTTTTACTCTGTGTGAATGTCAAATTATCAGGTAAATAAACTGTCAGACGCAGCCTACCCAGTTCCAACTAAAAGGTGTGTAGATGGGATGAGGCTGAGGTTCAAAAGCTGTTTGACCATCTTCTCTTTGGAGTATACTTGCCCTTTAAGTAGTCGCCTGTGAGAGCTCCCAGCATTTCTGTACTGTCTTGTGTCTCATCATTATCCCTCCACAGTTTCTTAGCAGTAACCAGGTTTCAGCTGAATTATCAAACTCTGCGGTGAAATGTCATCAAATAGTGTCTTCCATGTAATATGGCTCAATTTGTGGTTCTTGAAATGAAAAGGTTTAAGAGCTCCTACAGTAGAGTATACGGACCCCTCTAGCTCCTTTTTAAAATTCATTGAAAACAAAAAGTTCAATTTTGCCAGTTTAGACAAGTTGAGATTTAGTCTATTTGATCCATACTTATCATTCTGGTAAAGACTTTTCCATAACGCCAAATTAGTGTATGTGATGTGTCCCCCCCCATCATGACAACTATTGTTTACTCTCTGTGTTCTGCAATGTAGGATATGGAGAGGTTGTGAGGGCCTGAGTGCAAGTGGAATGGAGCTTCACTGACAGTATGGTGTTCACTCTAAATGTAAATGAGAGGGTTTTAGGAGTGTGTTGGTCAGGTAACATATATCTACAGTAGTATGTGCTCCTTTAGTGTGCCCTCAGAGATGACAAATACTGTTACCAAGCAGGAGACCCACAAATTGCCATCACCCTCTAATGTCATACATAAAATATGTGGTATGGAATCGGGGACAGAGGCAAACAACAAGGTTCATTAGCGCCAAGACGCTTACTGTACAAAGTATTCTACATAAGAACATACTTGCATGTAGTTCATTCTGATGAAAACACCATCATCATACGAAACAATGCATACAGATCAAAGACACACACAACATATATATTATATATATAAGAATTTAATTATACTGAAAAAAAAATAGTCTTACAGGTAAATAAATATTAGTATCCTCTCTGCCATGATCCTCTTCATCCAGGACTAGTATGAACATGATACCTTCAATATTGTAAATATGGGGCTTGTCCATTGGTCTACCATCAAGTTGCTATGTTTCTTCTACTTCAAATAGGTTTCATAAAGATGGTCACCATACTCATCAGACCAAACTCATTCCACCAAACTCATAGTGGAAAGTGAAGTTTCCTGTAAAGTAATTAAGTTGAGTTGAGTAGAATTTGTTTCTGTGCTTTAACTGGCAATGGTGAATCTCTGGATTTATTCATACTTCAAATGATGTAATCCATTGTCGGCCTCCACTTTAAATGTCAAATAGACAGTGTAACACATATGCTGTGTGTAGTTAGTTCATGTGCATTGGTGACATTTTACAGCTGCAATGGGGCTGTTGTCAGGGCAGACCTGGTAAGGTTTAAAGTTCTTCTTGTTAACTTTCCATAATGCCCATCACATCAATAAAAAGATGCCTTTATTCTTGAGTTATGAGTTTGACTTCAATGTTTTGAATGAGTAAGAGGAAACATGAGAAACCAGGACAAAGACTCAGACAGAACATACAGACACCTCACAGGAAGACTGCAGCAAGCCACAGAGGTCTAATGTTATCAGAATATTTGTCCAAAACTTATAAACTTTATATGATACAAGACAAAAAAATGTCTGACATCAGTTATTCTATTGTCTAAGCTCATTGCGTCTGTATGATAAATCACTTAAAACTAACAAGTGTAGTTATTTGTTTCTACCAGCTATTTAGCATAGCTGAGGCTCTGGCAGGATCAACTGACCTGGAAGGTGGGGGTTACATCACCAGTGGGGGTAGCAATGCTTGCACTTCCACTAATTGGCTAGTGAGTTTGTCTCTGGCTGTCTATTCTTGGCTTTGCAAATCATTATTATTTTATAAGCCACTGGATTTGCTAATGTTGTTGCATCAGTGTGATTTATCAATTCTTTTTTTCTTTTCTTTTTTTAACATCTAAATGTGGCTGATTGGCTTCTTTAACATCAGGCTTCTGGGGCTTTAGCCCGCCTTTTAGTAGCCCCATGTGTACCTGACAGAAGAAAAACATCAAAAATCAAATGTAAATTCCAAACCACTCCCAACCCTTACTGCTACTTTTGTGTAAAGAGTTGAGGGGGCGGGCTAGGTAGCGTCCTCTTCCGTGCATGCTCAGCCAGTCCTCTGCAGTTATCTTTTGCCTTTTGTTTGGACTGTGCACACTCTACTGGCACCCAGTGCAATCAATGCTGCTTCTGCATGAACCAATTCAGCAGTTGCACCCTGTTAAAGTGGAAAATTGAGGCCACATGTGTATTATATAGTTATAGCCACGATCCAGCGTTGGCTATAATTTTATGATGTCAATATGTTAACAGAACATTAGCTGAAGGGTAATTGTATTCTACTGCACTGTCTTTTCTCTGTCCATCTCTCTCTCCTGCTCTGAAATGGGGTAAACAAAAGTAATGCAACATCTTCCTGGTGACAGCTATTCATTTTTCATATGATTCAACAACGATGGATCTTTACTTTATTGATAATCTGTTATCAAAGCCAAAGTCAAGGTAGAAAGAAATTGGGCTATGAATATGAATTTCCATTTAGAAAATGTTAATACACATTTTAATTTAAACATAGATGTAACATTTTTAAATTAAACATATAGGTAAAAATATACAAATTCTGAGAACACATGAGCAAATACAGTTTTTATATATTTGTTTTAAAAAACTTGGATGTGCAAATTAAATATACAGTGTATCATTAACATATATGATCACAACATGTTGCACCATATACAAGTTGATCATCTAGATATTTTTAATATGTACATATATACATGTCTATTTGATTATACAGTGTATATATGTCATAAAAATCTGTCTTCATTTAGCCATGTAAGACGTGAGAACAGTGTATCACATTAGAGAATTGAAAACCACAGAATGAGAAAAGTGGTATCCAACGATGCAGTCCTTCATAGCCTATTTTAAAGAAGCACAGATGTTTTACAGATGTGCAACATTATGGCTAAGCAAATTGAAGATAAGTGTCTCAAATCACAATTTAATGCTCACTAAAACTACTTATCCAGACACAGCTTATACAGTACTTACACGGAATCACAGACAGATACAGAGTGTTTGGCTGTGTCTTCACCACCCACACACTGTACTGTGCCCATAAATGTAGATATAGTAGTAAACAGGGTTTGGCTGTGGGTTCAAGCAGCTGCGTCGAGATCAGGAGTCAGCTCAGGAGCTGCTTCCTCTCACATGCAGACTGGCACACAGTGGCAGACTGCTGGGGAATGTGCCACACAGCTGTCATATTTCATATGTAGTGCAAAGGGCTTGAATGTTATATAACTTAGTCTAAATATTCTCTAAGTTTTACAGCTTGTTAACCTTGGTGAACTCTTGCAATAAGTGTAAGTTGGAACACAGTGTTAAACTCTTAATTCAAATGTCACTGCAGAGAAAGTAAGTGGTCTGTAGGTTTTGCCTTTGGCCCAATAGATGCAGTCAATCAAATTACAGTTTAGAAATTGCATTGCATGCTGTATACTTGATTTTCAAATGGTGACACACTGTAGCTGTACTCCCAAAACATGCATCCAGTGCTATTTGAAAAAAGCTTTTAATACTCAAATGCTGAAAAGCTTGCAAGATTTAGGCTATTAGTCATATGACAGCGACATACAAACAATGATTTTTCAGTGAAATTAAACTTCAAAATGCAAAGTTTTCAAGGCCCTACATTTCCAAAGGCTCATCAAAAGAAAAAAGAAAAAAAGATCTGTACATTTATAAAAAAATATACAGTATATTGGACAGGTGCATGTGCACACACCCTGACCTCAGCCCCAGACAGAGCTTCTCAACTCTCAAAGATGTCCTTGTTTGGCAGGTTTCACTCTGCAGTATGAAATCTCCAACACCCTTCCTCACTTTGGGGAACAGTGATTGTGGTTGCAGCAATAGTAATGTGACCGTGACTCCAGTCTGAAATTTCAAAGGTGAAGAACATATGTACCTTTTACAGACAGTTCCGGGGTTGGTGGATCAGAGCACTTTTATGTTCCCTAAGGGCAGGTCTGATGATACATTCAAAGCCAGAGAATATGTGTGTGCTGTAAAAATGCATTCTGTGATGCAAACAAATGATCAAAAAGGAGTGCAGGGTGTCGGTATCAGAAGAACAGAGAGAGACGCTGGAATGCAGCAGAGGTGGCTGCCAGGCAGGGCCACGACCTTAACAGCAGGTGTTTTCCTGCTGAGGCGAGGGCGGGGCGCGGGGTTGGGGGTAATGAAGGGGCTGAGCCAGGTAGGAGGCAGTCATATGCCAGCAGAGGGCCGCGCTTGTGCATGTGTGTTTGTGTTTAAGTGTGAATTCAAGAAGGAAATGGGCACTATAACACACACACCCTCCCTGAAGGCGTCCAGTAGGGGGTTGAGTGGCAGTAAACCGCCTTCCAGTCGCCATCAGAGCACCACCTGTAGGAGGGAAACTTTCAGAACACACACGCATTCAAAGAACCCATGAGCACACATGCTGAGGCCCCCTCCGGGCACCCTCCGTCAGACTGTCAATCTCCGGGGGCCCCCTCCCTCCTTTAGCCTGTTGGACTGTACTAGAATTTTAACTCAAGAGGCACCTAGAGAGGACACACATTACACTAAGTATGAAAAGAAAGCAAATTTCCTAACATAAACAGCCTCTGGCTAATCTTCCAAGGCTTGTATCAAACTCCTTTGAGTTTCCAATTCAAACACAGGCTTGTTGTGGCATATTGTCAAAATAAATAATCCGCATTAAGGTAGTCAAAGACAGAAAACCTAAGGGACGGAGGAAATGGAGATGGTGAAAAAAAAAAAGTATAGACCTAATCATCACAAAGCTTTTGAGTAATCCTATCTCAACCAGCCAATCATATAGGCTCTATATGGTATACATGATACCGAACACTCTCAATTAGCATGTTTGTGTCCGTGTGCATGTGCAGAGTTATTGTTGAGATGGAAAACAAAAGAGTCCTTTGGGTAACTTTGATGGGGAGGACGTTTAATACAAATTTATGCAGCTCAGGTAGAGCTTCAGGTCAAGGACAGTGTGGGCTGGATCCGACGGCCATGCTGTAAACAGAGCAGCCACTTACCTGCCAATCACCAGCCCATCGCTGGAGGACCGGACACGGATCTGCAATATCCACAGTCAGCAGGCAAACAAGGTGTGTGTGTGTATGTGTGTGTGCTGAGAGAGCTTTGCATCCAGAGTGCTTTTGACCTCCAGGGTGAGACAATTTGGAGTTCCTTCAAGCAGTATGAGTGGAGATGGCGTGGCAGACCTTCGCTGGCCCCGTCCCCCTCTATCACACCGCTGGTTAGTCGTAATCAGAACCGACATATTGTCTGTCTGTCAGTTCATTCAGCGGCCATGTTGGCTTCAAAGTTTGTGCTCTTGCCAGAAATTGCTTTCTAAGCTATGGGATGAAGGACAAAATAAGTGTTACATAATGTAGAAGTGTAGCTATAAATTGCCTCCCTGTGTGTGAAGGCTTTGTGTGGAGTCATAATAGTCACAATACTAAAAATACGGATCCAAAGAATACAGCTTACACAAAAGGCAGCACCATTAAATTCAGCTGTTGTTAAATTAAAATCAGATGGAAGTCTCTTTCTCTCCCTCACCTCACTACCCATCTCTCTTTTTTCAGGCCATGATTGGTTTATGGGATCCATTAAAATGTCCAAATGAGATTTGTCTTGCATTACTTTCCAGATTGACAAGTGAAAATGACGAAGAATAGAGTAAATAGAAAAGCAACCTTGATGTACATGCAATAAAGCCTTGAGCTAAGCAGGGGCTTTGAAATTAGGTGTGCTGTGCACCGGGCATGGAATCGGATATTTGCATTTTTATTTTTGATTTAAATTCTCACCAACCTAATCATTTAATTTCAGCAAATGTGGGCGATCTGTATGGCTCCTACATGATAAAGCTTCCCATTCTCTATAGGTGGAGAATAGGAGACTAATGAAAAAGGGTACCCAACCTGTTTTATTGTCTACTGCTTTTTTGTTTTTCGTTTTTTTGTGTTGTTTTGTTGTGCAGATTCTTGTTGCAAATCTACATGTGTGCTAGAGTGGGCTGGTAAACAGACACATAACAAAGGACACCCACATACTGTGCATATGCACAGGTAGATGACAAATCATTTTCATTTGCTACTAGTTACCCAAAGGAAACTTTTAAATAAGTTCATTAATGTCGACACATTCTTTGGAAATCTCTACTGAGGGGGATTAGTTGGGAAATTGTAATGGAATTTATTACAACCAGAAATAAAATGTTCCTCATAATGAAGATATTGCAACAAAGTTTTGAAGTTTCGAGTGCCGTTCCTCACAGAACTGAAACAATATGCATTCATTTCCATGATTTACTGGGTCTAAAAATCAAATTGAGATTGCATATCCATATTATGGATCTAGTCATTATTACCACGGAGAGAGATATAAGAACACAGAGTTCCATTCCCCTACAGCTGCAGTACAGCTTTCATCTCAATGTGATTGCTCAATTGCATGTTTATCATCCATGACATTGGTGAAATGTTTCTTTCTCAGAGTCCCCTCATAAAACCCTCATTTACAAAAGTTTAGCTGAGATTAGTCCATTAGCCAAATTACCTAGCCAAGCAGTTGATTTCCAAACGCAGTGTCTTCAATCTGCAGCACAGCATGGGACCGTGCTCTCAGAAGAAATAAGAGGAGAGAGTGAGAAAATGAAGGATTCACTCAGGTCGTGAGGAACAGTCTCTGAGCTCTGTCTCAACGATGTCTGCATGTGTCACCTTTACCTTTTTTCCCCCATTGGTTCACCCAAACACGCATTGCTTATAATGTCAGCTATACCTTCATAAAAGCCAGACCAACTCTACTCTGACAGCATGTCCTGCATGCACTTAATTGAAGGATCAGAAATGAAGCAAGAGTTCATTCTGAGTGTCCTTCACAGCCAGGGGTAAATATCAGAATGACGGCGGGCATATGCGGCATGGATCACAGTCACCTCAATGATTAGGATTCTGGTTCCTGACTACATGGCTGAAGTAGGAAGGGGACTCTTGAAGAGGATTTCTTAAGGGCTCTTTTCAGCCTCAGTTTGGTTGCCCTCAGATTAGTTCAATAAGTCAGTCTTTTTTGCAAAGGCACATTCATTCATTCTAGCTTTCATTCTTACTTTCTCACATTCTAACGTTTTCATTATCACTCAAAGGCTGAGGGAGAGATTAAAAGGCATTAATTCAAGAAGTACAATTACTCAATTTTCCTCACCCAACTCTCTCAGAGTCCGTTCCCTTTTCCTGTACTGCTCTTTGGGACAGGTCTGGTGTTTAAACCAAGCCTTGACCCCCTATTTGAATAAGTTAATGCAAAGGCCTGTTTGTGGGGAGAGAAATGGGGAGAGAGAGCCAGTATCAGTTCCATACAGTTGGCTCCAGGGAGAATTTGATTCCTTTTCATCTGTCACTCTCAAGGTGTCATTCTCCACCCCAGGTTGTTATCGCCACGCAGGCCCTGACAGCTTCAAGCCGCTTCCTCAAGGAAAGAAAAAAAAATATTGCAAAGCTTTACGAAGAATGCATTTTGAAGGAAACAAAAATGACATATCATTTGTGCACAGACGTGGATTGATGCTGCATTACACACCTTCATAAAAATGGAGAGAACCAAAGCACATTGTTAATGTTGTGTTATTCGGTAGTAATTCTTGGATTAGTTTGTAAGGTTTTGTTACCTGCTTACATACCTTTGATAACATTGTTATGTATTAGAGGTTCAAAGTAGCAAAGCCAACTGAATATAGGTTTTCCTTTTTGTCCTATGGCAAGATACAACATTATGTTACTCATTTAGAGCTAAGTTTCAGACCAAGTTGCATCAAGTCTACTAAGTTTTGTCCGTTTTGCTTGGTCTTTAAAAACCCAACAGTAACACACAGACACTTAATTTGTACTGTTTGGCTTTTTTTCCAGACATGACACGTTCTAAGCCCTGACACAACGCAGTTGTAATACTGCACTAAGAGTGAGCACAGCCCTGAAACAGATTTCAAAAACAGAGTGTCACCAACAGAAGTGTTTCCACGTTCACTTTACTTTACCAGTCATCACAGCAGCTGTCAGTCCAGTGTGAGGGTATCATGACATTGCTCTATGGGGTTGTGTGTTTCCTCTCAGAAAGACAAACTTGGCTGGCATATCGGTTTTACACACATTTAACAACCTGTCTAGATGATTTTGTGTAAAAAATGATGTGCTCTTTAGCCTCTAAATACTACACTGTTTTTAGTAGTTAGTAGTTACCTCTGTAAGTGTGCTACCAGAAGCTACGCCATTAGTGAAGTGGTGGGGATTGTCTAGGTCTATTGCCATGCACAACTATAATTTGTCCTAATGTTATTATTAGAAAATTGGCCGCTGTGTAGGTTGGCCAATTAAAGTGTCATACTGTAGTTAGGTAAGACTAACTGTGGGAGGCTAAAGGCCCCCACATAGTCAGGCGTAGCGGACTCTGCGGACGTCCACGCGTACTTGAATGTGGACCCAAAGTGGATGTCGGCCAATCACGTCCGCGCAAAGCTCAATTTTTATGACCATGCAGACTCTGTGTATGCGTACTTGGTGTCACACAATAAACTGCTCGATGGGGAAGTCTTGACATTGACCTGTTTTAAATGTGACACCGAGCTGATACAACTTGCTCGACTTTGAAACCTCAAACGTCCGTGGACAGTGTGCACGGAGTCCATGCCACTCACAGTACGGCCGACTTAGCCTTAAGTCTAACCTCTGAGAAGTCTACTGTACATACAGTACTTAAAACTTAACGATTCTCTGGAATTAAGGCACACTAGAGATACGTTCTGTAGATACAATAATGTGTCATCTCATTGAAAATGGGGAAGCATGTTTTATTCACAAAGTCCACCTCATCTGCCACACAGGCTGTGCTGATCAGAGTGCAATATATTGCATCAGTCACTCTCGGGATTCCTGTGAATTAATTCCAGCACACTAAATATGTAACACATTGCATTCATTATTGATAACTACAGTCAACTAATGTAAGCTACCTGCAATATAAAAAAAAGTCTGCTTCTAGGCAGACTGAGCAAGTGGACTGAAAATGCAACAAACATGTATTACACCTCACAAAACTCACAACACTGGTGCCCCACTGAGTCCCGAGTGCTGTCTGATAATAATGTAGTAGTATGTGGTTCTATTAATTGGACAATAATTTATTCATATCACTGTTTTTAGCTGTAGATCTCACAGCTCTGATACCCCTCTCCAAACCCTTACCGCCATTTTCTACATACTCTGTTGTGAACGCCAGAGCGATTCGCTCCCGTTCAAGTCAATCACTGCATTTCCACCATGTGCGCTACGGTCCGTCTCCGATCCATCTCTGGTCCATAGCTCCAGTGATCCCACAGAAATACTGATAGCATCTGGTACATTTCAAAGTAAAAACACAACGGACAAACCTCTGACTGTAAATCATCACTTTGTCAACATTAGTTTCACCCGCAGGCCCAAGACACAAGTCATCAGTCAGTCAAAGGAACCTAAAACTAAAAGGACGTCATGGATGAAAAAAATTATAATCATGGAGGTGGAAAACCAGAATATTTTATGATAGAACACATCTGTTCCATAAGAACACAAACTGAAAGTTAAAAAATATATATCACAGAGTAATGTTGAACAGTAAATCAACTTCAGATTGGCAAGGTGATCTATTGTTTTCATTTCAGTCTCACTTTATAAGTCTGTTATCACGATTTTTTAGTTCTCCTGTGATCTTGAGTCTCCTGCTGCTCTGGGCTCCAGAGACGGATCAGAGACGCAACACATCCAATGGGCGGGGTTTTGCTCCGTCAGTCGGAGCTTAAAGGGCAACTTCGGTTTTTTTCAACCTGGGCCCTGTTTTCATATGTTTTTCTGTATATGTGAGTGATGGATAATACTTTTATTGAGGTCGCTGCAGTATTGAGCCGGGCAGGCAGCCTGCAGCCCAGCTAACGCTCTTCCACAGGGCAAGTGGCTCCCGTCAAAGTTCCCCCTATAAACGGGCATTTTTTTCAAACTGACAGGCTCAGATAGTTACAATGAGTGTCCGACAACATACTAGAAAGGAGAAATGAACGTATGTCTCTACCTTTAGCACGTCTCTTCTTCTTCTGACTGGCAGTAGTCATCCCCAGTCAAAGTGGTCACAGCAGACCCTGTGGTCGGCACGGCAACGGCGCAGTGCATCCACAGGAGAGTTAGCATCCATTTGTAGCACAGCTAACTGTTAGCCCTAACTTGTGAAAGCTCTGTGAAAGCTGCGCGAAGAGTAGCCCAACATTTTGTTGTTACAAAACATTTTGTTGTTACAATTTGTAAATTCTCCGGCCGTCTCTCTTCACCTCCATCAGGTAACAGTATTCCCCACGGGTGTTTTGCCGCAAGTTGTCGCGAGATTTCAGAACGAGATTTCTGGCGTGGTGAGATTTGGACACAGATCATAGCAAACAGCGACCTCCAGCTAAAGGTAGAGACTATTACTTTCATTTCTCCTTTCTAGTATGTTGCTGGACACTAATTGTAACTATCTGAGCCTGTCAGTGTGAAAAAAATGCACGTTTATAGGGCGAACTTTGACGGGAGCCACTTGCCCGGTTGAAGAGTGTTAGCTGGGCTGCAGGCTGCCTGCCCGGCTCAATACTGCAGCGACCTCAATAAAAATATTATCCATCACTCACATACAGAAAAACATATGAAAAGAGGGCCTAGGTTGAAAAAAACCGAAGTTGCCCTTTACCCGCAACAGAATTCTGGAACAGAGCGTATGTGGAAATTGAGGGTTAGTTACCATTGTACTATGTCCATTGCAGGAGAGAGTTATCACCCTGACAGCATTTTACCAAATTCAGATCTACCAAAACTAATCAGAGACGGGGGCCAAGTGGCATCAGTTGTTCCTGACTTAAAGAAATGATCTTGGCTCTGCGTGCAGATTGCATTGTAGTCTCTTGGTTTAGAAGTTCAGCAGTAAATACTCTTTTTCTTTCTTTCTTTTTTTTTTCTTTTTTTACTACTACTAATTTGCCACACTGACCAAGGTGCCTTTTGATAGAAGCACACCATTAGTGTGAATTTGCTTTGTGCTAGGTGTGCAAGTGGATAAAATAAAGCCAAGGTTGTGGTACTGAGATAAAAAACAAATGCCCCTGATTATATGCAAAGTGTTGCTGCAGTACAATGTATTAAGCTCTACACCGAAGTCAGTTTTCACTGGAAAGGATTTAATTCTCAATACTTTTTAACCAAGAAATGACAGTGTTGTTCAGTCAGTCCATCACTTTGCTCTAACTGAAGTTTCTTTGCAGCTGTTAGATGGATTGTTGTGGCAGTTGGTATACAGCAGGTAGATTGTCATGTCTTTATTTTGATTATAAAGCAGGTTATGAAGGTATCAAAGTTCCTGTAACTTTGTGATGGCACAACAAATCAATCACCGTCCAAACCCTATTATATTTTTATTTGGCTACTCAGGAAATATTCAGCCAATCAGAAGAGTGAAAGCCAGAAACCAGAAACATGAATATCAAAACTTAGAAAAAATAAAATAAAACTGGCAAAGTGTAAATGATGGGGCCTTTAATTATTGTACCAGTAAGCCTTTTTTTTTAATCAAGGATAATTATTGAGCCTGATGATATTAAGATATTGATTGAATCAGCCACCACCTCATCATGACAGCAGCCTTGGGCTCCATTTGGCTCATCTTTGACCCATAATGTCATGTGCTCAGACGAGAGAGTGTCTCGTTCAGCAGAGAACCCTACCTCTGTGCTGACACTTCTCTCTTCACATCTCTCTGGAAGAAAATAGAAACACAGTGACGCAAAAAATCCCCTGACACCCAGAGATTGTAATAATCTCTTCTTTACATTCTTCGATTCCTAATACGTTCCTGGGAAAACAAATTTATGGTAATCCCCCCCATCGCATATCCATTGCTGTTGTCAAATCCACATGAGGGCACCCTATTCTGTATTTGCAAGTGCGGGAAGCACAACAGAATTGTGCTCTGTAATAATTACTTGATGCACACCACTTTCATTCACGTACTTTTCGCGGCCATATTTAGATATCGGATTACCATATCACTGTGGTGATTTTTGAAGTTCACATAATTCAAAATTGCCTGGATCTAATTCCTGAATTCATTATAATCCATGATGAACACATGCTAATCTGCTTTGATGTTCTAGGGATGTATGTACATAGAGCTCACGCAGTGGACTATGGTCTTAGTCACAGTCAGACGCTAGCAGACTGGGGAAATCAACATGTGAAGAGGGTCGTATGTTATTAATGGAGCAACACCGCTGTTGGCAGATTATAAATACAAGCTCAGTGTGTTCCTCTCTGCTAACTACTGCTACACACATGCCTGCTGTCTATCGGTTTGTGTTTGTGTGTGTGTTTATGGTTGCCTGAAGGTCCCTGTGAATGGTAACTGTTTTTGAGCACTACGTTTTATGGTTTATGAAGTCGTACTTCTGCTTTAACAACATTTCTTTGTTTAAATTGAGTAGTTAAAAAAAAAAAAAACTCTTCAGTTTCATGCTGAGAGTTAACTGAAATAATTTAGCCCACTGTTCTGTTTAACAAATTTTAGCCCAGTTTGGCTGTGGTGGATTTGCTGACACACTGGACAGAGAGACTTGCCATCTTTAAACAAACTTTGACTGAGTGAGTGGCTTCACTTACACATATTGATATTGAAAGTGATAAAGAGAGTGTTAACCAATGCTAAACTTTGTGCTAAGCTAACCTTCTGCAGCTACTGTGCAGTCCTTTCCCAATATGTCAAACTCTGTGTGGTTGAATTAAGTTGTATGTAGGCTATGTAGGTTGTATGTTTGCTTATTATTGTGTGTGAGCATGAATATGGTTAATGTGTGCGTGCATCTTTAAGTTGACATGCTGTAATAGCATTGTGGTAGCTTTCATATACAGCTGAGTTGTGTGCGGTTTGGCTGCAGACGCCTCTGCTAATAGGTTTCATGTGAATGGCCCTGCTGCTGCTCTGTAAAGGTAATATGTCACAGTCCAAATCCCCCCGGCCGTGCGGTCTGTCTCACCGCCATCCTGCCCCACTCCATCAAGTTGTCCCACTGCACAGACCAGCCTCAGGGGGAGACGCCTGCCCAGGAGTGTCTAGAAGTCTTTAGGTAATACTAGATAGAGATATAGGACTGCAGTGGTGTGTGCGTGTGTGTGTGTACTGTATGTGTGTGAGAGAGAGAGAGAGAGACAGACAGAGAGGCTGTGAGGCTTTGATAGTGTGTGTACAGCAAAGCATTTGTAGTTAAAGAAACCATTTCCCACAAAAGGCGCTCTCTTGAAGAAAAGCGTAGCCTTGACTGTCAAGTGAAAGAAAGAGACAAAGAGAGAAATCAAAATGGGTAATTACTGCAAAGTCTTACATTCACATGCCATATGCTGTTTCTGTCTTTATTTTTTCATTTATTTATGCATTTTATTTTCCAGTAGCTGGAGGCCTCCGTGTATCTGACTGTCATAATTCATCATTCTGATTCAGGATCACTGACATTTGGAAGTTCATCACCAAGCCCGTATGTTCCGACAGTGATTCAATGTCCATGTCTGGTGGCTAAATGGCGAAGAATATAGAGTACACTGTCATAATACGAGCGATACAGTGTCGGTAGTATGTGAGTCTGTTAGTCACAATACATATGGGAACTAACTCTCATATTTTATCACTGTCCATCATGGCTGCTGCTCATGATAATATTTTATTCAACTTTCAGTGTGGACATTTGGTTAAAAAACAGCAACACCAACAACAACGTCAACTGGAACGAGACGTGTTTCAGAAATAATTATCAGGCTGCAACAGAAACTCTCGTAAAATAAATGTATGGTTTATTTCAACTTGTGTTTTATTTTTGTAGTTCTGGCTATCACTTGTTATCAGACTGTATTCACCATACTGAGTGCTGACATCTCCAACAAAGCAACAAACGTTAGAGGATCATGAAGGTTAAAAGCAAAGCCCCAGGTTGGTTTAATTTCAAGTGTCAAAGCTAACTTCCTGGTTTAAATTTGACTGGCTCTGTTTGCCATAGTTTAGTGCGCCTGCAGTTTTCCTGTGAAGTTACATTTGTTTTTAATCTCCACAGTGGGGAGTATAGGCATGGAAAAGCTGCCATTTTGTTTTAAAACATTTCTGACCATGGGGGGAACTCATGGCCGCTGTTCTGTTTGACCTACTTTAACAAATGTAGCCACGTTCCAAAATCACACTACTCACTACTCTGATGAGTAGAAAGTCATCATAACTAAGAGCTATAAAATGAACTGTAATAAACAACACCAATCTTTAAGTGAACAGGAAGTAGTGTCCTGGAAAGTCCCTGAAGCTGTTGAATCAAGTAATTTCTCACCTTAGTACTATTTAATTACATAGACAGAACAAAGTTGTGGACACACTATTTCCCAAACTGTACTTTCCTTTCTTACTTTTTCATCCTGTAGCCTGGATTTACAAAATCACTTCATAATAATGGCATCATTTATCTCTATTTTCCTCTGAAGTGTTACTTCTATGCTCTCTCATTTTTCTTCCCTGTAGCCACATTTAAGAACCGGTGGCAACCAGTCACTATTTTATCAGCACATTATTCTCACAACACAATGACTGTATTGTAAAGTGCAACAACCTCAAACTAACAAATGTGTGAACTGTAAATAACTCAACTGGCACATTAGCTGCAAGTGTGTGTCCTGTGCAGTGTCATTCACTATAAGGACTTTTACAGCTGCCTCTCTTTGATTATCATCAGTCGGACCAAGTGTTGGAAATAATTTTCAGTTAATTGAAGTTGGGTCTTGTGCTTCTTGGTCTGAACAACATCGTCGTCACAAAAGCTTGTGAGCAGGCGAGTAAAATATTAATGGACCGAAACATGAGAAAAAGGCCCAAGTTGACAGTTAATTTCCCCCTTTAAAACGTATGAGAACACTTACTCACACACAGACACCATTCAACATACATACACACACACACAGCAGAATCTTTGACCAAACTTTTGTAATTGTGCTGTACTTTGTGTTTTGTTTTCCGTGTGCTGTTCATGTAAAGCCACGTCGTCTGTCGTGCAATAAATAGGGATTAAGGATTAAGGCGCTGACCACATGACTCCCTCTTTTTCTGTAATCTCTGTACTGTTGCTATCTAGAAAAAAAAAGAAGAAAAAATAGCAATAACAAACAAAAGTCTCAGTCTATACTCCTTAAAAATCAGTTCTTTTAAGCTTCACATGTCTTTTACGTACTATTGGAAAAGTCAAACAATTTCAAAAGCATCAGCAGCAATTTATGTGACATCAAACATATTCTAAGATAAAATGCTTGGTGTTTATTATTACTCTTGTAAGCTGAAAGCCAGTGTGGCATTTATCAGCCTGGAAATCAGTAAGTCGTTGCTGATTTAAAGGGAACAATAGCAGACATATAGGGTAGATGTTGTTGTACCCAATACCTTCATCTGTCAGCGGAGGTATTAGCCAACACACGATCATTATCCCCCCTCTCTTTTTTTGTTTCAACAGAAGCCTTGGACTGGATTGATTCTCTGTCTCTCTTTCTGCCTTTCTGTTTCAGTACAAGTATTGGAGGGTGTTGATTCCCTTGCAGTCCAGGCGAGACCGGCTGCTGTGATGCTCGGCAAGAGGCACAGACGTAGCCGAGCGCGAGAGAGGTCACCGATATGATTATCCCCGAGTGTCAATACAAAAGGGAGATGCGAGAGAGGTCCCCGCTGAGCTGGAAAATGAATGGCTTTGACCTCATCAAACCTGCAGAAGCATCTCCACTTGCTAATTAAGATTGAGTGGAAGAAAGTCATCAGTGTACAGGGCTGGCCATCGTAGCTGAAGCTAATCAGGCTCACTTCACTTCACTGCTCTTTGTATTCATCAAAAAGAGTTTGCCCAGGACAGGAAAGGAAAGGGGCGATGCAGTCGGTGGCTTTTTATGATTGTGATAACAACAAACACGAGTGCCTCCTACCATTTGGTTTCCACTATGAGCTCCACTGTGTTAGGTGGTGTTGTTTGTAAGCATGTGCTCCTTTCATCCACATTGTAAGGTAATGATGTCCCCATAACACGCACATTATTCCCAATTACACTCTCTAACATCCATCATAAACTGCCACTGTAAAACCAAACATAGGGCCATTATTGGCTCCCATTAATACTGTAAGCAGATGGCTACTACCAGCATGTGTGTGTACGTGTGTAATCCAGCTCCCTATCTATTCATCTGTTTAAATATGTCAGAGTTTGCAAAGCCTAGAATTTTGATTTATTACACAGATGCAAACAAATATCCACAGATACACACACACACACACACACACACACACACACACACATCCATGTTATAATATCCGTCGAGCAATTAGTTCAACAAAAACCCTGTCGTCATCATCCATGTGCCAGCGGCCACAGAGAGTGAGGTCTCTCCCCTTGGTTAGGGAGGTAAAAATCCTCAGCTGAAACCTCATACAACACCGTTACCCTGCATGTGACACCTTTTAGAAGCTCTCAGCGGGTGTCTTGCTTTCACCTCTGTAGATGTGTAGTAATCACACTTGCAGTGGCACAGAGTGCACTGCCGCAGACAAGAGACACTGCCCAGCCTTATCAGAGGGAGAAACATGGATGACCCCGATCAAAGGAAGAACCTACAAAGTGCTCCATATGAGTAATGGGGATATTGGAGGTTGGATCTGATTATGCTACTCCTCCATGCATTACCCCCCAATGGGGAAAAAATAAATAAACAGCTCTGGTGTCAAAGCTGCAGTCAGATGACAGCTTGCACAGCAAGGTGCCCAAGGCAACCACCCGTCCATTTCTTTCGTTCACTTTTCTGAAGGTCAATCTTCAGCTGCCCTCCACGTGGCTGCAGTCCTGTTTACCTCTCTCCGAAAGCCAATTACATCGCCGCGGTGCTGTGCCAGTCAAAGCCGTTGTATTTCACACACAGACACACGCAGGCACGCACTTACACAGATGCGCCACGCACACCCACACACGCAGACCAACACCTGCAGCAGCAACTCTTCTTGGCTGTGGTACAAGGCATGGATAATGCCTTTTGACCTGTCTGTGGTGAAATATATTGACGTGCGCACACGGAACGATTATTTACAGCTCAGGCGCATCATGAGGCAAGTTAGTGAACGCATGAAAAACGATGGCTTATTTACCATGGGGTTTTTATATTGGGGCTGAATGTGAGTTGATTATAAACCTGTCTTCATTATCTGAAAAATGGAGAGCCCCTGCTAATGTTTGCTGATTTATTCTGTAATCTCAAGGGTTTAGTTGTTGATTTATGCTACTCAGTGACAGCTTGTGTAATCATACAAGTGTTGGTAAAATAGTGATGGATGGCAGGTTGTTGTCCTCTGCAGTACTTTTACCTATTACACTGAGGGATGGGAGCCATAAGTATGATCATGTAAGGGTGGAAAATATTCTTGGGGTCTATTTATCTCAGATAGCATTGTCATGTTTTTAATAAGACCCACCACAATTTCAAATGCAACTGAATCTATTCAGGTATAACCTGTGTGGGAACTTTTTCATGTATACTGTACTGTATATTGGTGAATATCTTGTTCTGGTGTTAGGGATAGTTTACTCTTTTCTGCCACTCATCCTGATGTGATGTAACGGAGACATATGGAAAATAATCACAAAACAAAAGTGTGCACTCTCCCTGTGCTGTCCATATTGTTCTCTTCCATCTACAGACAATATAAGGGAGTGTCACCCTCCCACATGAGCACCTGCAAACTCAGATTTCACTGTGCAAGCCTCTTTTTATATGTCATTCTCAGCAGTATACCTGCTGCCTTTTATCTTGTGACTTTCATAAAAAATAAATGTTTTTTTTTAAACGTAATATTTGAATAAACATCATGTGCATGTATGCACTGAGACATCCTGATATTCTGCAGTAGCATCAGTCTATCCAGCAGAAGTAGGGCAGCAGATGAGTGCAAGTATCTAAACCAGATGACTGCCATCTGCTATTTGTGGTGTTGCTGTGTGGACCAGAAATGTTGCAGGAACACAAAGCTAATGCACATGTTAGTCAAAGTAAATGAAAGGAAAGCATTGTTTTGTTTTTTTCTACTTTTCTTTTCTGTCATCAAGCCTCAGGTAACCTTGGAGAGACGTTTCTGAGGCAGAGTGACAAGCACGAACAAGAAGAGAAGTATTTTTGCATGCAGACAGAGTGTGATAACGTCACCATGGCAAAAATCTAATGTGTCGTCTGCTGAAGTAACTTTAGCTTGATTTCAGGGCAGTTATGAGAGTGCACTGTATGACCACGTGAACGAGTGGAAGTGATCAAAAGAGAGACAGAGGTACAGAATCTGTGTGTGTGTGTGTGTGTGTGTGTGTGTGTGTGTGTGTGTTGGCTGCAACAGTGTAAACAGGTCTTGCTCTGCCTACTCAAAAGGAGAGAAAGAGCCCTGGGGTGGAGCTGGAGGTGGAGACGGCGGACTCCATCTGGTGCCTGGGCAGCCAATGAAAAGAATAGAGAGCTGTGAGAGCCAGGAAGAAGGGGAACATCATGAAAAGCGCCAATTGGATTTGTCGTCCAGTTCATTGGCACCGGCTACAAGGTGGCTAACGAGGCAGGTGGCTAAACAGGAAGGAAGAGATATTATCGGCGGCATTGACTCTTCATGCAAATGTTGCAGTTTTTCTTCTGGTGTTCTTGACGCTCCAAAGGAAATGGGAAAAAAAAAACACACACAGAGGGAAGTGGATCTCGGTATCTGGTAAACAATTAGGGCTCCTGTGCAGTGCTTGGGCTTGTTCACTCCTTAAAAATGAGTACCCTGTAGCTACTCCTTCCCATGGGGAGACAGAGTGTTGTATGTGCTCCATGCGCTACGCTCCTGAAGCATTATGGGAGAGGAAATGATGGTAAGCAGAAAGCCATCTGCTTTGCCACTTGCTACTTCTGCCTGTGCCAATACCAGCTCCTTCCCTCTATTTCTCAGGTGGGGAGTGGAGTGGACCCACACTGTCTGCACACACACACACACACACATACTAAAAGATCCCCCAACTTGAAATTGCCAGATGTGTAGGCACATAATGTAAGTGTGGAGGAATCTCACATTTTTCTACACTTAAAACTGCCCTCATGGTTCACACGTCTGGCACAGTTTCTCATGCATTATTCCCTGCTATAATAATGACAACTGGAGGTGATGTGGATGCGTGGTGGTGTCGGCCACAGATGGATAGCTTCTCATTGATAAGGGAGCCAAGTGAAGAAAAGAAACGCTTTTTTTCTGTTTTCATTTTATCAGAGCACGAGTGCACCACAGATAGGCCCCAGTGTCCTTGACAGAGGTGACACTGAAGAGATGGATGTACAGCTGGTCAAAGGAAAGTCATTTATTTCCTTTGACCCACTCGGTCAAGTGGATTGAAGCTAAGCCTTTTGATTTGGCTTTTACTTTGCCTTTTCCCCCCCACGGAGTCCACACTGCTCCCACAATTACTGCAAACAGAGAAGGTGATGGGTCTAAGATTTTGTCCAGATAAAGGAGTCAGGACCCTATCTCTCCTGTTGACACCATTAAGCCATCACTGAGACTGAGAAGGAGGTAGGGGGAGGGGGTGGAGGGGCACAGAGGGACTGTCAGTCAAAGCTTACCACCCAGCTCTTGTTTAAAACCATCTGGCACTGAACTCCCACCGGCCTCTTTGTATCTGATCCCAAACCAGCAGCAGAGGGTTCGATAGACTTAGTCTTTAGGAGGCATATTCACCACTTACTGTCTTATCAAATGCAAGCATGGGACTGCAGAAGTACACATATTCTTGGCTCAGGGTAGTAGCAGGAAAGTGCTTAAGGGTTATTTGTCAAGCCAGGCAGCACTGACTGCCAGCACTGGTTTAAAAAGCTGCTTCCAAATAGCGATTGTCTGACTGAGCGAGCTGAAACAACAGCAATCCAGCTGTCACGCTTTGAAAATACATATGGATGGAGGTGCGTTTTGTAAAAGGGTGCGGTTAATTTCCAAGGTACTGCTCAGGAGCATGAAGGAGTCTTTTTTTTCTTCTTCTTTTTCCTCAACTGGTGCAGGCTAGAAAGTGTTGAGCAATTTAGTCACTCCAGAGTCAGTTCAACTCTAATCCAACGTCAGTGTCAGACAGCACACCTAAATCTCTTCATGGTGGGACTTATCAAACAATAACAGATGCTTTGCAGATCCATTTATAGCTGTAAGAGATGAATATTGTGTTGTGACTTCAGGGAGGTTGCGGCACATGTGTCAACTTCTTGTAATACCCTAATATTTGATCTATTGCATAAATGCATGAGGACTTGTCACTAGCATTTTATTTTCACATTTTGTTCAAACGCTTGTGAGAAGATTATGTCGGAAATTGAATCACAGATTACGCTTGAATTCATCTAATTCCACCTCAGGTGACAATTTAGGTCTGAAAAACCGAACTAAAACAATTTCACAAAACGTGCTAGGACAGCTGTCTCAAAGCAAAGCAAGACGCCCACATCTGCTTTTCACATGGAATCATCTCATAGAATAGTGCTTTTCTATATAAAGTTGTGTAACAACTATGTTCTGTATGGGGAGTTGGCAGTCATTGAAATGGGAGTGAATCAGAACATTGAAACTGTGTTGGTTGGTCATGGACGGTCATGTCCAATACAATTTCCGCTGTTCAACAAAGGTATCAGAATACAGTACATTTTAATTAAGTGAGTTGACAAAAAGAAAATGAATTTGTAGGTAAAACATAATTTGCTCAGCTAAATTCATGGTTTTGAATAACCATGAATGGTTCATTTAAGGCCTGACCTATGAGGCTGGTAATAGTTACATTTATTTTATATTTCCTTCATTGTATGCCTGAAATATCTTGGTTGTTGCCATTAAATATAATCACTTTTGCCATGGCCAACACTGTAAGATACAACGGACGTAGCCTCTCTTACACTGCCCAATAGGTCGCTGAGGATGAGAGGATCAACGAGACGTTTCATGAGAGTGTGAGGAAAGTGTTTTTTGTGCTGACAAATGACTCAATTTGGTGTATATTCTCATTCTTGCAGTTTTGTCTACACTATACACACACAAAGTCTAACACACCATAGGAGAGGAAAATTCAAAAACACAAGAGTCCCCCTGTAATATCAGAGTCTATGGTGACTGAGTTACTTTTGGGGCCATACTCTAGTGGCCATTAGAGGAACTGCAGCTTTTGGCATGACGAGGCAGCAGTTTTTAAAGAAAAAAAGAAACAAAATTTGGTACAGGCATCATGTTTCCATAAATTGTGAGAAATATAAAATAATGTTTGTTTGTTTTTTTTTTTAATTAAATACATGGAGAATTAAAGGCATCAGCCATAGCTGTTTAGCAAATATTATGCTACCGAAGACAGTGAACAACGTAACCTGCTAAACTTAACCATGTTTGCATTGTCATTAAGATAATACAGTATGCCCCAACATAAGCATTTAGTTCAAAGCACCAGTGTAACTAATAAAAGTCACACAGAACTGCTGGAACTTGTGTAGCCTCGTAGTCCTGTTTTCTACTAAAAGCCTGTGTGGCTGAGTCCTGAAACATTTTATTTATCCGTGGCATAGACTTTCATTATTGCCCAGATTGCCCAATCACAACGTTTCACTTTATGCAACATGGTCCTAACATTACCATGAGAATTGCCACTAGAGTTTAATTTGAGTCAATCTCACATACACAGTCCTGCTGCTATAAATGCTCACTAGGGCACCAAATGTGTATTCATCTGTGGCTGGCAAGATGCTCAAAAAATGAACTGTTTACTCTGAGGAATGTTTGGTGAAAAGTACAGTGCACAACTGTTTTGGTCAAAGCATTGAGCCTTTCAGAGAAAATGTTGACCTCTTTATACAGAGGAGAAAGGATGTGATGCAGGAAAAGATTTAATAAAGTTGTGTTAAAAAACACAACTTTATTAAATCTTTTCCTGCATCTAAGGCTATGAGTGTGCCACATCCTTTCTCCTCTGTCTATTTGCTGTTTGTGAGCACCTCATCAACGCCGGTGTGAGCTCTCCTCCCCTCCAGAGACCCCTTTATACAACCTTGGATCTTCAGGAAGAACAAATGAATTTGAGGCAGAGAGCTTCAGACATGGTAGAGAAGTTAGAATAATCAAAGAGGAGCTAACAGATTGTTGGTATTGGTCTTTCCCTAGGATTTGCTGACAAGATAAACACTGAATAACACTGGCCATATCCTTTAAATAAATATATTGATGCAGTTTACCCACTGCAAACACACACACACCCCTTGCAGAATAAATAGATTCTTCTTCCTCTCATCTCTTCTTTTACAATAGCTGATTGATACAGAAAGAAAATAAAAGAGCTTATATGTGTGCTCCAAACTTAAACAAAAAAAAAAAACTTTTTCATGATGAAAGCCAGAGAAAAAAAAAGAGAGAGAGACCAGACCATCTAAATACCGGTGCTGGTAAAGGAGTCAGAGCAATATGGGATAGGATGAGCCTCTCCATCTCTTGTGTAATGAAGAATGACTGAGAGGGATTGCATGGGCCAACAGCATCTGAAGACAGAGCTATTGCTATGCACCGGGCGTTACGTTTCAGACTGAGCAAGTTGACACCTACAGCGCGTGAGGTTAGATTGCAAAAAGACGAGAGGAGTGTGAGGTTAAATGTCTCTCCTTTCGCTCTTTATCCCCTAAATGACATAGCTCATTCATACAAGCAGCTTGCATTCAAGGACACTAGCAGGACTAGTGAAAAGAATAAAAGCGGACCAGGATGTCAGTCTTATGAAAACACAGAAAAGAAAAAACAGAATAATGGTGAAAAAAAAGCTGGCAGCGGAAAAACAACATTTAATTAAAGACTAAATCTTCATCACTGTTCAAATGAAAGAGATAAGAAGGCATCCTTTGGAAATAATGTGTGTTTTTTTCTTCATATATTAAATGACAGGGGTTAAAGGAAGAGAGTTCTTGCTGAGATTTCCCTCATGTATAGAGCAGCAGGGATTTGGAACATAATAAAATATAAAAGTCTCTTTAGTTCTCAGTCTGTAATTCTTCAAAATACTTGGCAAAGGCATGAGACATTTAGTTTACACAGTTGGAAACATAAAACAGAGCTGTCTGGGTCCTTTGGCTTTTCAAACTAAATAAGTTCTGATAAACTAAACAAGGTTGCTGCAAAATGAAATGCATAAGAAGACCTAGTGCGGATAAGAAACAAGGCCCATAATCTATGGAAATCACGCTTGTGGCTTCATACACATGTGTGACTACGCATACCTGAGTGTATTTGATATGGTGAATTCTCCAAGGAGCGACTGTAAGTCACTGCTGTGCTATACAGTCAGGTGATGACTAAATGAATTCTTGCTGCAGGCCTCCCTCCTCTCCAGGTTTCAGTCTAAAACCATGTATTCACATCAAGAGGATAGCATTTGACAGTGCCTTTATTTATTGATTTATTGATTGATTTATTTATTTTTTCTTTGGGGGGGGGGTCTTTACAGCTGCATATAGCAAACTGCATTTAAGCACATCTGAACTTGGAAACTTTCTACACTGGGGAGGGCCACTTTCCTTGAATCAAAGTCCTTTACGGTAAAATGATTCCATTCATTGCAAGAGGTAGAGAAATAATTAAGGCCAAACTCACTAAGGATTTCTCCTCTAATTGGCCATATGGACTGGAAAGAAAAGTTTTATTGTTTTCTTTTGTCATTCAAAGCAGATGTGCAGGGTCTCAGACTTTTGGCTTTAGAGACCCTGCCACCTCTCCCTTGGTGATTCCAACAATAATTACTATACCATGTCTTGTGCTATTTCAGTCCATGGTAAGGTTGGAGAGTTAAGTATAGTCACAGTTACCCTAACATGACTTCCTCTATGTGTATTCAGTTGTCAACAGACTGCTCTGAAGAGGAGCATAGGCAGATGTTTACACTCTCAACAAATTGGATTCCACTCCACTCAAATGTAACCTATAAATGTATATTTATGTTGTTCTTTTTCTATTATTGGATAAAGTTGATATTTCTATCTGACAGCAGCATTGTCAAATGCTTAAGAAAGCACAAACCCACTCAACCATAACATTCATTTGCCCCATTTTGCCCTTGCAATTATTTTTTTGTTTCTTGTTTAGTTTCCTTTTCTTTTATGACTGAAATTATTTCTAGTTAGCCCTTTACATATTCAAATTAGAAATTATTTTACAATTGTATTGCCTAAACAAATGTTTATTCATGTAGTTACAGTACGACAAATAAACACTTCTGCTAAATAATCAAGGCCTTATACCAGACCCATACCGAAAGACATCTCTAGTGCAGACTTTGATTTGTTAGGATGTAAATCAAGTCCTCCTCATATGTCCCCTGCAGCTCTCCATAGTTATATCTTGCCACAAACTCCTTAGGCCCCCTGGATCCCACTTAAAGAAGGGCATAAGCACCTTTATAGAATGTGTACCTTCAAGTGTGGGTGATTTATATAGGATCCCCCATCACAGTCTGATATTTTTACAATTTTTGGCAAAAAAAAAAAGTAAAGTAATTCACATGTAATTTTAATGCGTGCAACAGTCATTTCAGCTTGTAATGCCGAATACAAAATCGTTCTGCGGCCCACGTGATCCCCTCTGTAACTGCTCAGAGAATGCCATAAGCAAGACCTGAATAGAGATTAGTCCTGTTTCTTCGCCTTTGATGTGGGGATCCAGAGCCAAGCCAACATTTTTAAATGACTGTCACCTGCTGTGCTGCTGTATATCCCCCAGGGAATCTGTGATCATTGGCAGGTTGCAGAAAATCAGAGAGACACTTGACTAACTCTCAGTGACAGAACCATAGCTGCTGGGGGGGAAGTTGGTCCTTTTTTATGTATTTATCTGCCTTTCTATACGGGTCTGAGTGAGACCAGTGAGTGTCCAATCTTGAATATATGAATATATAAAGACACTTGATGTCACAGTGCTGGACAGGCTCATTAAGTGCTATGAGCAGATATTCCTGAGGAAAATACTTCACGTGTTGTCACCGCATTTGCAGCATTTTGCCATTTTCTCGAATAAAATAATACGTGGTTAAATAATAAGTAGTGGTGCAAGCAAGCCCCTGAAAAGTGCAAGCAAATAGCTCCTTCATTACCAATTACAAGCGCAAATTACCTCAGCTTTAAAATTAATCCACCAAGGCTGGCACCTTTGCACCCTTAAGCCTCCTTATAAATGAAGCATTCTGTGATCTTATCTGAGTTTCTGCCAGTGAGAAAAAAACAAAAAACAACAACAACTCTTGTTTGCCTTGTGTCTCAGCAGCAACGAGAGGAATCATTCATGATGGAGAAACAATCACCTCTAAGAATCTTTCAGCGGGTGTGGGTGGTGAGTTTGAGAGGATTAGAAACTGTCTCTATTTGCCTAACCTAACAGGAAAAAAAATACATTTACATACAAAACAACAACAACAAAAGACATATGTATGATTAAGAGGGATATAGAGTCAGTTGTTTTGTTTTTAAATTAGACAACTTTTGCTTTGCAAGACAATTTTGCTGTTGGTCATGAGAGGATGCATTCTCCTCTGGTATCATACAGTACATGCTGAGTAAAAGACGGTGATAGAGAAAGTTTTCTGCTACTTTGTGGAAGTCATAATCCATAAAGGATTCATCAAATCAAACCCCCCCCTTTTTTTTCTTCCTGTTTATGAGTTTGTTTGTTTATTCAGCAACAGCCATTACATGTATAGTCACTGTCAATTTACCTCTTTATGTGGTGGTTTTGATTATTTGTGGAAGACTATACCATTCCCATGATGAATTCAAACAGTCTTCACCTTCCCAAGGGATTTACAAGAAATGATGCATGCATGTGATCAGTGTTCCTGTTTGTAATTTTATCTCATGGATGTTGGCCTCACTGCTTGTTTAAGTTTGGTCTCTCATATTCAACACACAGAAAAAAGTGTTAATTTTACGCAGGAAACATAAGGTGTTTGTTAGTTTGTGATGAGTGAAATCCCTCATCGAAGAAATGCGTTTACAGTTCAAGAATTAGTCAAATCCAGCATTTTAATTGCCCAAATTATTTTTCAAAGAATTTTACTTCAGTCTATCCTTTCAGATTGATATGTGGCTATTAATGGTTAAAAACAGCAATAGAGTAGTTCCAAACTTTACCAAAATTTTATTTTGCCTTATGTATTTAAGTGTTAGTAGAATTAAATTTGTGCATGTACAGCATTTAAATGAATGTATTTTTATCCCTGCACTACACAAAGCCTCAGAGCGGTTTGTGCTGTGAGAAAGACTAGCAGCACAATATGACACCAGTTCTGCCACAATTATACACAGTCATTGATCAGAATGTAGTTACTCAGCTCACAGAGCCAGGATTTAGGGATAAGGAAAGTGTTTTTACAGTATGTCCTCAGCCATTATTCGCAGATGCTACAAAGACGAGTATATTGTTTAACATCCTCACTAAGTGCAAAGAAGTCCGCCAACAGCCGATGTAGTTTGCAATGACTGTGGGTTTTCCACTCCTGACTATGCATTTGCATAATGGAATTATGGGCTCAGCCATGCTATGTCTTTAGTGGACCATTAGGCAGGCCTTTACTGGATTGTAATTAGTGGCTTCTGCCCTTCACCTTCATTAGCATGCAAATGAAAATTCTGAACACCAAGAAATATTTGGCACATTGGGAGAAAAATGCCAAAGTGATTAACAGGCAATCCGAAGTGGAATTGTCTATTTCTATCTATCACAGTTTAGAGCACTTGAAATGAGTCCTAACAGGTTGATCTGAACAAGCAGTTGCTGGAATGAATTTTGATGACATGACTGGTGACTGAGAGTTCATTTGACCAAAGGGTGTTTGGCCTTAATCACAGGAAAATTCAACCCGATGTTCTTGGTAGATACAATTTAGCCTTTAATCATCCAGTTTGTTCTATTGAAAATTAAGACACGCTTCCTTCCTTTGCATGTCCACATGCTGCCTTAGATATTTTTTTAACCCATACATATTAAGACATTGCACTTGAACTCCTAAACCACCTAGTAGCATTTGCAAGTCTAATTCACTCATTTGAATGAAACCACTGCTTACCATGAATACAATTGAACTTTCAAGACATGTCAGACAAGACCTTGCTAAAAGAAGCCCCTGACACATACACATTAATCACAGGAGGTAGCCACTGGGCTGGCGAGCAAAAACATCCTTCCAGTGGTGGCACTTTCCAGGAGGGGGGCAAAGCCTGGGGGCCACTCTCCTTTTGTTAACCCTGTCTAATTAAGAGTCGGAAGTCAGCATGGGGAGACAACTTGAAGGCAGAGCCGGCTGCAATGCTCTAACAAATTACAGGCTGGATATAGAGCTGTAATTGATTTAAAATATGTACAGGCCATCTGCGGGGATAGATAAGTTTGCAGCTCAGGACTCGTCTCATAAACCCAGCTTTATTTATATTTTTAGTCACACTTACACTCACACCATCCCTGATGGACAGGCCCTCATTGCCTGTGCTGTCACTGTACAGAAGAAAATCAAACAAGAAAAAAAAAATCATACAATTCCCTGGATTCATAATTAAACAAATTAAATGATTATCATGGGAGAGTTTAATTTCAACATGGAGCTCTGAGTCTAAAGCTATACTGTCACAAACTCAAAGCCAGGAGACAAATGACACATAGGCACAAACATTTTTTTTAATAAAGAATTAATAATGTCAAGTTGACAGCTCTTTGTATAAAAAAGGATACAGTTCAGCAGCCAATTGCCCTTCATTGCTTGTTAATTATTTGAATAGCTGCTTGTAGTGTAATGACTTTAATGTATCAATATGACAAAATGACTCAGAGGCTTAATAAATAAATAAATTAACAAATACCTAAAGAAGAGAAGGATGAAACACAAAAACAGGTTAAAATGTGAACGTGAATGTGAAATCCTCCTGGCTAGGGATCCAACTACATATGCTATATTGTCTATTTATTAGATCTCTGACCAACCGGCATTCAAATTACTTTCATGCTGGATGACTTTGCAGGTCACGAGTAATGATTGCATTCAGTATTTTTTTCATACAGCAGTGTAAAGTGTGGGGGTTTGTTTCTTCATATTATCTGGAAGTCCTCAGTACTGAAATTTCAAAATCAACCTTTATTTTCTCCAGGTGCAGAAAAATATTCATATTCTAACAGGGCTTAAGAATTTGATAAAGGTGCCCAAACACAAACTGAACAAAGTTGTTGAAGTCTCTGGTAACAAAAATCCAAACAGACTTGTTTTAGTTTTGGGGGGAAAAATTTCAATTTCAAGTTCAACCCCCAGCAAGAGAATGAATGAATGAATGAATGAAAATTAATAGAAATAAACCATAGTGTGCTACAGCTTTGGAATCTTCACTTTCAAATCGCCTAACTTTGCCTAAAATTGCCCGGCTCCGACCATTGCTGGGCAGCAGCTATAATTATTACTGTACATATTCCTATAAAAGCAGGTGGTGACATAAGAAGCAGCTTTTTACACAGAGCTTATTTCTGTCACTTCTCATTCAGTGATTTCTAATTGAGATCTTAGATCTTAGGGGGGGGGGGGGGGGGGTGGCAGCAGCACATTCGTTTGACCAATCATCAGCCAAACAGAGACTTAAATGAGCTGTGAATATGCATACGTAATGACCTGTCACTGATCACTAATAATGGGGCTGCTTTGGAGAATTTTCCCCCTGAGATGTTATTGCAAATCATTATTGTTTGTATTCGGAGGAGAGAGATGAATTGAGAGAAATCATTGTGGAGTGAAGTCTGTCAACCCTCGGGGGGCCCCTGTTAGCCCAGGGGCCCTAAGCAGTTCCCTGCCTTGCCTGTTCACAAGCGGTGGCTTTGGATTTAATGCTGCCAAGAAAGTGCTGCCAACATCAATGTAGAGTGAATGAAAATCCATTATTTCAACTACATTTGAGAGCTGGGGTCTCTGAGACCCCAAACACAAGTAATGCACCATTTTCTGTAGCGGACATGAAAGCAGTTAAGTATGAAGGAAGAAAAGTAATGGTTCTGTTTTTGAGCTGTTAAAGAGGGCCTGGGGTCTTTCCTTGGCCATAACTAAGTACTCTTATTTTACCTTAATCACTCTGTAATTGCCATGTTCAGATTATGATTTATTCAATAAACATCGCCATTGCCATCAAATACAACTTTCTGATTGTCAAAGTTTGGACCTCTACGGAGGAACATGAACAGCAGAAGGCTTCAATAGAACTAAACTCTATTCATATTCTGGTTCAGGCTGCAGTCCTGATTCTACATACATGCATAAAGAGACATTCAGGGAAGCATTGAGAGCAGCAGAGCAGCATCAGTGACCTCCTGCACCTTCCCTCAGCAGTAGCAGATGTCAAGCAAGTGATTCAAGTAGGTGAAAATGTGGTTACTGTAAGTACCTGTATGTCAGAGGATTTTTGTGTTGCTGTAACCCAGCTACCTTTCTTTTCAAATGGTGTATTCAAAGTCTCCTGAAGTATTGAGAGCTGTGCATTTATTATTTCTCACAGTGCACACTCCAGGTTTTCATCAGAATAACAGCAGCAGCACATTACCGCAACTCAAGTTTTGGTTAAACACATTCCCTAGAGATTTGTTTTCACAGTCAGCCTCTGAATAGGACATAAAATTGCAATAAATAAATTGCATTAAAAAAAGATTTTAAAAAAAAAGACTCCAGTATTTAATATGAAAAAAGGCATTCTGATTTACTCATCACACAGGAAGTAATCAAAAACCATTAGTAACTGATTTCTGTCAACTTACAATAATCTATCATGAGTATGGGATCATCTTCATGGATTTTCTTTTCTAGAATGAATAATCAGCCTTCATTACATGTATTTTTGATTCATAAGTCTGGAACCATTCATTATAAATGCATGACAAATAATCTATATTAAACTCAAACTTCTCTTATTTTCCTATCGCTGTCCAGATGACTGGGCGTCTGATGTTTTTCATTTTGTCATTTCGGTATCACCCCAACCATCTGTCTCATGTTTATTCTCTGTATATGCTGCATTTTTTCCTCATCAAATTTCTTTAGTCTAAAAATAAGTTTTGCAAAAATGTAGTACAGTAGGAACAAAGTAAGTTCATGATCAATGTGTGATGAGCTGACAAGCATGATGATAGTTATCTCCCCCAACATTAGACTAAGCCTTAGCACAGCCAGACTACAAGGACTGCAGTTTAGAGAAATAGATAAATAAACAAAAAAAGTAACATAGTAAGTGAACTTTTTTCACAATGAGCCAAGTAAGATCTTTCTCATTATGATGTTAGGCAGCTTCTGCAGTTAAAGAGATGCATTCACTCACCCACAGCATCTCTCATAACGTAAATGAACTTAGAAAATTTTTGGGTCCAGTGAGTACATTTCCTTTAATTTTTATTCCTCCAAAAAATCCAATTGCATCATTGCTCAGCAGAGACAGCTTGCTCAATAATTCATACAATTAGTTTTTCTCCTTAAGCAAGCTCTCTTGTTTCAGTAACCTGCCTCAACCTTCGCACTGGCCCCTGTCTTATTAATCAGCCGCCATTGATTTAGTGTTAAAACTAATTAAAGCCCTGACATGTGCAGTTGATTCCAGACATCTATATGTGTCAAGAATGCAAACACTCACCCTCTCTGTCACTCTCTAACTCACTGCCACTGTTACCCGCTGAGTAACTTGTTCCACTAATACTAAAAAAGAACAAGCTCAGTGTTTTCCATCCGATTCATTGCCTTTTTTCAACTCTGTTTGAATACTAACGATCTGAAAACTTAGGTTTCCATTGTGTTCATGCTTTATACCATTTATTTAAGGTTAAATGTTTGTAGCTTTGTTGGCTTTATCACATATTATCAGCCTGAAGTGACCAAAGTAATTGCCAAAATATCTGCTTGGGGCAACATCACTAAAAACCGGTCTCATATGGCAAGAACACAATCAGGGGGACAATCACACCCATTGTAAACAACCAGGGTTTTGCTTGAATAGCTGCCATTTTATTTGCAGTTAAACTGAAAGCAAGTGCACCTATAAGATTGCTAATAATCACTCACTGCACAAGAAAACAGTGATCAGGAGCAGACTGAAACATGTTGGTTATTTAGCAGCATTCAGGTGCATCTGTTGCAAAGGCCTTTCTTGTATTTATTCGCTACATCTCTGTCTATGGAGGTACATTTGTGTCTTTATTATTCAATCAAAAAAAAGTTGATTTAAACAAAAAAGATATTTTCAACCAAAAGAATGTTTGAATGCAGAAAAATATGAGACCCAAAAAATTGCGTTTGAACCCTTTGTTTCTTTGATTGAAAAGGGTTTTTTTTTTAATTGAAGTAAGTTATTATTTGATTGAAAATATCTTCTTTGTTTAAATCAACTGTTTTTGGTTGAATAATAAAAGACACAAATATCCTACCCATAATATGGCCCAAATACAAAAAAGATGACTTTAATCCAAATAAATATGTTCAATCAAATAATAACTCACCTCAATCAAAAACCTTTTCAATCAAAGAAAAAAAAGTGCTTGAACGCAATTATTTTGGTCTCAAATATTTTTTTAACTAGTGCTGTCAAATGATAATGTTTTTAAAAATCGGATTAATCACAGGGTTGCTGTGGATTCATTTCGATTAATCACAACTAAATATCATTCATTTTTAATCTATATTAAAGCAGTACTAAATAACTTTCAGTTTTATTTTAGTTTGGCGGCGTCAGTGGCCCAAAGCGGTAGTGTTTTGCCTGAAGGAAGACTCCATTTCCCATGAGCACCAGCGTGTAGCGCTGTAAACATCCTGATCTCCCGGTGCATGGAAATTAACAGAAGACGTCCAAACTAAGTTTCTGTTACCAGTGGATCATTTCTCAGTAAACACACATACACAATCCGATGGAAAGATGTCGCATTGCCTGCTCTCTCCTCGTCGTGATTTGCAAAAGTGAAAGTGAAACTTAAGTGAGAGCCGGTTTCCTGCCATGCTCCTCAAAGTTGCTTAGTGCCAGTGAAGGAGATACAGACCCGATGTACCATCACACAAGTTATGAAAATATTATATGCAGGTTGAAAAGTTCCTTAGTGTTGGTTTAATCACGTTTCAAGAAAGACTCAAGAAAGAAGAGAATATACACTTAACATTTTTTTATTAAACACCTTTAACAGTTCATGTTAACAAAAAACTTTAACTCTCTTTTTCAACACAAACATTTATCCACATTAATGTGGTCCTGTTACTCCTTTTTCAGCCAGCTAAGACAAACTAACTTGTTGATAAGGCTGCGTTTCCCAGATTCGATCATTCTTAAGGACTTAAGAAGGCTCTTAAAAAGGGTTCAGCTAAGAAGGATCGCTAAGATACGGATGTTTCCCAGACGCTTTCTTAACTGCCTTCTTAGGAGAACCTTAAGATCCCGCCAAAGAAGCTTCTTAAGAAGCTCTTAGTGGGAGCTGTCCACCTCGGTGGTGCTGAAACTGAATCAATCCATGACAGGCAAATCGATCACCTATCTTTATAAGTCACACACAGCGCCCAGTGGTACCCCTACACAGGTGCAATTAGGCTACGCATGTATAATGTGTGTGGGGGTGCGGGTGTGTGTGTGCCAACAGGTGTATCCAAGTAGTACTCAAGACCATTAGCACATATAGTATACCCCCATGGATATAGGCACACACATGTGAGAATGGAAAAAAAACATGCAGCAAAAGAAGCAAGCGGGCACCCTCGTTTACCGCAGAGGAGATTTATGTTTTATTCGGGGGGACAAAGGGCAAAAAGACCATTTTATATGGTTTCAATAAACTACTTTTGTTTCCTTTTCAGCCATGTATTGTGTGGATCATTTTGCATTGAAATAAGGGTGCCAAACCTAAATTGTAATGTGTCATTGATTTATGTAAGCATAGATTCATGATGTGTGAGTAATGTGCACCCTGACACATGTGCTTCTCACTACTTTCAGCACAGCATGTTTTGCCACTTGTTACCTGGTCTCCTCTATCAGAAAAGTGGACACTATACTCCCACATACTGTATGCAACAATACTTCTTAACACTCCAGTGCCAGACTTTCAGGTATCAGGTAAAGCACCCAAACATTGCAGCAATAAATTAGTGTGCGTTACATGTAGCTTACATCTGCTGGTTCTGTTTATTTATTTCAGCCTTCAGGCCTGACAGTTGATATGGGTGGTGTGGTGGTTGTGGGTTTATGGTTTAGTGCTCAGATCAGTGCTTGGTGACTGGTGGTGAAGGGGTAGCGGCTGGGGCTGTTGGACATCAGAAGTGGTTGACAAGTTCCTGTCTGGTGTGGGAACCGGCCTGGTAGTGTACTGCTCGCACATTGCGGGGGTGGGGTTTGGGGCTTCGTCCTCTGATGCTTCCTCTTCATCATCCACAGGAGGCGGCTCATCTGCTCCAACACGCACTGCAATGTTGTGCAGCATGGTGGTGACAACAATCACGCGGCAACATTTGAGTGGTGAAAGGCGCAGCCCCCCCGGCGAACGATGAATACACCTGTAGCGGGACTTCCAGATGCCAAACACCCGTTCAACCCTGTCTGTGTGTTGTGGTCCACCACCACCTGGGTGTTGATGGCCGCGTAATGTTTTCTTCCAATCCAGCACGGATCCACCAGGGAGGGATTCCAAGCCGATCACCCAGGGGATCTGAGCCACTGCATGAAATCCATGGTGGACCTGGCGGACCTCGTCCCGTGTGGTGGGCATGCCATCTTGATGTGGGTCCGGGCATGGCGCAGGAGAATCGGTGTCACAGCTGCCACACTCTGTGACACCGATGCCTTGCTGAAGCTGGTGCCGTCCCCCACCACCTCCAGGAAGCTCCCCACTGTGTAAAAACGCATCGCAGCCAAGAGCTGAACCTCCGGGTTGAGGGCGAAATTGCAGCAGGTTGCTCTCTGAATGCGTGGAGACACCAGAGTGATGAGCCATTGGATCTCCGCATGGGGCAGCCAGTATTTTGCCTGGACAACCCGGTCTGACAGCACGTCCAGTGGGGATGTGCTGACGCACGTAGGCATTTAAACCGCCTGGCTTTGCGCATGGCGACGCTGTTGGTTCGCAGTGAGAATGTGCTGTATTGCAGCCATGGTTTCTCACACGCGTGGACTTTGGCAATGCCTTTACAGAGTATATAATAATAATGATATGAATAAGCAGCTTAGAAACCGCTCAAACAGGCGATCGTGGGCTTTGAGAGGTTTTGTACATTTACAAGAAATTGTGGAAAATAGAAACAGACCCAGCTTCTACTTGAGATTGGCTTTTATTTGCTCAAACCTGGAACCAGACTCGGCCCAGTAGGCAACAGGAGACCAGAGTCTGTTTGAGACTCTCTAGGCTTTTTTTTTTTCTCTCCTTTTTGATTATTTACGGTATGGCGTCTGGGAGATTAGAAGGCTCTCAGTTCTAGTGTTAATGTAGGTCTTTTACCAGAAGCCAGAATATCACTTATTCTGTCTGACCAAATTTAAGGGAGGGACAACGCTTATCCCCCCCCGAGGATAAAAAATGAATGACCAGAGGTGGGGACATCAAAAGCAGAGGGGAGGTAAATCCCCCCCCATCCCACCGGCAAATCGCACCATGGATAAGACTACACAATTACACACATCGTAACATATGATAATCCATCGATACACTGATTATCAAAGGTTTTGTTGGAAAAAAAGTGTGAGGGTGAGCAAAACAGTGGAGAAGACACCAGACTTACAAATGCACTAAATGATGCCATTTATAAATTGATAAGAGTCACATTTTGATCAACATTATGTCTCAACTATTTCCATCCGCCGCTGTCTGTTAGGGTTAAGGGAAGCAGGAGGACCCAAATGCAGACTCGGGAGCAGGATGAACAAAACAAGTCTTTAATCTCCCCAAACGTGATCTTAGGGAAGACAGGTACATACATGGAACCGGGAGGATCTTTGCACTCGGATAGACAATGACGCGACAAGAGACATGGGGAAACACAGGGATTATATACACGAGGAAACGAGACACAGGTGGTGCAATCAAACACAGGTGAGACACATGAGGTAATCAAACGGGCGGGAAACAGACAGGAAGACAGGACAAGGACTTCAAAATAAAAACAGGTACCAGAACATAACTGAATGAAAGACAGACCAAGACACACAGGAAAACAGGACGCAGCACTACAAAATAATACAGGAAATAACTAGACAAGACACCAGGACGCAGACCATGACACCGTTGTTTGAAAGGTTTGTGCGTATCGATAGGATGGAAGACGGACCTGTACAGTGCAAATGGCGACTTGCTTGTTCTAAAAAGAGATTCCCATGTCAAACGCCATTGGCGTACACACTAGTCACTCAAACATGTCTGACCAATAGGGAAGCATCTGCCCACTGCGGGATGTTTGAATCAAAATGATTGAATTGAGAAAAAAACGACTCCAAAACTTTTTTCACTTGAAAGAAAAAAAGTGTTTGAATGCAAAACAATATGAGATTCAAAAAAAAAAATTTGAGCACTTTTTTTCTTTGATTGAAAATGTGTTTTTTTTTGTTTGTTTGTTTGTTTTTTTGTTGAGGTAAGTCATTATTTGATTGAAAATATTTGTATCCATTATTAAGTCATCTTTTATGTATTTGGGCCATATTATGGGTAGGACAGAAAAAAAGAAAAAAAAATTGGGGTCTCAAATATTTGTTTGCATTCAAACAGTCTTTTTTGATTGAAAAGGTTATTTTTGATTGAAGTGAAGTTTGTTTTGATTGAAAATATATTTTTTGTTTAAATCAACTATCAACTAAATGTTATCAGCTGAAAAGCAGGTAGATGGTTGCTGTGTGTGTTGCCATAAAACATCATTTTAGAAGCTGAGAGTCTACGTCTGATGCGTTAACTCGAAGAAGTTAGTCATCCATTCCTGCCGACTGTATTATCCTCGCCAAAAGGGCAAAGTGCTCCCAAAGGGCAGTTCACATGTGACCTTGAGTGCACATACAAGTACAATGAGGTCAAGGTTCAGCCTGGATGTCTTTACCTTGGGTGATAATGTCACCATTCACCTTTGTTATTTCTTCCTTACAGCCCTTGTTAACCTGGCTTAACAATTATTTAGTTGGCGAACAATTTCTTTATTTTCTTTGATCCTGCTTTCATACATTTCAACATTCAAAGTGAATTAAATCTAAAAGAGACATAATTTGGTCCTGTAGTATATTTACTATACAGCTGTTACATTCTTATTATGAGGTCCCAGACAACACTGAGTTTCCTCAGAGAAAAGCTCTTTGTGGATTTCTCAAACTGTCAGTGTGTGAGTGATGACAAAAGTGTGTGAGTGATGACAAGAAGATCCATGTGTTTAAAGGGATGAAAGCAGTGGATGTGATTGGCCTTGATTGTCACAACCTCTAACCTGCACTCCTATAATGTATGGTAATGTATTCTGTCTGATTCCAACTCGTTTCCAAGTGCGCCACAGGAGCACCAGGAATGCCAAAAATACCACAATGTGCAAAGTGCCCCCCAGGACACAAAGGAGTGCGCATTTCACCGAGTCCAAAATTTCTCCTATTTCACAGAAAACTTCTCCAAAAATCACACTTGCATGTATCTGTTTTAAACCTTTCCTCCTGGATGAATGTGAAAACAGCCAACCAGTGTGAGACTCTGCAGGCCACTAAAATATCCAAGGGAAAGGAGACGAAGGAGAAGAAGAAAAACGCATTTTGAGTGGAGATTCAAAAAGTTTGCAGAAGCTTTGATGTTTCACAGACTGGATAAAAATATTGCCCTGTGATAAATGTTAAAATCTGGGGACAGAAAAGTATCCAGGTGTTGATAAGTTACATTTAACGCTCTAGGGCCCTATTTTCCTGAAATAGGGCACATATACAAGCACAATGTCCAGGCACAGGCACAGGCTTTTTTTCAATTTTGGTGACCTCAGGCACACACCAGGCACAACCAGGTGCAGCTGGACACAAAGTGGAAGAGAGGCTGGAAACATTATTAGAGGGAGGAGTACAGACTCAGCAGGAGGAGTGTGGGTGAGCTCCAGTAATAACCAATCACATGAGCTCCTCTCATCGCCTTTAAAAGCAGCAACAGAGGGAGATAGGCTGAGGTCTCTGATATATAAAAAGCTCATCCCCATGACTGACCTGTTCAAGAATTAAAGAAACAGCACCCCAAATGATATACATGAATTTACATCATCTGTTAGTTGTAGAATTAAGAGGCAGCAGCAGCTGCTAGCTCACTCCTTCAGTACATTTGATTTAATTTAATATACATATATGTATATATATATATATTAGTGCTGGGCCGTTAACGGCGTTAACGCAAGACTCTTATCGCGCAATAAGAAAATGATATATATATATATATATATATATATATATATATATATATATACAGTATATATATATATATGCTGTTTGCTCAGCATCCTCATCATACAGAAGTAGGTGTGAGGCTATTAACTATGGACATGACAAGTTAAAAGTAAAAGTAAGCAAAGAGCGATAGATAGATGTGAGATGGGGAAGAAAAGAAAGTTAAAGTGCTGCTCTATGATGAGGGAGAGAGAAAAGAGAGAAAAGTGGAGATAACAGGGAAGGAAAGGAAAAAGAGAGCATTCAAAAAAGGGGGGGGGAAGAAAGGGGGACCCAGCATACACCTTCCTGTACCCCTCGTCACCCGCCATCTATGCCCCACTACTCATATCCAACCCAACATCTTTGCCCTGCAAAGTTACAGGGGCTCTCCCTCTTCAGCCGCTTCCAGACCCTGGGGAGGACAGTGACATTTGATCAAATATGATTAATAAAATGTTGATAAGCTGGGCAAACCAGGCAACAGGGATGCACACTCCTCATTAATAATAACCATTCAGTATTCAGTCATGTTTTAGTAGTATTTTATCACTGAAAAGGGTTTAAATAGCACAGAGGTCAGATGCTTTTTCCGACTGTTTTGTGATATAGCAACATGTTATCTGATGACCAATATGACTTTTTTTTTTCTCAAAGCAAAAATCTTTATCTTTTTCAAAATTACACCACTAGAATAGGTTCTGTTTTTCAAACAAGGATCAAATGACTGTTTGTAGAATGCTGCTCAGTTTGGTGGTGTATTAGTTGATTTATGTAACTGTGACATAATATTTCTTAATTAATGATCAGTTAAGTTACTTAATTTGTTCATGGTGAGCAGCAAGAATTTATGACACTTCTTGCATTTACTCATGCGTTAAATCATCATCAGTTATGCGTTAGTGAAGCATTAGGTTAGTATATGATTTGCACCCGTATTATAAAGTGTTACTAGATGCATTTAAATAAGTGCCTGTTGTGAAATTGCTGCGTCATCTCAACTGTAAAAGGCCACAGACAGCCATAAGCAGTAAGGCAATGAACTAATTATCTTACACTGAGCAGAGAAAAAAAATAAAGGGCTAAATAGTTGAACCTTTACCCAGCAGCTGTTTTACAGTGACTTCATGTCTTCTAAAATGTATAGTTTGTGCAGTAAATGTTCCTTGGCATGATAAACACTCAGCACCATTCATTAAGTAGTATAAACACTAAACACACAACTAGACTCCATGCCCCTAAAATGAATATGTGCTACTTAAAGTAGCAGTAGTGGGTAAACAATTAGCGTATTCAGCCCCTCAGTGATGAAGCTTCCCCACTACCCCTATTAAGACATGGCATCTTTATACAGTTTATCCCCGCTGTTTTATGAATTCACAATTACACCTCATTAATGTGTCATTTGCATAATTACAAGGAATGGGGACACCATTCTCAGTGGGAATACACACTACCTTGAAGGAAAAAAAAAGATGCAGTACAGTGTTGTAAAACACATTGAGCTGAAACAGCACAGATATTGTACTTTTTTTTGATGTGATTATTAATAAAAACAGCTCAAAACTGGGACAGAATTCATGTACATATGCTGTGTGCATTTTTTCTTTTGATCCAGCAACACTTAATTGACAGCTGGAATTCACAAACCTTTGTTCATATTTTACTTTTCCCTGATATGTTCAGCAGCATTAATTCCCAAAATTAAATTCTGTCTCATCACAGGCATGAAATAGGGTGTGAAAAAGTGATATCTGCAATAAAAGCTGAGAAATTCCACGAAAGAGCTTATTTGGCCGGCACAGGTACTTTAACCCAACCCTCTCTAGGTTATTTGTAAGATAAATGAAACCACAGAAACAGATGACAGGTCTTTAGCTCAACTATAAAATGCAATTAACCAGCAAATGAGGCCAGGCAAGCCACTCTGACCATTTGGCATGAGCAACAGCTAGAGGGGAAGGAGGAGAATGGTAATTCATACCCAATCTGCAAACTGTTCTGCTACCTTTACTGTGTTGATGAATGGAATTTGGCATTTTAACTGCTTCTGATTTGGCCATTCAAATGTATTTAATTGAGATTTCTAACATTTTCCTGTCATTAGTCACTTGAGCAGAGATGGCTGCTTTCTTTATGGTCTTCTCATTTCTTGATATCTGATTTGAAATTCTCCAATTCACCTGGCATGTTGACCAGATCACTATCACAGCCTTACACTGGGGTGTTGAAAACACAGAGTTACACTTGGCAGACCTTGCCCTCTGGAGACAATGAGTGTCTTAAAAAAAAAATGAAATCCATTCATTAAAATTTCATCATGGATAGTTTTCCATCACCAACTGGGTTCAGAATATAATCTGCTACATCACAGCAAAGCGTGCCTTCATTTCATCAGGGGAAAATGTACAGCTCAGTGCATACCGCCCACCTTCCCTATCCACAAGCAACCCACAAGCCCCAGTGGTCGGATACCTTGCCAAGGCCCTTTGTTCCCAGCCATAATACATCTTTATTAGTATAATCCCGTTGCTCCTGTGCTTTACTCACACTCAATTAGTCTTTATCCAAATCATGTAGTTACAAACAGACTGTCATTGAAGGCAGGAGAAATACTCTCCGGACAGCAACAATGGATAATTGCTTTAACTTTTCGACTAACTGTTTAGTGCATCAAGTCTGAAAAGCCTTTGGCAAAGAGACAACAAGGAGCCCACATTTGGAGCTAAGCACTGAAATGAAAAGCCTCCTTCTGACAGTTACACTGTTTCCATGCGGATAAACCTGGCTCTGCTTAGTCTCCATTTCTCTCTCCCAGTCTGGATACAACAGTGTGCACAGGAGTCCTGAGATTTATGGCAGCAGCTCAACGTAGCTGGTGGGGGAAAGTCTTTGGGGGTTTTCACATCCCTCCATTTGTTTTGCACATTACTGATGTTTCCCTTAATGTGCTGCGAGCATCCCCTTGAGAAGTTTAGATGGGGCTGTTCTCAAGTTCAGGCTTCATTTAGCTTTCCCCAGTTCTTCTCTGGAGATAAAACCTGACATACAGACCTCTCTGGCTCTCCAGAGGAGCTATTAATACAGGAGAAGGAACAGAGGAGAGGAGGTGGCGAGCCCCAGATCCACCTGGCAGACCAAGCCCTGCCATGTTTATTTGGATCGTACTTGGGAAATGGATGAATAGGCAAGCAATAGCTTTTAGTAATGGTGGCAAACTGATGCTTCCAAGGTCCCTGATGAGCGGTGGATCTTTACACCAGCCAGAATGCTCCCGCACTAATCACCATACCTCTGAACACCATTAATATAGCTGTGAGCTGTTCATATATCACACTGAATGGTTTTCTAAAATTGTTCATCACCTTTGATATACAGTTTTAAGTACTGAAGACATACAATGCATTAACAATAGATTGGCTCTCTGCCAGGCAGGGATATTTTCAGCATTCAGCATGATGGTGCCTACTCTAGAGGTTGCATGACTTCAGATTTTTTTTAAAGTCGACTCTAATGTTATGAAAGTCGAGTCGACGTCGACTAGTCGCTGATGATGTCATTCATATTTTTCCTGTCATAAATAAAATCACAGGAGGGGGGAAATGTTTTGCAACAATCTTTATTCACTGACAGACAGCTCATGCACAGAAATGAGTACACAGAACAGCAGGTACTGTATAACAACAAGTTGTAAATCAGGTTTTTTTTTTTGTAACATACACTATAAGTGCAAAAGAATACTGTAGGCTAGCCTACTGACTGTCTGTTAAACAATTAAGGAGGAAAACGACACACAGGTAAGGGTCTGCAAGCCTAATCACCATCACAGTCCTGCTCAGTCACAGTTTTTGTTTTTTGATCCTGGTTGGTTGGTTGTTGTTGTGTGCGACGCTGCCTATACGAGCGGAGTTCTTTTGCTTGTTAGTTCAATCGCCTGCTTATTCGGCTGTGGTGGTGCTCAAGTGTTTTTTGTTGTTGTGTTGTTGTTTTTTTTGTGTTACCACAGAACTTTTTTTTCATCAATGATCCACAGAACACTTGTATGCCGATCTGTGGAGAGCAATCATGGATCAACACTGATCCATTGCACCACTACTGGCTCTCCCTCATGATCATCCGAGTCCTTACTTTGGACACCCTCACCTAGAATAAAATTAATAACCAAGTTTACCAAGGCTGTGCATTCAGCAATAGAAGACAATTTAAATCAATTAGGGTGACAGTTTCATTCAGTGCACTCAGCGGTTCAACTCTTGCACTGCCAAAATCACGTGATCAGCAACTAGTCGATGTCATGCTCAAAATGACAGTGTGGACCTGAAAAATCGAGTAGTCTGTGCAGCCCCTAGTCTACGCATAGGCAGACCTCTTAGCATATATTTTCTGCTGTCCTCTAAGATGTATCTTATGTATCTTATCCTGCTAATTCCAATGCTGGTCCTGTGGGTTACAGGACAAAAGAAGACACCATGAGAAGTTAGGTCACAGACAGGATGTGCATGCATGTAATCAAAACGGTACGAGTCTCGTCTCCTTTAAAGGCGTTCATGTCTATAGCTTTGTAAACAATATGTCGTCTCCTTTTAAAGCAGATAACAGTTTAATGTATGGTTCTGGGATTGTAATCTAAACAGTAGGGTCTTCACATAAGAACAGGGGTGGAATATGGGTTATTTCACCCCTCACGTGTACTGTACGTAAGAGGTCATTGGCTATTAATGAGGTTCGAAGCAGCCTATTTTGCAAAAAGGTTTAAATTAAGACATCACACTAGGGTTACAGAGTCAAGGGACTGTTAGAATTAGTGAATCAAAGACTGCACTTTTATGGGGACACCTCTGAGCAACAGTTCCAGATTGGGCAGATTCTCCCACTGTACTGCAGACGGTGATGTTTTGATGTTCGTCGAATAGAGAAAATTCAAAAGAGCATCAACAGTGTTTTTGACTTGTCCTCCCAACCCAACAGAAGGGAAGGTTTGTTTTGGGAACAAAACAACCACACATATTTTTACATGTATTTTGAAGCAAAGGTGGTTGACTGCATTCTTCTCATACAATTTTGATATCATGAACACAATGTACACACATAAAGTTCTGATGAAAGTTTAGCATGCTTTGTCATTCAGACACCATATACTGTGATGTGAGAAAACACACCCATCTGACCTGTCTCGAGTTGTTGGTTGGTGAATGGTGAATCCAGCTTTCAAAAAGAAAAACAACAAAAAAGAAACAAAATGAAAGTTAAAAAAAAAGCAATAATTTGAGAAAGAATGAAGAAAAGAAAATCTAGGTCTTAACCACCTCTTCACAAAATCACTGACTTGAATAGCAGTGGTCCGATCATAAATTGGTAATTGTATCATGACAAGTCTGTCAAGCTTCTAAAAGAAATTCACAAAAAAACTAATCTTCATTTCCTTACAGAGGTTTACTCAAGATAGTTAATACCCTCTAATAAAAGGTATGTCCTTGTTTAAGCTATTTAGCTTTCTCCCCGTTAAACTGTTGAATTGCTTATTTTAACCGTTAGATTATTTTAACCTTTTTTTTTTAAATGTGTATTGCTGTTTTCAGGTTTCTCATTTTCTATCAAAGCAACTTAAGGTATACAGTAAAAAGAAGTACAAATTAATAACATTTACCAACTGGGTTAACGACCAAATGAAATAACAAATTTCAAGAGGGTCATCTGCTCTTTTTACTGCTATGAAGTGTCACCTAATATGTAGACCAACATGAAAGCAATGGCAAAGACGTGTGACGACGCAGTAGGGCGAGGTGTCGACAGTTTCAGCTTGGCGCAGTGACAATTTCGTGCCAAAGGGCTGCCCCAAAAGTGCGCTGAAAGCTTGCCAAGCTTGTCAGGTTTGACTGACCGGCACACATGTGCATGCACATGTCACCAAAACCTCACAGGCAGGTTTCCAGAATGTTATGCAATAAATAATCACTACAACCACTATTCAATGTAACAATCTGAACCAGCACATACATTTATATCTATCTATTGTCTCATCACACACCTGATGTCAGATCAAAGGTGAAACTGTGATGCAAACTAACAGTTGGAGTTAAAGTTATTTCTTCTTTTAAACGAACAAAAGGAAAAAAAAAAACATTTTTTACCTTGACATCTTTCAACTGGGTGGGAAAGAGGTACTTGCACCAGGCCGCGCGGCGCACCAAACTTGCAAAGTCCACCTGGGAATGTTGGCACGGCGCACCTGTGCTGCACTTTGCTTGTGCCTGGTCTATGAAATTAGAGCCCTTAAGGTTAATGAGTTTGCGTCCTTGTGAATGTGATTTTATGTTGTAGATTACATCAACCCACCCTAGGCAAATCACACATTACCCAATTCCATGTCACTACCTTTGACAGATAGGCATGGATGATACTCCCAGTTACAGGCAGAGTGCTATGTTCTTCACCATTCAGCCAGATAACTTTTCCTTGCCTCAGTCTCCTCTGGCAAGCTATGCCTTAACATAAGGACAATGAAGAGAAGCCGATAAATCTTTATTGAAGCAATTATAGAGCAAATGTTATTTACACCACCTAATTGGGCCTGGGTATCTCTCTGCTCATAGAAATTAAGGCTCGAGGGGAGTTAAAATGGTCACCAATTAATTTTTGTTGACAGAATCAGCAAAACAGCAAATGGCAACAAAGGAAGTTTCCCCAGGAGGTAGTGACTTTAGAGAGAGGTGAGAATAACTCGACTAATGTAGTCACAACATCAGACTATTTCCATATAAATAACTTCCAAAGAAATAAGAAACTCATTTGTGCAGCTGAAAAGAAATCAATTACAGCAACAAACAGACTGGTTGCATTCTCCTAGACCTTGAAAAGTACGACTGACATGGTTATAGTACATTTGAATGCTTTGCTCGGGTTCTAGTAGAATATGCATAATGTGCAGTGACGGACAAGGAGGGGTAACGCCAGCTAGTAAATGTCAAGTACACATACAGGACCACACACAGCTTATTAAAAAGCTGTCACTAGGAGAGAAGAAGCTAACAGGATGTACCAGACTTGATGAGGATTTATTACCCACTGCCATCTTTACTAAATGGCATTCTTAGACACTCTGAGTCTTAAAATAAATCACCCTGCTGATGTGTGTGTGTGTGTACACGCGCATGTGTGTTATTGGGTCACTTTTTAAAAGTTGTTATGTTTAGCATAGTTTTTGACAAGGTAAGGAATTAGAAAGGGCATGAAGAATAGCCTCAGTTTTAACTTTGTTTAACTCCAATAAATCAAATCATCAAAATTAAAAATGATCCCTGCAAGTTTATCTTTTTTGGCTACAATATATAGAAGTCAGTAAATACATAGTGCTCGGAGTCAGTCCCAGCAACACCAAAGCAGTTGTGCAACCCTGGATAATTTACAGGGGCCATAGCTGAACACAAACCCCATGGTTTAGATAGTTATTGTTTGGAAGCTCTTGAGTTGTAGTCAGGGGTCCCAGATATATAGCACCCTACAGGCAAATGACAACAAGCTCTTTCTTTGTTGCAGTTTGGTCTTGTCACACAAAAAAAGGGAAGTCTCACTATATCTCTCACCATGAAGAGACTGAATTAATGTACAACAAGAAACAGGCAGCAGGTTGACACTGAAATAATGTGCTGTAATACAAAGCATGTGTGGAAATGTGGGTGCTGAACCATCACTTGAATTTTACTGAAAGCACATTTCCTAGTTTGTTTAATCCACTGAACCCTCAAAGTTTCCACCTACCTCCGCTGTGAGTTCATGTTGATGACTTGTCCCTTGGGTCCATACTGTCACCTCTATTGTAAGCCTCAAGGGAAAATGTTATAAAGCATAGCTTATGAAGGACCTGACATTTTCTGCCTGCATTTAATAAAACTGTGTTACAGCGGGGCTACAGCTTCTATACTATGTCACTTCCCCCATTTTCAGGGTCTTAATGTACTTTTTTATTCACACCTATGCCTGTGCTTTTGCCCCATGATGTGGGGCAAAAACTGTCTGACCACTGTGAGTTTCAATCTGTCACACTCCTCTGTTCACTTGCTTAGTCTGGTAGAATTGTTTTTACTCTGCACAAAATTTACATTCCAAATTAGCTTGGACACATTTCAACAGGGCTATCTGTGAGTTGTCTCTGCCACCAAATGTGGTGTCTTTCTGGTGAGCAAGTGGTGGTGATTGACAAGAGCATGGCCATTGTTGGGTTTACAGTTTACAAGACAAGAGGTCTAAACGATGATATGTCTTCACGGCAGATTGATGAGACAGCACAGGGCTAGCTCGACTCATAATTAAACAAGCGCAAATGTTAACACAACAATCAACAGTAATCGTAAAACTTAAAAATAACTCAATTATAAGGTGTGTAACACACACACACAGGTATTGTATGTTGTATGTGTATGTATATTTATATGTTCATTTCTACAACCACCTACTGAAAGGTATGATTTTAGCACTAAAGATTAGGCTCAAATAGGCTACAGCTATTTGGTGTTAGTACCGGTAAATTATTTTTCAACACACTAAATGTTGCATAATAGTGAAACACTTAGAACATTTATGTTATTCAATTAAAATATTATTTGGAATTATTGTTTATGTCATTGAAATATTATTAAAGAGACCCCAAGGAGTTTACTTTTGGTTATAAGAGAGTCTCATATTAAAGCAGAAGTAAGCGGAATATTTGTGTTAATATAAGTCTTAAATAGTTATATCTTCCGACGGCAATCACTTACATAGAGTGTTTGGTCCGAAACACGGGTCTGTCAGTCACTCTGCTCTGCTGTAAGCCGAGGAGAAAACATCTTGTATACTTCCTTGTATCCTACAAGCTTTATCCAATGAGGATAGAGAACGGCATGAAGGGCTGTGTGTGCAGCCAAGGGATGCGCGTGAATGTGGTGACGTAGGGACGAGGACCAATAGATCCATGACGAGGGCGGGGGCTGCTACCTCCATCGGCTGACAAAAAGTTTGCCAAAATGACCGGATACTTCTGCTTTAATGTGGATACTCACACTTGTTAATGGGTCAATTTTCAATAAATATATGGTTTTGTCTTTATAGTTATTTTGTTATTATTATTTAGTGGTCGTTTCCTACTTTCGGTTTCACGGATGCTGCCCGGCGGGTCATGGGAATAACGCCACGGAATTGCCGTTGGTCAGAATTACGATGGTATCTAATCGTCTTCGAACCTCCGACTTTCATTCTTGATTAATGAAAACATTCTTGGCAAATGTTTTTGCTTTCGTCTGTCTTGCGCCGGTCCAAGGATTTCACTGTGCGTGCGGAGACTCATGGGAAATGTTGTATGAAAACACTTCACTTTCCAAAACTCCTCGGAGTCCCTTTAAGAATTTGTACCAAACCATTCAATACAAAATATGTCCTTATTATATTGATCAGGGGTTAAGGATTTTCTTTTATTGGGTAGCAAAGTATACTGAGGGTTGTTTGCCCTATATGGAAACATCATCCTTGATTGGTGTACAGTCTACTTAATCCTTTGTTGAACACATACCGTAAAGCTAAATTAAACATATCATTCACACAAATACAAACACATTTTCAGCTGTAAGTGTTGAAATGTTTTTGCACATTCAATAACCTTAAATTGAAGTTGCCCATGTGTCAGCTATTTAAAGGATAAAGTGATGAATTCAATCTGCTAAACAAACTGGGGGCAGTCTTCATTTAGAATAGAAATGAGTGGGGTACCAGTGGGAAAACGCAATATTGTCTGCTCTTCCCTCACTGGACAAGGTCAATTAGAGAAGGACATGGATTGGCAATCAAACCTGACACTAAAGATTGACTATGGTGATTATAACCATGCAGATGGGGGGCTTTAAAGGTTATTAATAATGATTTATGGAATTAATTAAAGAAGTAAGATAGGATTCCGTGCTTTAAATACATTATATAAGACCAGCTGAGAGGACACTTACCACTTGCGGGAGGTCTGGTTATAAATGCAATATGTTCTATGCCTGGATGGTGTTGCCTGTCATTTGGGCTGTGCTGGAGTTATGATCATGATTACAGAGAGTGAAGATGAATTAACTGAGAGACAGCATAAACATCACATGAGATTGCATGGATTGATTTTTGAACATACATATTTGTCCGAGCATCAAGTATACATCATATGCCACATGCATTGTCTTTTAATGAAGCCATTGGTCTACCATTGGTTTAAATTAGACATCAAAATATTGCCTCTATCTTTAGTGCAGTGGTTCTATACTTTAAAGGGATATTCTAGCATAAGTTTAACCCATGGTCTAACACACAGTGAGACCATGTAGAACACCCCCTCCAGAAGATCAAGTTTGTAGCGACTTTAGCACAGACAGCCAGATAGCAAAATACTGCTGTCTTTGTAGCCAAGAGACAACCGCAATCAAAAGCCAGTCATAGCCACAAATAATGCTCAGAACAGCACCATACTTCGTCAACAGTACAAAGAGGGTCCCAGCACATGATACGAGGCATCAAACACCTGCTAGCTTTGCCTGGTTTCTATCTAAAAGAGACTCACCCACTCTCCTCCAGCCGCTTCCTACTAATGCGGAAGCCCTAACAAGTCGATTACCAAATGCAGTAGAAAAGTAAGGAGTCCAGTAACGTTTAGTTCAATCATGCACGCATGCATGCTTTGCTAACTGTCATAGTTTGAGCAAATCAACTCTGTTCATTTACCTGTCAACACGCGTTAAGACAGGTAGAAACGCTGATGAATTCAGAAATAGACTTGTCCCACTAGATTTCTCAACGGGCCTGAAAATTACAACCCAACCCGACCCAACCAGCGGTTGTCTCTTGGCTACAAGGACAGCAGTATTTTGCTGTCTGGCTGTCTGTGCTGAAGTCGCTACAACTAGAGAAGTTTGCGGTCGGCAAACTTGATCTCTCAAGAGGGTGTTCTACTCGGGCTCTATGATGGCTTTGACTGTTACTGTATAAAACTCTGCTCCTTCACTATTTTAGCACAAGCTGTGGTTTTCCCCAACTATATGAGCACCCTGGGATGCCTTAAGAATGGGCAGTGGGTGCCACAAGACATGACTGTTTTTAGTCTCAACTAATTCCAGAGAGAAATAGCTGCCTTTTTAGATGATACATGTTCCAGAAGCTAGCTGCTGACTTTCTCTGCCTGTTTGGCATGAGACTATGGGCTCTTATTTTGTAGGCAAGGTGCGAGTGAGGCGCACTGCCCCTGTGCCGTGCCAATGGGGTGTGTCCATGCACACTTTGCAAGTTTTGTGTGCCGTGCACCCTGGCCCAAGTACTCCTCCTTTCCTACCTCCGTCCTGGCGCAAGTGGGAAAGAGGGAGGGGAGAAGGCGTGTATAACACAGCCGAGTCAGATCTTCACCAATCAAATGAGCTCCTCTCCTCACCTTTAAATGTGCCGTGGGTGAGGCGCACTGCAATTTTGTCAAGCTCACAGTGGCAGAATATGGTAACGCGACCTCCATGTTGCCCAGTGAAAAAAAAATAGAACCTTTTTTCACTTAAAAAGAAAAACACAAACCTATATTTAAACGCTGTGTAACAAAGATAAGTAGTGTGCACAGAGTACACATCTCTGCTTAAAGGATGTCTCTCTTTTTCTCTTTTCTTGTGAATTTTCTGAGATGGGATATGCCTAATATACACTTGCTATCTGATGTCGAGGCTGTTTGTGGTTAGCTTAGAGAGATGATATTTAGTTTGTTTTTTGTTTTTCGTTAGTTTCCATTCAGCTGTGTTAATTCAGTCAGGTTGAGTTTACATTATACATGCCTTTGACCTGACATGAGATGTGACGGGACAATTGATACAAATGTATGTGCTGAGTCAGATAGTTGCATTGAATAGTGGTTGTTGTGATTATTTATCGCATAGAAATATGCACTGTGCGCCGGTCAGCCAAACTAACAAACGACCAGCTGCGCTTCGCCTTGCACCGAGAGCAGACCAGGTTGGAGTTGGCAAGCTTTCAGCACACCTTCAGCGCAGCCTTTTGGCCCAAAATTGTCATTGCACCAAGTTGAATCTGTCGACACCTCCCCCTACTGCGCTACCACACCCATCTCGGCGCACCTCGGTCTACCAAATTGCCAAATTGGCTGTGCGTGGTGTTGCGCCGCACGAAATTAGCACTGTATGGCCTGTGCCACACTGCGCCACCATGCACCTCGCCTGCACCAGGCGAAATTAGAGCCCATTATAGTGGAAATGACGTTAATGAGGGTGGTGAGACCGGGTCATATAATATAGTTCAGATTAGTGCTCAACATGTAAAGAAGAGGGGAATCATAGCGTTAGTGACAACTGACAAGCAAGTGCTTTAATATAATATTTACAAATATCAGAATTAAAGAAATAAGCTGCATACATCCAAAATACAATATTAACATAATGTTAAATATACTCCATTTGGGCACTTGAGGAAATGGCAGCTTTTATTTTTCTTCCCCGAGGTTTTTCAGGTACAAAGTAATAGGTATCACAGATGTGATGGAACAACTTGACTCTCTAAATGGAACTCAAGGACATGCTAATACACCTCAGCATGAGACAGCTAAACCTATGCCATGAAAAACAAATTACTCTGGAAGGTGTCATGGTTTTAAAAAGTTTGGAAAACACTCAGATAAGGAACAATGTGGTTAAAGCAAACACTACCTTCTCACTGTGAGTGTGTCAGTGACAATTGCACTGTTGGGAAACCCTTTATAGCACCGGAGTACATTATCTAAGATTAGCTATCACCTATGCTGTCTATACCGATGCTGTGGGCTATTCTTGTGACCTATTTTGTGTCCGGAACAGCAGTGAACAGCAGTGTGCATGTGTGAGCATTAAAACCAACAGTGATCCCCTCACCCCATGGCTGATCAGTTGCTCCACAGTGGACTTAATATGCCAAAAGTGCTTTTATTTTAGTTTGGAAAACGCCTTTTAAAATGTGGCCCTCAAAGTGATGAATGTATGAATACTGTAGAAAAGATTTCACTATGCCAGTTGGATATATTTTACCTTAGTGGACTCAAAACTAAATGAAGGTGGAGACTACCTCTATAATAAAGAGTAACTTCTTCTGGTTTACTGACAAATAGCTGTGCCTTTTAGTAACAAAAAAATCTCACATCAGTGAAATTCATAGAATTTGTTGGAAAATGTTATTATCTTAACAGAAAGTGTAAACCTAAAAAACTGAAGTCCTTTTTTTGCCCAGTGGCCATTTTAGATTGGAAGACGGCTCTTCTGGCTTGTTAATCATTCCCCATGCACAGTCAAAACTGACATGATCATTTGATGCATTACTGTGCAATGCTCATGTAATTATTCTTTCTTCTAACAAGGCAGGCAAGTGAAGCCAGCCTGCCCCTTCTCCCTCCCATGTCTCAGTCATTTATTTCTTCATTTTCCTCTCAACTAAGGAACAATTTCAGTCTTACTAGAGCATGGAGGCAATGTGGCCAAGGGAGCAATGCTCTTTAAACAATCTAGGTTGTCTAATCGTTGTTACAGCACACTTGGCTACACTAACTACCCTAACACACATGATTATTGTTTCTGTATGCATGTAATTCTCTTTTATATACTCCTTTATATGCAAGCATACACCCACAAGTGTGAGCTGCGAAGTCAAAATGTGTCTCCTACTGGTCTCTGGTACAGTGGAGGTTAAAGGTCTTTGCTCAAAGGCACCTTGTTGGTAGTTTTTGACAGAGTTATTCATTCACTTCCCACGCAAAGATGTTCCATACCAGTGAAGTGATTTGAACTAGGTGACCTCCATTTTGCATGCTTGCTTTTACCTTTAGAGTAAATGTTGTTTCTTACTGCTGCACTCAGGTAATTCTCAAAGGTGTCAAGTGATACAGTGAGTGCTATTTCAGGTCAAAGCAGGGGATTTACAGTGGACAGAGAAGTAAAATCAACAGTTGATTGACAGATTTCAGTCAGATCTTACTGCCGTACCTATCCAACCTCCCTATACAATATATTCACAGTGATAACCCAATCAGATTACATGAATACAGCCCAATATGGCACTACGATGTCATGACCAAAACATTTCCAGAACCAAGCATGAAGACGGGAGTTAGGGACAGTAGTTTATCATGTAGTGTGACATGATCCATCTGGAAACCACCTGAAGACCTACTGTAGCATGTCCATACAATGACCAGTAGGAGTTTTCTGATGTGAGCATGGTCTGGTGTCAGACTTCTCAGTCAGACTGTGGTACCATGAATTCCAAGTATGAAGACTCTTGTCAAAACAATAAAATGGCCGACCAAGTCACAACTACTCAGCTCTGCTTACCTTGAATGTTTGTCTGCTGAAAGAGTTCGACAGTTACACAAGCATTTTAGCTGTGAAATTTAGCAAAAAGAGTGACAATAAAAATAAAAATATGAATAAAAAAAAAATCAGCCACCTTACACAGTGAAGAAAGAAAGATGAAATGTTATGGACCACAGGAAAACCATAAAGACTGCAGTATGGAATAGTGTGACTAGTATTAGACTAATCTATGTATCTGCTACTAATCTACTTATCTACTTCTTGATGTGAAGAGTGAGTGAGAGAGAGAAAGAGAGAGAGGCAAAGAGGTATAAATGAAAGTAGAGGAGGTGAGCCATCGAGAAACACATCCTACATGGTTCAGGAGACTAATTATACAAGAAGGCCAAGCTAAGTCGACCACTTCAGAGAGTCTGCAGGCTATACAGGGACCAGGCGACATGGATACCCCATTCAGAGGAGGGAAACAGCTTCTCATGCATGCCTTATTACCCCAAAGACCTACGTCTGTGGCAGATAAGTCACCTACTCCTTCTAGCCTTGCTCCTCTGTGGACACAGATCCTGTAATGATACATTTCACTTCTGGCGATTCCGGTTTGATGGGTAGAAATGTGAAAACAAAAAAAAGGAAAAGGTGTGCAATATGGGACATCATCTCTGACCCCCATCAAAGAGTTCCCTCTTCACATCGTGTGGTAAGGCGACACAGTGCCAACCCCTCATTTTCCTACGGCACATCTCTAATGGGATTTGGGTTTTATATTAAGTCCACCATCCCCTCCCACCCTCCCCTTGTCCTGACACTGCGGTGTGAGTGATTTGAATTTAAAAAGTGGCTAAATCCACAGAGCAAGCTTCAAATAGGATTGTGTGTGTGCCTTTCACTGTTAAACAGGGCCTTCCAGGTAAGCCCGTCCTGTAAAGTGACAGAAAAGGTGAGGGGTGGGGTTATGTAGGGCATCCCTTACACACATGCTCATTCACAAGACAAAGCTCTCTTAGATCATCTTGTACAAAGCAGATTTTCTGTCTCAAAAATACTGTCGGCCAGTCTTCAGCCAAAGACACATGCAAGGTAATTCGTGAGCATGAACAGTCAACGCACTTGTGTTGTTGTGCACAGCTCTCTTTTTTTTTTTTTGCAATAATGAAGGGGATGATACTCTGTTAAATAAATGATTCAAGGTCAGGTACAGAGTAACACCAGTTTCATGAAGTGTGAAACTATGTTTAGCTTTACTGGATCATATGAACCACGGCAGTTGTGTCATAGCTGCATGATTTAACTGCATGAAACGTAATACTAGATAGTTGTTTTTAGCACATTAACCTTTCAAGTCATTGAAATAACCCAATCTAAATGGAGGCCAGCAGTCTGCATTTTCAGTTTGAATTTCTATTCTAAATTTGTCCAATAGACCAAAGTCTAAATTTCACCTCTAAGAATTGTGTGCAATGAAATTAATTTCAGGGAAAACCATGAAGAAATACATTTTGTTTGGATAGATGGTACTTCCAGAATTGCCAAATTAGTCAAATTACTAATGTGGTTGAACTTGTTTTCATTTGATAATCTTTGAGAGGTGATGTTTTTTTTAAAGCTGACATTTCTCCTATAAGCACATAGAATACCTTAAAGCAGTGATTCTTAACCATAGGGCCGCGGCCCACGCTTGGCCCCAGAGGGCCGCAAAAAACTTTCCGTTTTGCACCTGTGGGCCGCGAGGGCCGCGGGACTGCGTAGATCAGGCATGTCCAAAGTTGGCCCGCGTCTCTGGCCGCCAAACAGGCTGAATGACAAGAGGGAGTGAAGCCTCTTGTCAGTCATCCAGGATCTTTGTCTCTGTGGGGGGAGGCTGGGCCTCTACCACACACACAGTGCAGCATGTGAGCCTGTGAGGAACAACGCTAGGTAATGTCAGTGTTGCCAACTTGGCGACTTTCCAAACCCTCTTAACGACTTTCTTTTAGTCAAAAGCGACTAGCGACAAATCTAGCGACTTTTCCGGTGCTGTTACAAACGTTTCTGGTTTGGAGACTCGGACGTGAAAGCACGTCATCACTGCTGTTTTCAACGGTGCTGGCGTGAGCCCCCTGCCCCCGTCCCTACAGCCCCCACCGGCGGTGTCACGGAGCTGCCCCCGCTACAGAGACCCGCCCCACGCCGCTGACACCCCCACCACACCCGTCTTTAGAGCGACATACACAGCCTCAGTCACTCACCTCATCTACTGTGATGACACACGGTCAATATCTATTTAAGTGCTATTTTGTTGAGACTTGATAAGAACATTTTTTGATTTAGAAAAAAAAAATAAAAAATTCCAGACAGTGTGATTTGTGATTTTGGTAAAAACTTGTTTAGATTTGTTTATCTGTGAAGAAATGAAAGGAATGCCATTTGCAATTAAATATATTAAATAGTTAATTATATATATACCTATATATATATATATATATACATATACTATATATATATATATATATGTATGTATATATGGGCCCCGGGCCAGTTTGTACTATAAAAATTAGGCCTCAAGGTCAAAAAGGTTAAGAACCCCTGCCTTAAAGTACATCTGCATATGAAAGCTGTAAATCATAAACACATATTTTCTTCTATCCAAATTTAGTGAGTTGCAAAAGCCCAGCAAAGGCCTGGCAAATTAGTGTAGAGAGATCCTGATCAAGGATTGTCCTCTTGCAGTATCAGTGGAAAGAGCCATCAAAGCAACATTGCGGAGTTTATCAGCCTTAAAATAATGTTTCCAGACTCATTGCAATGGTACAAAATGGTTAATAGGATGAATGGTGCTGCCGCTGCAGCCTGAGCCGGGTCGCGTCGGCACTGCACTATGTAACTTCCCTGCGTGGGTCGGTAAATGTGAACATATCTATCATAGTGTTAACGACTGCCTGTCTAATTTGTTTGGTTTATCAAGAAACCAGGCAAATTGGCTCCTCCTGATATTCAAATATTTTATATGCTCTAAAGACTGTCTGACATTATCACTATGGCCAAGGTCAAACTAGACACTAAAAAGAACCTACTTAATTTTTCTTGAATCCCTGCACATGGTGTTTACAGCGTATTGCCTTAACTTTGGCAGTTTAGGTCAATTAAAACTACAGGACCAATTTGGGCCAGTTCATCTTTACAGAGGGCAGTGACTCACAAATAAAGAGCTTATGTTAGAAGGATAAGAAACACTGGGAATTTTAAGCTTTTAGATGAAATGTATCAGTACATTGATTAGATTCTTTCTAGGTCTGAAAAGTGCTTAAGTGTGGGTGAGAGGAGCAGAGAGACTGAGCTGGAGCAAAAATTCAATGTGGTGCACCAGGACCGCGGGGGTCAGGCGTGGTGCAGGGTGGGTAGTGTGAGTGAAAGGAGCGGAGAGGCACACGGAAGTCAGGCAGAGCAGGCTAAACTTTGAAACATGTTTACACTTCAAGCCCAGACTCCCTCTGGTCTGCCATAGTGTAAGTGTCGTAAAATGGGCACTGTTTATAGGAGAGTCATCAAACATTTCTCTTGGCAAAAATATTGCATGATTTTTCCACGCCTTCATTGCACTTTACTTTTAATGTTAGGTTTTATGAAAACTTTAAAAAAAAAAAAAAAAAAAAAAAAAATTGTTTGCATTTGCAACCATTTTTATTTTTTGTATTTTTATGGTAAAGATTATTACTATTTGTATTATTATTTATTGGTAGATGGGCTGGAAGCCAGTCTGAATTGACTGATGGGCCGGTTCTGGCCCAGGGCCGCCAGTTGAGTAGCCCTGCACTAAATGCTACCAGGACAGCTCGATTGTTTAAGTCTATGGACTCTAAGAATGAGTGAATACAACTCTTCTAAACAACATTTCCTCATTTGGTATTTTGTGGAAGGTGCAGAGAGTACTGTCCAACATGCTTGTCCTAAATCTCCCACAGGTCTGGATTGAAGTCTGGTGAATGTTAACCTGTGATATGATGAGTCACATAATTGTCATAATTATCAAACTAGTGACCCCTTGTGTCCTAGGTATTCAGGCATTGTCAACCTGGATAGAAACGTCTCATCATAGAATAAAAGTGATCACTCATAATTTTGTATTGATTTGTTTACTTCAAACATCAAGAGACCTATCGGATGAAAGTCAAAAATAAAGGAGAAATTAGGAGGTCCATAAACAAGTGTAGTGGTAAATTGTGATCTGAAAACACTAGTGCTTACTCGGTGTCACCAGCAAACATTTATTGAAATCAGGTAAAAGATATAATAAAATAAATTCCGCTTGATGCCACAGGCCAAGCTTATATTCATACCCAATACCTATGTTTCCATGTCCATGATTGTTTGTAAGGTCAGAACTAAATAATGATAGGCATGTATTTCTACAATTTGTAAATACATACTGGATTTATAGCAAGTCAGAGTATCACACCAACAAACTCTAGGAACTGGAACTAAAGTATTACAGTGGGCAGCTAGTTTTCTGATATGATACTCTCAAATCATTTTTTTTTCAAGATTGCAAGAGCCAGAGAGCATCTCCTCATCAAAGAGCAAAGAGAGAATATGACTAAAAAGTTAACTAATGAAGCCAAAGTATATACAAGGTCTGAACTACAAGTGTGTTATTTTTTAACAAAACAAAAAAAATTCCTCCTTTCCAAACAGTTTCTGAGTTGGAAACGCTTCCCAGTCTTTGCCATTGTCCCACAGTAGATCCCAGGTGCAGGGCAGACGGGTAGCTGGTTTATCAGAGGCATGCCATTCATCCACATCCAGTGTCCTGCCAGGAAACGTAGACCTATCCACACCTCATCTGTCTGAGCATCCTGGACCAGTCTTTTGGGGTAGTGGTTGGCAGCTTCCCAATCAAAGTATGGGAGATCGTAAAGTGGATTAAAGTCAATGCTACTTGATCCAGGGTCCATGTCCAGTGTCCTGCAGTGTTGCAAAGCCTCCTCCCATGTCTTGCGCTCTTTCACCAAGATCAGATCATCTTCATAGCACAGAAATGGAAACTTCTCAGTGCAGTCTATATCAAGCCACTCTTTACTTACCATAACAACACATTTTTCAGTAATCGTGTTAGGTTCACCTGCACGCCACTTTGTGAGGGTGACTGCCCGTCCATCAGACCAATGCCAGCCATCAAGATCATTTTCATCTCTTTGAAGACCAATCCAGGACTGGCAGCTCAAACCACACTTGTCCCATGCTGCATTTAATTCCGGATTGTTGTTAATAGTGGCCAGGTCTGTATGGTGCTCTCTGCAGTAGGCTTGGGCATAAGACCAGGTTGTTTGGTTCGACAGATAGACATACCTTCTGTACTTCTGTAATTGATATGAGGGCTGAACAAGCAGAGAGAAGGTTAAGATGAAGACAGTGATGAAGATGCAGCTGCTGTTCTTCTTCAACATGACTCCTCAGAAGTGACTTGACTTTTCTTATAGCAGCTTTGACGTGCAGCTTGAGGCAACTGCTGTTCTCTCTGTTCAACAACCCAGTTTAAATTCCTATTTTAAAAAAATAAAAAAGAGAAACATCTTAGTGGGTTGCGCCAACTTAACTGACCAATCATCGCACCAACCAATTATGTCACTCTCATAATGTGGGATGGCACCAGAACACCCACAACGCACACATGCTCACCAAATGGAGGAAATTTAGATATTGTTGGGGTTAGGAGCCACTAAATCTTACCCATCACACTTAAACTATTAAGCATTAAAATAATATAGTATAGTGTTACAGAGGAACTATGCAGAATTTGTAGCCTTACAATGCTACATTTTTACTTTAATTAAATAGCTTTGGAGTAATTGTGATGGCTTAATAAATGGCTTAACGCAGACATTTTACTACTGCAGACAGCTACAGACATTGAATAAATGTACTGTAGTAAAAATATAAGCCAAATTAGAAGCAACATTCTACTTGAGTAAATGTACATAGATCTGTATACAGGATCGGCATTAGAAATACTCTCATTGCTTCCCTAGCACAAGAAAAAATGATTATTTTTGTCATAAAAAAAAAAAACTCTCCTGTCTTTGACACATCCTAGGCACATGACAGACAGGTAGCACAGACAGATCCTGTTGTAGAATTGTGCTCCTGACATATCAGGAGCCTGAACAACCTGAAACTCAATGGACTGACCCTGCTTCATACTGAGCAAAACATGTTTGCCTCTGAAATGTAGTTGAGACATATTACAGTGAGGTGTTGTACCTGAGTAAATGTGAACTATCACAGTGTTAACCACTGTCTTCTGTCTAATTTGTTTGGTAAATCAAGAAACCAGGCAAATTAGCTCTTCCTGATATTCAAATATTTTTTATGCACTAAAGACTGCATGGCATTATCGTAATGGTCAAGGTCAAACAGGACACTAAAAAGAACCCACTTACTTTTCCTTGAATCCCTGCATACGGTGTTTACATCTTGTTTCCTAATACTGTAAGGCCTTTGGGCCAGTTTGTCTTTACAGAGGGCAGTAACAGTGACTCAGAAATAAAGAGCTTATATTAGAAGGATCAGAAACACTGGGAATTTTAAGCTTTCAGATGAAACGCATCAGTACATCGATTAAAGCACATATTCTTTCTAGGTCTGAAAAGTGCTGGAAATATTTAGGATAATATTTGTACATACAGCTCAAACAATATATCATATGTCTCATCATTTCTGTACTTAAAGCAGAAGTAAGCGATCCGGTCATTTTGGCTAACTTCGTTAGTTAGCAGCCCCCGCCCTCGTCATGGATCTATTGGTCCTCGTCCCTACGTCACCACATTCACGCGCATCCCTTGGCTGCACACACAGCCCTTCATGCCGTTCTCTCTCCTCATTGGATAAAGCTTGTAGGATACAAGGAAGTATACAAGACGTTTTCTCCTCGGCTTACAGCAGAGCGAGAGACTGACAGACCCGTGTTTTGGACCAAACACTGTGTACTAATGTAAGTGATTGCCGTCGGAAGATATAACTATTTAAGACTTATATTAACACACATATTCCGCTTACTTCTGCTTTAATTTACTTTACAGTTACATCATTGTGAAAAGAAAAGTTGCCGTAACAGCTTTATTCAGTGATTCTTCAAGTCTCTGGATTCTAAGAGGTGAACACCACTCTTCTAAACGTCATTCCCTCATTTGGTGTTTTGATGAAGGTGGTAGGAGAGTACTGTCAAACAGGCTTGTCCTAAATCTACAAAAGGTGTGGATTGAAGTCTGGTGATTGTTAACTTGTTATACTAATGGTTCACATCACATTTTCATATTCATCAAACTGCTCAGTGACCCCTTGTGCCCTAGGTATTCAGGCATGATGGAAATGCCTCATCATAGAGTAAAGGTGATCACTCATAATTTTGCATTGATTTGTAAAAGATATTTGAAATAAATTATGTTTGATGCAAAGTCAGATTATAACACCAACAAACTATGGAAACTACCACTGTTACAGTGGTTGAGCTTGTTTTCTTCAATCTTAAATCTACAATTTTGGTCAGGATTGTAAATACAGAGCTCCTAATCTAAGTGTGAATACATAAAATACCTCAAACATGCACTAATGAAACATACAAGCTCTGAACAATAAGGATGCTCGTTCTTAACTGCACAAAAGAAAATCATTCTCTCCAAACAGTTGCTATGTTGGACAAACTTGTCTGTCTTTGATATTGTTCCACAGTGTAACCAAGGGAGTAGGTCAGATGGGTAGATCGTTTTTCAGAGGCTCCTGCACAGGCATCCCATTCACCCACAGCCAGTGTCCTGCCAGGAAATGCAGACCTATCCAAGCCTTGTCTATCTGAGCCTCTTTGACCAGGTTTATTTGATATTACTGTAGTTGTTACCAACTAAAGAAATGCTTGGGATATCATAGAGGGGATCAAAGTCGATGTTATCAGATCCAGGGTCCATGCCAAGAATCCTGCAGTGTTGCAAAGCCTCCTCCCATGTCTTGTTTCATATGAAATTCTTGCTGTTTCTTGAAAGTGGCCAGGTCTGTGGTGTTCTCTGCAGTAGGTTTGGCCATCAGACCAGGTCATCTGGTTTAGCACATGAACATACCTTCTGTCTTGATGAGAGGGCTGCACAAACAGAGCGAGGTTAAAGATGAAGTTGAGAATGAGGATGAAAAGGTTACTGAAGCTGCTCTTCTTCAACATTGCTTCTAAGAGGTGACTTGATAGAGGTGACTTGACTTTTCTGTATAGTAGCTTTTACTTGCAGCTTCAGGAGTTCTGCTGTTTTCTCTGGTTAACATCCCAGTTTATATACATAAAATAAAAATAAAAAATTGAATATCTCAGTGGGTTGTGTACCCTGCCAGTTTAACATGTTATGTTACTCATATGAATATAAGCTAACACTGGAGAACATAAGACACAAAGGTTCACCCATCAGTCTCTTCTATGCTCACTCCATACTATAAAAATGAAGCTTTGCGCAAGTTCATGCAGGACACAGAAGTCATAAGCCCCAGCTGACAGCCAGCCGATTAGTCTCCATCCAATCATATTCATTTTTCCACAATAGACAGTCTATTTAAATCTAGGCTGTCCCACTGATCTCCCCTCCAACACCGCTGCATTCACAAAACTAAACTGCTGCTGTCAAAACTTGCTTCTGCCACCCCAGTATCCACCTTCTCAGTGTCTCAGAATCCAAATGGCTCCCATGTCTTCTCAGTGCCTCGATTCCACTCCGGGGGTTATTTATTGCGCTCTCTGGAGTGACATAGCATGCGCTTGTCAAATCCAGGGAGCTACGGGAGTGGAGCCCTCAGTGCCAAGTCTAACTGTACACCATTTGTTGCAATAAATGGTTTTAATAAACAATGAGAGTGTTCCTGAATGAAGTATACTGGATTTTATCATTTTAGTTCAGTGAACAGGAACAGTGCATATTAACCATATACCATATACCCAGAAGGCATTACTGCAGAGTTTCACCATCAAGGAATACGTACAACAAAGTGATGCTTAGAGTTGAATGCCTATAGATTCGTCAAAGTGACATACGTACATTTGTATAAGTAGGTTTTTAATTAGGAATTAGGAATTAGGAATACTCTAGGTGCTTACTGTAACAAGGCAAAACAACTCCTTTCCAATTGGTCACTGAGCTGAAAAAACTCTCCTGTCTTTGAAACTGTCCCACAGTGGAAACCCAGGCACATGACAGGCAGGTAGGTCCTTGCTGAGAGATCCTGTTATGGGATTGTCCTACTCAAGTATCAGTCAGTATGTTTACATGACACTTGAAAAAATGAATTATTGCCTTAATCCGACTATAACTGGACAACTAAAGTGCATGTAAACACCTTAGTCTGACTGAAATCGGAGTTGGAGAACTCCGATTAAGACACCCAGATAATGCGATTGGAATTCGATTTTCTCCGTCATGTATACACCTTAGTCGGAGTATAACTGGACAATGCATGTGCGCATGCTCCACAACAGTAGAGACAGCACCAAGTGGAGCAGAGAAGCCGCCCGAACCCCGCAAAATAAAGAAAAAAACCCAAACAACAGCGCTGATTCAATGCATTTCACACAGCGCGACCAGCAAGAGTGTTTCCGGATCTTATTCTCAGCGTGAAACCGGCCCAGACTGGCGCGTCTGGTCGGGAACTGCAGTTGAGAATTTATTATTAAGCTTACTAAGTTGTTTATATTCAGTTTTTTACGAGGTGACAGAAAAGTCAACAGGACAAGGGGCGTATTAACCCGCTGAAACAACGGGTGACACCGCATGAGGGCGCGGGCCCCGTCAGTTATTCGATTTTCTCAGTTGCATGTTAATTGAGACAAGGACAGAAGTCCGACTTGACGCCAAAATCGAATTCTGAGCATAGCTTGATTAAGCTCTGCATGTAAACGTACTGACTGGAGCCTGAAATTTACTTGAGGTCTAGTGTCACTCCATGGGCTGATCCAGTTCACACTGACACACACAGTGTCATTTGCCTCTGGATTATAGTAAAGCAAAATTTGAAGTGGCATTCTGCCCTAGTGAAATGTACAGCTGCAGTATGCTGCCAGCTTTCTTTTGTCTAATTTGTTTGGCAAATCAGGACAACAGGCAAATAACCTCCTTAATCATATCCTTGTATTCAAATATTGTTTGTGTTATTGAATCTGCAAGCCACTATGATCATGTTCAAGGTCAGACACAGCTGTAAATAAAATAAATAAAACACTCACTTGTTTAGGTGATTGCAGCTAAGGTCCTAAACAGTTTAGACCACAAGCCAGTCCAGGGCCAGACCTTCCTTTATGGTGGCCAGTAAAAATAAATCTAAACGACACTGGAATTAGTAAACCTTTGGATGTGCAAGCAGCAGGCGCCCTGCATATTTTTACAGACACATACACAAATCAGATAGTCAACAAGTGGCAACTAGTCACAACTACAAACAATTAATGCAAAATTGGAGAAAATCCAGATTATTCCACAGTGTCCATATAGACAGCATAGGCCAGCAGTATATTACATGACATTTTTTTCTGCTAGAGAAATGGTAAATGGTATAGCGGGGGGTGTTCAACAGTCTGACTGCTTAGGGGTAGAGGCTATTGGCCAGTCTGCTGGTTCTTCCCCTGATGGACCAGTATCTTCTCCCAGAGGATATTATTCACCCGCTGCAGACAGTTGGAGGTAAAAACTGTGGAGATCTCTGGGAGGCTGATCCCAATGATCCTCCTTGCAGCGATGAAGGGTATTTGTTATCCCTGTCAAACCGAGTATAAAGATGTTCAGCTCCTTGGCTAAGGTGTTGACAGTGGGAGCTACTCCCTTGCAGTTCACATTTGCCCTGTTGAGGAGTTTGAAAAGTTGTTGAAGTGAGCTTCAATGCAGCTTTTATATTATTTTTATTTGGCAGATCTAATGCCCTTCCTCAATGCTGTTCTGGCTGCACTACATGCATCAGTGTCCCCAGATGTACAGTATATGCTGCATCTCTAGCTTTACATAATGACTCTGCTTCCAAGATGTAACAGTGTCCACACAAAAGTTGATGTAATCCAGAACTGTGACTGTGTAATCATCCAGACACCCCTATGTCTGCATCTCCAGGTCTCCGAAAATTCCCCAATCAGTGGTGTGGAAGCTGTCCTGTAGCCTATAGGGATGGCATCCTCTGGCCATGTCCTGACAGACCTGACTTCGGATCTGGTGGATCTGGTTTTTGGTGTATACCAGGGATGTAAGAAGAGAGACTCAGCTGGGGATAAGGCTGGGCTCTGTATGCATACACTATATTAGTATACACCTGATCAAGTATATTGTCCCCTCTGGTTGCACATCTCATATTACGATGGAAACTGTGAATTACCGCCATTAAGTCAGCGTGATTAAAGTCCCCTGCTGCAATAAAGGTACAGTCATGATGTGCAACCAGGCATTTGTCTACGCTGTCACAGAGCCTTGTTCGTGCTAACTTATCATTGGCATTGGGAGGGATGTAAACAGCGCAAATGTAAACAGCAGTGAACTCTCTGGGTAGGTGAAACGGTCTGCATTTAAGCAGCAAAAATTCCACGTCTGGGCAACAATGTTTCTCGACTACAGTGGTGTTTGTCATTGATGTGAATGCACAGCCCACCGCCAATCTTCTTACCTGAATCTGCGGTCCTGTCGGCTCAGTAGGTAGTACGGCCAGCTAACTCAATAGCCGCCACTGGGGTCATGCTATCCTGCCAGGTTTCCGTGAAGATCAAGCTGCTGCAGTTGTCTATGTGTCTCTGTGTCACCGGTCGCAGTTGTATTTCCTCCATCTTGTTCTGGATCGAACGGGCGTTTGAGAGGAAGATGGTGGGAAGCGAGGTTTAACAGGCTAGCTCTTAGCCTGGTCCACCTGCCGCCGCGCTTGCCGGCGCTCACAGCTTCTCCTTTTCCTCCAGCTTGCAGCCTCAGGAGTCCCGGGTGGTGATGGTGCTGGTCTAGCGATCTCGTAAGGGATAGAGACATCCACTGGAAGATGATGTAGAACTCCGTGGTTTAGTTGGAGGAGTTCGTAGCGGCTGTATCTGCGTGTCTCGATTTGAAAACTGAGTGAAAATAAACAAAGTGCTACCAAAACAAAGAAAAAGTTATGCAAGCTGCGAGGGCTCCAAGCTGCTGCGACTATGCGTGCCGCCATCTTCCTGTTAACGAACTGCTCAGAGAAAAGATCATGTCCATTAGTGGACTTGGCGGCAGATACTGCAGGTGTATGGTATATTTCGTCAGGGCGTCATTCCATCTTGTCCCTGTTCAACCCAAGTGATTCATGAAAAGGATCTTAAGGTGCAGCTGATGACAGAGCGTGCATTGCTCACTGGGATGGTTTGCAGCTCAAGTGTGAAGCTGCAGAGAGGAAAATCAGCATCTCCAAGTCTGAGGCCATAGCTTGCAGGTAGAGATGAGGACTGTTCCCTCCAGGCTGGGGGTGGTTTGCTGCTTCAAGTGAAAAAGTTCAAGTAGCTCAGGTTTTTGTTCATGAGCGAGGTTAAGATGGAGCATGAAATCAACATATAGATTGGTGCAGTGTTAACAGTAATGTACACCAAACTGTTGTGGTGAAGAGGGAAGTGAGCAAGAAGTCAACAGACTCTATTTACCAGTCAATTTCCAATCCAACCTCATATGGTCATGAGCTCTGGGTACTGATCAAAAGACTGAGATTGCAGGTGGTGGCTGAAATGGCCTTCTTCCATTATCCATTATCCATTTCCATTATCTGTCATCCTTGGAGCTACAGTGAGCAACAAAGGCATCAGACACAACTCAGAGTAGAGACACTGCGCCTTCAAATCAAAAGGTGAAGTTGTTTGGGCATCTGATGAGGATACCCTCAACTGTGAGGAGACCCTGGGGCAGACCCAGAAATTGCTGGGGGATTATAAATTACCTCTGGCCTGGGTATGCCTTAGGATCCCCCAGGAGGAGCTGGGATGCATTGGCAGGCAGAGGGATGTCTGGAACAAGTTTTACTTCCCAAGAACTGGTTTCTTTCTTCTTCCATAGCATTGAAGTGTAATTGGTAGCACAGTATGAGCACTAGGCCTGCAAACTTTCTGTATGGAATTGCATGGTATTTTCTCACACAGTCTTAAGTCCAGTATAGCAAAGATGGATTAATGGATTGTTGGAAACTCAACTCAACACTCACTCAAAAATGTTAGCTTATAACATCAACTAGCCAATTAGCCATTATATGCCTGCCACAGTTATCAAACTATAAGTGTATACTAACCCTAACCTTAACTGTTGTCAACTAGTTTAATTCAAGGTTAAATGTTAACGCCAGTCAGATCTGTATTAAAGTGTAATGGATTTTGAATTTCATTGTAATGGAAAATAAAATGTGTCAGTGTCAATTGTGAGAGCTGTTTTGATTGGCAATGATTTCCTCACTGTGGTACATGAGCACAGAGTAAATGATGGCCTGCAGAGAAGGAAATGAAGGAAATGCTGGTACCTTAATTTACTTAATGCCATGAGATGAGAGCTTTTGATAATATTTTCCCTTGCAAAACTGGCCTGTATCTGAAGTTGCTGCTCATTTTAACAACACGTAGGCAAATGCCTGCTTTACATCAGCAATCAAGTGATATTTTCAGTTCCTGCACATTCACAAACATCCTGTACCCTGTAGATACAAATTGCTTTTCCAATTGACAAGCATTTCATCACACTGATTCCTAGATGATGTGAGAAGATGAGCAGTGGGAGTCAGGATGAACAAAAACCACCCCTAACATGGACTGAGTGTATTTCTGTGATCAAGTAGTGACTGTCACAACAATATATGAAACTAATGACAATGTTGGGTAGATAAAGTTGTTAGTCTCTCAACCCTCAAGACACCGACACTCTGTTGTTATTAAAATAAGGCTGTGGTCAAATTATGATTTGTGGACTTTCAGATGAGTCACAAAAAAACTTTTAAAAAACTGCATCATGAAGGAACTAAGAAACAGTATAGACAGTGAAGCAATACAGAGATGAGGTCATGTTCTGTGTTTTGTCTGTACAACACAGGTTTTCTAATACACAGCCCTGGACAGCAATATAAAGCACAAGAGTTTTCACAAATGACCTTTCCCTTCACTTTGCCTCCAATTTAAAGAGTCTAATTTTATAGTTTCAAATTTGACACACTTTAAAGAGACAGTAAAATGTGTCATTTTGTCTTATGCAGACAATTATTTTGCAAAACTGTTGAAGCTGACAAAGAAATACAATGGAATAAAACTTGGAGGAAATTCTTAAATAAAATAGTTGAATGTTTCTGATTATGTTATATCTGTGAACACTGGACTTGCCATAAGGAAACCAGTGTCCAACAGTTAAGTCTAGCCTTGAGTAGGAGCAATGGACCAAACACTGGTTTAGCATAATTTCCATTTTAACTAATTAGTCGAGCGATGGCATCTGCTCTAGCCAGGTTGGCAAGCCTGAACATGTTTGATGAGCAGAATGGACTAAATGACATCCAGCACAAAAGCAGTAATTAATCTTAAGGCATAAAGCAAGAAACATTACAAGTATTAAACCTAACACTAACAGACTATCTGTTACAATGGTGTAGCCCTTGGGAAATTGAATTATTGTAAACAATCATGTCTTAGAAGACTCATAAATTACATGTGACATTTAATAAGGGAGTGCAGAACATTGAGGAATATATACTGTCTACAGATTTACTGTAAGTATGATTAGGAAAAAATAACTATACATTCAATACATGTATGATGTTATCATGCTATCATGTCAATAATGTGACATACTTAATTTATTTTTGCTGTTATTTTGATGTTTATCCGTCACGTTTTATCTGCATCTAATCTTTTGGGTAACACTTTATTTTAAGGGGTCCTTGTTCCTGTGTATCTACCTAATTAATTACAGTGTAATTACCTATGTAACCGTATGTAATAACATGTACTTACATTGTAAATACATAGTGTATTTTGGTGTACTTACAGGTCCTTGTTACACTTGTAATAAGAAATGCTTGTGCAAAGAGAGAGGCCACTTTGGCATTTCTTATTACAAGTGTAACAAGGACCTGTAAGTACACCAAAATACACTATGCATTTACAATGTAAGTACATGTTATTACATACGGTTACATAGGTAATTACACTGTAATTAATTAGGTAGATACACAGGAACAAGGACCCCTTAAAATAAAGTGTTACCATCTTTTGTATATTTAGTTTGTTGAAATAACATGTCATTATTACTTATAGATATTGTAATAACTTACTACAGATGATAAACATTTATATTAAGGTCAATGGAAAAACTGTGCCAACATATCATTTTTTATTTTACACTATGAATTATAATGAGATGATTACCGGAGTAAATACAATGTTGTGGGTGAAAAAGAGTCACCACACTAAGGATCTTGAAGTCAACGTCTCTTTATTCAGGCAGTGCACAGAAACTCCCATCACAGAGTTATGGTAGAGGAGCTCCCCGAACAGAGAAAGTCATCAGTATTTAAGAACAATGCAGAGTAGGATAAGACACGTCATACTGCCTAGCAACAGCCATGTTATCTCTTATGTTGCAAGAAAGATGTTTTCAAAACCTTCCTCTCAGAGCTGTTTGCATAAGGCCACTTTGAAAATTAAAACTGGACTGAGACTTCTCACGCAACTTTCCTGCAAAACAGCTCACATAATCAACAAGGTTAAATGAACACTCAGTATTTTTCCATCAATTGTCATTCCAGATTTATCAGGCCAACAAACCTGACAGCAGCCCACCAGCAGCCTTTTCGTTGGCCGAGAAGAGACATGATCACTTATGAAGTGTGAGGACATTTTGGCACCAGCTAATTAATTGTAATAAGGCTGGCTGGCACATACGTTGGCAATGACAGCCATGGGGTGAGAGGCGAGAGCTCAGCTTCCCTTCTAAAGCCAGTGTGGAGTTTGAGCCGTCAGGCCGCTGTGCTCCAGAGACTTGCTCTGGCACTCACCTAGATACACATCTGCTCTGATTAATCGCCTGCTTCGCCCAGTGCATACATTTCATTATCAGTTTTAAGTGGGTGAAAACAAGAAGGATCAGGGCATCGAGCAGGGCTGTGAAGAGAGGAAAGATGAAAGAGAGAGAAATAGGAATGGAATGTAGTGGGTGTGGAAAAAAGTGGATTTCTAATAGCTCTCCTCATTTTCCTCTCAGTAACATTAAATAATGTTTGACCTTTATCAACCTCTATTGACAATCAGTTGCAACTGCAATCTGCTCATACACAAGTCCATTTACCTTTTATCCTTTTATCTCCTTGAGCTACAATTGTTTGCTATTACTAAAATAATCAATGGATGGAAAACAAAACAAAAAGTCAAGTAAAGAGGTAATGTGCAAAATTGCATAATGCTACTCTGTCTTGTGGAGTTTCCAGTTTTTGAAATCTTGGGAGGGAGGTTGCTTAGCACCTGGCTGAGTAAAAGTAGTGTCTGATCCACTTCAGTTAAAACCCCTATAATGTCCCCACAGGTGTACTCACAGCTCAGGGTTAAGAGCCTTGCTCAAGGGTAACTTGACAAAAAGTGTAAGCAGTTTAGATGAGGGGAACTTTACCTTCCATCACATACCTGATGAAGAATGAACTCTTACTCAGGCTACAGCCAAAGGTAATTTACAAAGGTTCTCTTGTCCACCAGATATGTAATTGATTTTATGATTGTTCATGTCTTTCAAGAGCAAAGCTCCTCTGAGTTTGGTTTCAAAATGTAAGAACTCAAAGGAGCATGGTGAGAACCTCTCGCTCTCAGACTTTAAGCTATCTGGCAAGCCATTTCACATATTCAACATAGAGCAACACTGCCACCCCCTGGTAGACTCTGTTCATTACTCTGACGTTTACCCGCAAAGACTGTGCTGCAGAGGGCACCAAACTTTTAAGAAAGAAGAGAGTTATGAAGGTCTAGTGTTCAGCCCTCCATAGCTCTGGAACTAAAAATGAAATGGGTCAAGGAGATTTAGATCTGGGCCATTATTGTCAAAGAGAACAATGAGCATAGACTTGGGAATAATTGGTGGAAAAGGGTAAGCATTTGTCATGTTAGTTCAGAGTGGGTTCTGGGCATATCTAATATGGCTTCACAGAATTTACAATTTTGCTTTACTACAGCCAAAACCATATCTGCTATTCTTTTTTTTCTTTTTTTGTAAGTATATTTTCGGGGCTTTTTTGCCTTTAATGTACAGGACAGTTGAGAGAGAGACAGGAAATGGGAGGCAGAGTGGGGGGAATGACACGCAGGATAGGGCCGCTCGACACAGGATTTGAACCGGAGCCGCCTGCAGTGAGGACTATTGGGGCGGGTGCTCTACCAATGGAGCTAAACACCGCCCCATATTTGCTATTCTAAATTATAATTTTGTGCCAGTCGCTTGATGTTTCTCCAATGAAAAACATCACTGATTTACAGTGACAACAGTGATGCCAATGTGTGTGCGTATGTGTTGTGTTGTGTGTTTTTGCTGTTGTTGTTTTTACACTGGGAAATGGTTCTCAGTGTATCAGAGCAAACCAGCAAACCTGATTAATGATATTAGTAACCTCCTTATTCAGTCACTCTGAGCTTGGACCTCCAGAACCAAAGCATCCGTTTCCTCCTGGGAGAGGTTTGGTCTGGCGTCACTGTCTCCTTTGTCCATGTCGAAATATAAAATGACAAAATTGCCGGTGAGGAGAGGAGCTCATTTGATTGGTGAAGATCTGAATGTGTTAATCCCACTCCACACTCTTCTCTCCTCCCTCTTTCCCACTTGCGCCGGTAGGAGGGACGGGAGGAGTACCTGCGCCGTGCACAAAACTTGCAAAGTGCGCCCGGACCCCACGTGCCTGATGCAGTGAACAGCCTAAACATACGCACTAAATAGACTCTACTCAGTCAACTTACATGACAAAGAGTTATCTGACCTACCTAATACCCACAACCAACTGCACTTTTCACATGATAGCTAATTATTAAGTCTGGACTAAAGTGGTTGACACCTGGACTGACCAACAGTAATCATAGTCATCTAATAAAACTGTCCACTTGTTGTACAGTCAAGTTCAAATGAATTAAAATGAAACCAAAAATGATTATTTGTGTAGGACAGAACTTAAAGACACTCCCTGTGATTCAGGAGTTCAGGCAGGGTAAACAGACACAGTTGATCACAGATCATTCCTCTGTATCTTCTGTCTGCCCGTCTACATGCTTGGTTATTTGTCAGTCTGTCTTCATCTATGTCTTTATGTTACTTTCTTGGATCCCAGACAGCCACACACACGCACAGCGCTTCTTTTCACAACAGATAAAACTCTAAATTGATTAGGAGTCACTGAATGAACTTGCTTAAGGAAACCCATTAACCAGAGTCTGGCAAGCAGTTTGGCCTTATTGGGGGAGCTTGTCCAGAGGTAGAAACAAATTTTATGTTTGAGTTAAACCTCACTGATCAAAGCCCAAGAGCTTCATATTTCTGCCTGTCTGTCCACATAGCAGACATAGTAAACAGACTGTACCCCAGAGGAAAAGGTAAGAGTTTACTTTAGAGAGTAGGTTAGAATTAGACAAATGAGGGATTCACTAATTAATTCATACCATCTCATGAATTAATCAATAAATCAAAATTAAAAAAAGAGGGGATCTTAAATTTCAGAACCCTAAAATACCACAATTTAGGGCCTCTTCTATCACTTGTGTGCGGTGAAGACCGCAAACATCCATTAATACTTAACACACTAATTCAGATAATATCACCAATTTGTAGAGTGAAATATTGGCAGCAAACAAGTTGTAAAAACCAGAATGATGAATACATGAAAGCAGTAAGAAGTACTTCTTCATAGCAGACATTTTGACAGGTCATAGTACAAAAGTGCTGCTTTATTTATTTAACACGAATATCAGTTGCACTGCATTTTGATGTGCAGAGGCTTTACCAGTCCCATACCTGTCAATGTGCACACTGCTTCACTGACTTTGCTGACTGGCCTAAATGCAACAGAGACACTGTTTAAAGGTAATAATTACACCTGTGCTGTCCCAACAATGATGAGTTGAAGTGTCTTCCTTGAAAAAGGTCTGCATTGTGCAGAGAAAGCTTTGTCTGCCGTGTTAGATTAACCTGTTGACCTGTTCATATAATGTGTCATGATATGCCACCAGTGTGAAAAGTCTACTGTATTTAGGTCTATGTAGGGTTGTGAGGGGGCTGTACACCCTAGACAGTGGCTAACTTTACAACTTGTCTTTGCTTGTGCTATCGTTATATTTAAATATTTTATTAATCTGTAATTACCAAGTGAAGTCTATAGTCACAGTGGTTGCTGTTTACCTCAAATGTTGTTAACTTTGCTTAGACTAATGGAGCTATTTGCAAGTTATGCTATGCTGCTGTTGTTAGCATTAACACATTCCAGCAGCATTGATGCATACTCATCCATTTACATACCAAGAACTTTCTGCAGTGGCGGAAAGCAACAGCAATGTTAACTGCCTTCAATATGTCTTTTCTTCTAATGAAATGTTTATCATTTAGCCCTTACCCATCATGTCATTTTCCAACAGTGCCCAATTTTAGCCTTGCCAATTTCTGCCTACATTCTGTCCTGTAGACACCTCAGAGAGGCTTTTATAACCTCTTTTCAAGCTCTCAAAACTAATATCAAGTCATATTTGCCACTATTTACATTTTGTTCCATTGATGTACAGTACAGGCCAAAAGTTTGGACACACCTTCTCATTCAATGTGTTTCCTTTATTCTCAGTGAAGGCACCAAAACTATGAATGAACACATGTGGAATTAACAAAAAAGTGTGAAATAACTGAAAACACGTCTTTTCTTCTTTGTCTTCTCTTTCTTCTTTTCTTCTTCCTCTCCTTCTTCCTCCTCCTCCTCTATCTCTGCCCCCACCAATTCTAGTTTCTTCAAAGTAGCCACCCTTTGCTCTGATTACTGCTTTGCACACTCTTGGCATTCTCTTGATGAGCTTCAAGAGGTGAACCTGACCTGAAAATGGTTTTCACTTCACAGGTATGCCTTGTCAGGGTTCATTAGTGGAATTTCAGTGAGAATCTACAATGTAAATAGTCATGAAAATAAAGGAAATGCATTGAGTGTGTCCAAACTTTTGGCCTGTACTGTATACAGACCTTTTATAGAGAGGATATTTTGACATGTCACACCACGGAGCACACACAGAGCAATTGCTAGTGTTATTAGTAACATTGTGATGACAACCCAATTGTCTGCTGCAAAATTTTGTCATGTGCGTATCAGGGAAGGTCAGGTGTAATTAATAAAATTGACGATGGCTGCATCTCATTTCGGTTGGCCAGTTCCAGTTTCCCATATTAGGTAAGCTGGCACACAGAGCACTGGCTGGCACTGAGACATCATTACTTATACACCTGCTCATTTCCTGCTATGACAAGTCTTAAAGGAACAGTCAGCATTTGGGGAAATACACTTTCTTGCCAAGTGTTAAACAAGATCAATACTGTTCCCATAACTGCTCATTAAATATGAAGCTACAGCCAGGAGACGGTGAGGCTGGTGGAGCAGCAACTTCCTGTATTAATTAGTCAGCTTTAGAGGTGCTGGATGGCAGATTTTGTTACATTTGAACTCTCTCAAAATAAGATAATAAGCATATTTCACAAAATAGTCAACAAACTCCAGAGATAAGAAAATGTACATAGGCATTAAATATTCCTTTTGTTTTCCAGTTTTTCCTCCTGCTAGTTTGAGAAGACAATTCAGGAGACTGTGAACTGCATGCACACAAACACTAATCCAGTACACCACTGCCAGGCTGGTGGTTGAAACCTTGTTGCCTACAGTACTACGACACTACGACAATCCCAAGCTGTTGTGAGGTGATATCACTTTACTTCCCTCTGTGGTTACACGCTATTTGTTGTTATGGATACTGATACACTCATCCAAATGTACTGCATTAGGCCAACCTCCAACTATGCCCCATATATCTGCATGGGTTTATGTCTATACTCCTCAGATAGGTCCCTTTAGAGCTGAAATAGCCTCCGGTGACATATACACAACCCAGCATGGCCACCGCCCTGTACTCTATCCTCTCTGTCATGCTGGCAAGCGAGACCCATTCCTCTGTGTGTGGGTCAGAGCATTCAGCAAGGGTGGTCTGGCCCCCTACCAGGGGCAGGCTGATGTTCAGGAACACCAGACACATCCCATACTCTGCAGGGAGCAATGACATGACAATAACTAGGTTTCAATCCAAGCATTTTTATTCATCTATCCATTGTCTATTCTGTTTATCTGTTTATGGGCATGGGAGGGGGGGGCGGCGGCTGGAGCTAATCCCAGCTGACATAGGGTGAGGGTTAGAGTTAGGGGTACACCCTGGAGAGGTCGCCACTCTATTGCAGGGCTAGCATACTTAGACAAATGACACACACACACACACACATTCACACCTACAGGCAATATAGAGCTGCCTATCAACCTTGTGAGCACATCTTTGGACTGTAGTAGGAAGCTCAAATAGCCAGAGAGAACCCATACAAATTCCATCCAGAAAGGCCCCAGCTAATTTAACCCTTTTTGCAAGTACTACAATCAAGAGCAGTTGCAGTGAAGTGTTAATGAAGCGGTAACATTTCATCTCTGAGAGGTACGCTGTTTTTCTGATCTGATTTGATATCAAGACTACCTGGATAGTGGTTAGGAGATTCCACTTGTTGACCTTATAACACTGGATCTTGTAGTTAAAAATGTTCAAAGCCATACTTGATAATTCAAATCAATTTGTACAGTGTTGGTTCATCAAGGAACCTTACAGGAAAAGGTCAAGATCTTACTACCACTATTAGAGAAATTCAATAGTTCCCACAAACTCACTTTTCACAGGAAGAGACCTCCAGCGGAACCAGGCTCAGAGTCGGCTGCTGTCTGCCTTGTCTGGTTTGAGAGGAAAAAGATGGGACAGGGAAGGAGAGAGGAGGAGAAGGAGATACACAGATATTGTTTCTTATCACAGTCAGTGCTTCTAACACCTGTGAAAACAGACAATATTACATCCATTTGTATAGGAATACATTGGCATTCTGGAAAAATGTGTTTACTTGCCCTCTTAAGATGACAGGATACTGATACCACTACCTGTCTACTCAGGCAGCAGCCAAGCAAGAGCTATGAAAAGGAGCCATGTGTTAGTTTTGTCTGTTGCTGATTGCAGGTGGTGGGATTGCATGTATAGGACAGCAGGTTATAACATGTCCACTGAGCGGCACTATGTCCCTGGGGCTGAGGTGATGGCAGTGGCGAGAAAGGACCTCCTAAACCTCTCAGTCCTGCAGTGCACAGAGCTGCTTCTCTGACCTGCCAGCATATTGTGGAGGGGGCGGTTGGTGCTGTCATTGCTGTGTCCTGCATCTTCGGCTCTGCGTGTCTCTTAACAGCATTCCTCATTGAGTTCAGGCTGTCAAACACAGTCCCAGCTTTTTTGACCAGTTTGTCTAGTCTCCTTGTGTTCAGGTGAGACATGCTGCTTTCCCAGCAGGCAGCACACACCTACAGGCCACTACTGACAGATAAAACATGTGCAGCATTTTACTACAGATGTCAAAGCACCTGAGCCTCCTGAGGGGGAAAAAGTCCTGGCTCTGCCCCTTCCACTAGATGACATCTGTGTTCAGGGATCAGTCCAATGATGTCATATTTTTTGCTTCATTTTATCCGACAGCTTGTTTTTAGTTACTTCAGAGGATTCAGATCCTAAATGCAGGCCTGTAATCTCTTTACATAGTCAGTTGTTTTATTTACATGGTATTTAATATCAGCTTAACTGAAAGTGGTAATATTTTGTGTTAGTACTTTTTTGAAACTTGAAGTTTTTATATCTTTATTCTTATATTTAATAATGTATATGTTAAATTCTGAATACACCTGTAAGTGGCTATTCATTGCTGAATACAGTTTTGCAGTGCAGAGGCCATGTTGTTTCAGTTACTGTTGAGCCAATGTAAAACGATCCAAGTTTTGAAGGCTTATCAGATTCCAAAGCTCTACAAATCTGTTTATAATATGATGAGGGAGGATTTTACAACTCTGGAAAGTTATCAGATTGGCAATGAGTTAATCCACTTTTATCACTGCCAAGGAAACTGGAAATATAAATAATCTCCCAAGAATATGCACAGCCACACAAGGGTGTAAATCTGGTCTCAACATTGGTAGGGACACAACTAACCCCCCATAAGACTGATGAATTGATGATGAATGATGATTGGTTTTATGAGGGCAAATTTTTACAGAGTGAGTAGGATCTTATTAAACTTATTAAACAACTTGTTCTGATGACCTTCAAAGGTCATATTTGCTGAACATCCTCAGGTGAAATTTAATGTTCTTGCCTCCTTATAATCAAAAACTATAATTCATAATGAGGACCTCGCTTGAAACCCTGAAGATGTATCTGCTTCCTTAAAAGCCGACTCTACTTCTCTAACCCTATCCCCACCTAACCCTTCTCTCCTTCTCTGATATAGGCCCCTATTTAAAGTTTTTTTTGCTGCTAGCAACCTTTGGCCAACAGATGTAACAAGCTAGGATTACCATCTAATATGGTTAACTAGCAAATGGTGACATGTCTGCTAGTTGGTTGGTTGGATTACAAACTATAACTGAGGCTCTGGGTAGTGGGGAAAAAAAGCTCCTGGTGTGCAAAACATATTAGCCTGGCCAAAGTGGGAGGTTATGTACAGTATGCTGAGCTGTGCAGGAAATACTAACTTTTTGGCCAATATCCTATGTGCTTTCACTCCAAACATGGTGCAAATAAGTTCAGAAAAATATTGGTAGGGACAAGATTTTTATTGCATTCTTACAAAAGTTTAGCAAGGTTCAACTTTTTGGAACGTGCCCCTGTGTGCTCCTGTTTTGTTTTTTGTTTTCTTTAGCCAGAGGCTTCTGTATTGATGTACCCCTGCTGTGTGGATGGAGTTGGCTTTGCTGCATCTTTCACACAAGGTTAATGTCAGTCTGATGGTGTGAAGGAGTATTGTGGTGTTGCTATTTTAAGTTGAAAGGCACTGCAATAAGCTGTACATGCAATAATCATGGTAATTTTGTATACTTTAGCAATTGGTAGAATGCGTTCACATGCAACCTGGTTGATGTAAATCCATTCACACAGCAGGTCAGTAATTCGATTTTCTCCTAAAACTTGCTTTAAAGGAATGGCTTTTATTAGTTTAACAGTGAGAGAAGTGGTTTTTTTGTCACATGTCCATATTTTACTCAAAATACCAAAATATTAATCTGGTAATCAGACAGCCGTTACTTTACCTGTCTTTTGTCATGCACATCTGCTCTTGCAAAAAGCTTATTGGGAGAATCAGTCATTTTTCTCAGGTTTCTCTAATTCCCTACCTTGATTACAGGAACCAGATTTCTCATTCACATGACATCTGTAACCTTTATGCTGTTTCTTAGAGAGCCATTGGATATTCCATGCAATCTTTGTAGATTCTTAGAAAACTCTACATCAGATTCATCAACGCATTCTTAAGCTGCAGAATTGTTCGCAGCTTTGTTCCTACATTGATGAATGCCATCTCCTCCACAAAGCAAAAATACACAGAAAACATTACAGCAAAAGTACACAGAAATACAGCAAAACTACACTGAATAAATTACAGTAAGTAACGAATAGTATATTACTGGAATGCAGACCTGAGATACGTTTTCAACTGTCTTTTAAAACTATCGACCAACAAAAAGGCGAGCAGCAGCGTTCTGGACTAATCGGAGTCGGACTCGGTCTATAGAAGTTTTATGTAGTCGAGACGTGAGGAGACAAAAGCATGGGTGATCATTTCTAACTCGGAATGGGATATGTGTCTGAGTTTGGAATTGTTTTTGGGGTGGAAAAAACAGCAATGGGTTATATTTTTTACGTGCTCATCAAGAAGCATGGCCTGATCAAAAATAACCCCCAGGTTTTCAAACTGGGGCAGACATTTGAAGAAATAAATAGCTGTCCACTTTAGAGGAAATGTTGTCAGGGGCAACACTAGCACTTCAGTTTTTGCAGCATTCAACTGAAGAGAGTTCCTTGCCATCCATTCCTTAAAGGTACCATCCCAGACGGCACATTTTTGGCAAAATTATAAAAATCTGAGTATATCTGGTAAGTATTAGACAGTAATCGATAATAACATAAGTGATTTGACATATGAGTGACAATTTTTAGTCATCTGTGTAAGGAGCAGGGGCCAAAATTTGGTCTACCAATCAAATCAGTCTCAGTAACTTGGTTGGATTGCCCATCTGTCAGTCAAACTGCCAAATCATGCAACCAAACGTGACACTCTGCAACATGTTGATATTCTGACCTATGACTTCAATAGTTATTACTCAAGTATTACATAACAATTCAGTAGACATGAATCAGACCACAACTACCCTGAATGTGGCCTTAACTTAATGTCAACTACACACCAATAATATTTTGTGACTGTATCCACACACACACACACACACACACACACACTCAGGTTGATGAGGTGAAAACAATACTGGCTGAATACTGGCCCTGCTGTTGAGACTGTAATACTGTAATAAAGGGCCTACTGTGATTTATTATATCCTTGAAAAGAGGATCTAATTAAGAGCCAATATATTTGTATGTGCTCAGCTAATATTTGCAATTTCTTGCAAGAGCCTCATCTTAAATGACTGATCTCAACACAGTGAAACATATCGAATGGCAGAAAAAGCAAAAAAGTTGCTTTGCCTTCACTTTGTTTTGGTTGTGAGGCTCAAAATCTTGACTTTGCAAAAAGAGAGCTGGTCTTTGACTTGCCTGCTGGCAGCCTGTGGGCCTCTCTGTCCAGGGTATGGCATACATGGAGCTGGGAGAATGCCAGCATGCCGAGGCAGTTGTGTACATCCTGCAGCTTTACAGGTCCTCTTCACTGCACCGGACTGCAGCCTTCAGCAAATGCTCGACATTTAGCAGTGTTGTGAAGAGTCTTGAGGTGTATAGCTGCCTTATGGCCTCTTATGGTCTGAAGCTGAAAAGTAGTCCATGGAGAGAGGAGTGGAGAAATGGAGAAGAGAAGTTATTAACTGAACAGTGAAATTAATGTAGGCTAGCTTATATCAAAAAAATATGTCAAAAAAATGAAATGAATCAAATGAACGAAACAAATATAGCATGACTGGAAAACTGTATAATACAGTTATCACTATTTACAGTGTATCACCTGTGCTGTATGGTCACCTTTCTTTTGAGAGGATCTTGACCAGAGTGTGTGTGTTCAGGTCAAGATGTTATGATACTCCCTGTAAGAAAGCAGATTGGGTTCGTTGGTAGAAGAAAAGAAGTGATAGAGACATGTGTTCACATCGGTGTTTACCTCTGAGAGAGCTCCTGGTGATGAGTTTGAATTTAACTCACAAAGACCTTAATACTGACGCTGGCTGTGTAGCAGTAGAAAAACTAACAAATAGCCTCTTACTACATAATCATCCTCTTTACCTGGATCATCCATATTCTCCCCTATGATAATTGTAGGCAACAACATTACCAAATGGCCATGCAGGACACAAAACCATTAAAACACTTGTGATTTATTGATGTTAATCTCTTGATAACTATTTTCCCCTGCCCCTTTCTCCTACTGGGAGGTCAGAGGCCATTCTCTCTCTAAAGGCTAGCACAGCTCAGCAGATGTTTATTAATATGGGTAACATCTGACATGAGCCAAAGCTGTCCACTTGAATGACTGCCTTTTAAATCACCCGACTGTTAAATTTGCAATATGTCCTCCACTGGATGATGAATGCCAACAAGGTGTATACGATCCAACGAGCCACAGCATGTACACAAATACCCCTATGCTCTCATTATTAAATAATGTCTTATTCATATATTTAAGTTCTTTTAAATCAGTCATCCACACAAATCTACATACAAGAATGTCTTCAATATGTGATACTACTTACACAATAGGGCAGATGCTTGATTAGACTGATGCAGATGCACAATGTTAGGTATCAAGCAGATGGTAGTGGAGCATTGAGTACAAGTGCTCTACTTTCTTTAATTAACATAATCCATTCATGATTGCACCATCCTTTCCTTTTTTCTTATACCTACCTGCTAATGTTGTTGGTCCTTTACATTTCCCTGAAGTATGAGCTGTGTTCAGAGTGCCACCTTGTGTCAAGGCAGAAACTGGCAAGAGGAACATTGCAGGGCAATGTTACATTATCATAAAGACCCCAAACAGCCATGTAGCAATGGTTGATGTAAATTTGGATTCTTTTTTTGTAAGTATATTTTTTGGGCTTTTAATGCCTTTAATTGATAGCACAGTCGAGAGAGAGAGACAGAAAATGGGGTTTCACAAGTCACTTTAAAAAATAGAAGAAGGCCACAGGAAGGCCAAGATATATTGATTTGACAAATAGAACAAAAATAATGACAAATCCTTTTGTTAAGCTTAAATTAAGGTTTTATGTCTAATCGTAAACAAGCTATGACTTAATATACCCCTATAGTTGACTTGTTTGTTATTGTAACCAATTCCAATATGCCAGCTGCTCTATAGGGGCACTACTCAGGAGACACTCTCTAGGTGATTACAGAGGGTTGGAAAAAATAACCTTTATGTTGGAGTGTATGTTTGGTGAAATGTATATGTAAGGCACAACACTATTTGGCAGCATTTAATAGTTGATACTTTTTCAGAATAAGTGAGAATATAATACAACCTTTTATTGTTTTTTTGTTTGTTTTTTATGTTACACATTTGTTTAGGAGCTCCAGAACAAAGTGAGCTTACATCTGGGACATGCTCATTCTCTATTGAAATCCTAAACTGTGATTCTTTGGCGCAATTGGAGCCTGAAAATTATTTATAATGTCTCCAGGTGTCTTCCCACCTCTCAACATCAATTGCAACAGATAGCTCCCTTTCCCATGTTAGCTCCTGTAAATGAGCCTCAGAGAATAGCCTAACAGACACTTTTCCAGCTGTTTGGAATAATAATGTGGAAGGAGACCTCTGGGGGTTGTCAATTAATGTTATACTGTGCAATATATAATTCTTATCTACGAATGAAATAAGTCTGGCCTGTGGATACCCCTATTTTTCAATCATTAGTTAAATTGTTATTGCTGTTTTATCAGAAATTAAGTCCTTACATTAATTCTGCTATCCCCCCACTGTCACGCATTTAACCCAGGCTGGAAATCAGGATTGCTCACTGTAGTGAAAACATTTCATTGTTTGAAATGATTGTTACAACTCATTCTAATACTTTTTTAAAGTCTCTGAGAGGAAACTGAGGAGTTGAAAGGGAAGCTTCAACACCCGGCCGGAGAGAGTGTTAGTCTTAAATGTACCTCATACATCACAACTGAGATGTTCTTATATTTAGTAAATCATCTTAAGCTTTGGTCTATGTTCCATAAAATGTAACTAGGTCAGTCAATTAGGCATATCAGAGAATCAAATGGGAATAATTTGGAAAGGTTAAAATAATATGTACACTGAGAAACTATATTATATTCTCTGGGAAACTGCCTGATCTAAGCCTGTTAGTCAAAAGTACCTACCTATAATTGAATTTTCACAACTATGAAGTCTGTTTAAAGAGGAAAAAATAAATAAATGGGCCAATTGTAGTCAGTCAAAGGCTTTTTGGCATCTCTGACTGAACCATCTGCAAAGCCTGAATGACAACGAGAAGAATCTGACATTTCATTTCACCCTCACGGAACGTATTTGATCTTTTCATCTAATTCCAGGCAACCGGTCAAGTGGATACAATATTCAAAAGCATCTTCGACTCCACATTAAGAACTCTTGGCATTTCCCATTTTTCAGAATAAACTAAATATTTGCTTCCGTTAGATTCTGAGTATAGTCTATTTTGTAAAAAAAAATACATAAATAAATAAATAAATAAAAAAAATGTTTAAACATGTCAAGTAGTGGGTCTGTGAGTAAGCTGAACAATTTTTATACCATTCACTGCCAAACTTGACAGGTCTAAAGGCTTTACCATTCTGCAACGTTCTTTTAGCATTCAATACCTCATCTTTGGAAATAGGGGTGTTAAGGTCAGATTGATGCTCTATTATAGTAGGCAGACTAAACTGAGAGAAGGATTTTTCCATTATAAGTGAAATGTGTCACTTGGCTGTTCTGGTGTATAGAGCTTAATGTCTCAAATAGTTTAGGAGCTTGTTGTCACATATGTGACTACCTGCATAAAAAGATTAGTTATTTCTAAGTTTCTCAGTTATTTCTCACACTGAGGGAGGAGGTTGAGAATCAACAAAGGTATTTTCTTTAGCTTTAAGCTCACCCATTAGTAACATCTGTTTTTTCCTTGTCTTATGGGTTAACAATAAAAGAATCACCCCTCTAGCTCTAATGAGTACATCTGTTGTGGTGTAGCAGTATATTTTTCGTGTAATATATCAGATACAAGGGATGTTATGTTGCTCGTGGGGATTTATCAAAGTTTTCTCCTTTAAATATTTATCAACACTTAATGCATAATAAATGGTGCGATGGTGATATAATATAATATAACTTATGGTGTTGAATTTCTCCTATAGTTTCCCTCGTATGGTTCTTGCCGTTACACAAATGGCAAACACATTAGAAAGCTATTACTGTAGGTAAATTCAATGACACCCTCACAATACTGTTTATCAAAATCAAGTATTCTCTTTTGTTTTATGAGATCTACTTTTGTAACAGCCTACGTGGTCCTTCTTGTTGATGAACTTAAAGTATGTGGTCAAGTTAGTTCTGAAGGAAAACAGGATGTTTCCTGAACAAATTAATATTGAATGACACATCAACAGATAATGGCCATAAGTTTTGTTTTGTTTTTTCATCTTCTACTGATCAGTACACTTGATGGTAAGAAATAAAGGTAAGCAATACAGAGTGAAAATCAACTGCAGAGGCTTTTGCATGTGATATAAACATCTTGAAATAACAGATTTAGCAAGATTTATTCAACCACTAAAAGTTGAACATTTTGAAATAATAATAATTAATTCCACCCAAAAGTCAATTTATACTGTAAGATCCACTTTAATCTTACTGTCTAACTCTTGAGAAGTGAAATTGTTGTTTTTTGGTTCTTTATACTTATTTGGAAAAATGTTCCTCATACCTTAATTATAACTTAGCATGTCATCTCCAGGTAGATGCATTGATACTTCCCCAATAAACAGTAAGTATATCCAAGAGCAATAAAAAATGTTTCAATCTTTATATTGTGATTAAAGTGACTACAATGATATTGATGCAACATTTCATAACGTGATGTGTGCAAAAGATCTCATCAGTAGTTTCTGCATCAGCCCCAACACTAAACTTTCTGAGTCCAAACTTCCTAAGATGTATATCCCAGTTTGACAGCCTCACAGTTGTGCCTGTCTGTTACTTATGCAACTAAGCATCTTCCTTTAATACAGCAAGCCTCAACTTAAGCTTCTTCCCACCAAAGGGAAAACTCAGAGAGTAAACAAAGCCTGCTGGGTCTTGGTCCATAATGCCAGGTTAGATCTTAGGCAAGAGCTGTTGGAAGAAATCCCTCTTGAAAATCCTTATCCATTTGTTCCAGTCTAGTGTTTGGGGGTTTATTTGTTTGTTTTTCTGTCAGTCTTGGGAAGAAATATCTTTGCATTTTCAAACTATGTATTTGAACAGAATGGATTAGTCGCTTCCTAAATAACCCACTGGTTGAAGTTTGGATGGCAAGAGCAGAAGTTACAACAATAGCAACAACAACAAAAAACAGTTATTCCTCAATAACAGGCATATTATCACTAGAGAATAACACCCACTGACTCTGGTCATCCCCTGAACTTTCCATTAGAACATAAAGGAAAAGTATGGGTCCAAGAGGTTTCTGGTTTTAATTGCATCATTAGAATTACAAGAGTAAGAACAACAAAATACATTTGAACATGTTGCCTTGTGCCATTGTCTGAATTGTTCTTAAACATGTGAAGCAGAGATGGACGGATGTAAAAACAATGGATATTAATTTCATTTATCAAATGAAACTGTTTATGTTCATGCAACTCAATAAAATCAACCTAGACTTTACATGATCAGGATAATCCAAACCCGTGTGACTTCAGACAACAGACCTGAGATGTGAAACTGTTAAAATCCCTCAGGGCAGAGATGTTTACAGCCACAGAGAAGCGTGTATTATAAACATTGAACAAATAAAGTAAAATGGGCAAAATAAATCCAAACTCCAACTGTTACAGTAATATATATAATCATCTCAGTGTTGTCACACTTAATAATCTTAAAAATAAAGGCTTCTTTTTCTATCTACGTACGTACATGTGGTTACAGTTCAAGCTGTGAGATTGAGTAACATTCAACAACGCTGAACTTTTATCAACAATTTAACTGTCATGATAGTTTGCATTTAGTAGAAACTGTCACGACAGTGGAAATAACACTATCTATTTATTTTTTTTAGTTATTCACTTCCATTTCCTATAGATTCCTATACATTACGTCATGTCACAACAGGAGGTACCAATAATGAATAATGGCTGAATTCCATTTAGCTGCTTCAGTTCTTGCCCTGGTATTGTTCATACTGGCTCACTGGGACAGTGGAATTACTGTATCAGTCCTTAACCTATATTTCTACTTTGACACTCCAAAATGTCTACTCTTAAAGAAAAGGTCTGTTTACACTAAATATCAATGAGGTCAATACGTGTATTGGTGTTTTATCATGTTTTAGTGTACAAAGTTAGCAGAAATGTTCCAAAGCCTTCACACATATTTAATGTGATGACTAATATTCAGGGCTGTTCCGAGGAATTCTGGGCCCCCTGAAAGAATACTAAAGTGTGCCCCTGACTTTTCCACTGTTTTTCTTAGACTACGTATGTATTATTTTTTACTTAGCCTACTTTTGATGCTAATGCAGCATTACTATGAGTATGGTCTAAGCAGAGTAATTCAGTCATACAAAGATTAGACTACTGGGTTTTTTTGTGGGCCCTACTGGGCGCTGGGCCCCGAGAATTATCATCACCTTTCTCCCCTATACAACAGCCCTGCTAATATTTAAAAACTGTGTAATAAGGCTGTGTTTGTAATAGAATGTGTCCTTTCTCTAAAACAGGGCCTTTCTAAACCCTATTTTTTTTGTGTAAAGTTGTCCTTGAATTTCTCTTCAACAGCTCCTGTTAGCTTGGCTGTCTTTTGCTTTCTTCCCTGGGTCTCGTATCAGGCCCTTGATAAAAAAAACTAGGATTTTGAAAACAAAGTTAAATAAAACTCCTGAATCAGGATCCAGTGTCTGACAAACACTGCACATGTAAATATTGGCTCTGTACGATATTTCTTCTTTAACTGAGCTGGAATGTCTGCATTCCCTAAATGATTGATTATAATTGTACTTTTAAAACCATAAATACCTGATAATGTGACAACCATTGGAAGGGAACAGAAGATGTCCCCTCTAGTGCAAATTAAATATTTGCTAAAAAAAAAAAAAAGCAATCAAGAAGTCCCTTAATAATACTGCATGGGCTCTTCCTATGACTGCGTACTTGTTTTGAGTTCCTGGAGAATGTCAGTGCCGCTGCTCCAGGCAAAAACTCTGGCTCTCAAAGAGGTGTTGTCCCTACATCCCTCCAGTTTGGCCAGCAGTTTCTCTAGGGTGTACCCCTTTCTGGGCATCACAACATCATGCCCCCTCAGACAGAATGTAGGGCACAGATCATTCCCACCATCTCCCACATAAAATATCCGCCCATACTCCACACCTACATCAGACTGCTCTGACAGGTAAAGCTCCAGGACTTTTTTCTTACAGAGGTTGACAGGGCATCTATCACACTCATGAGAGTGGTAGCATTGTACCTCCATGTACCCAAGATCATTGATCTTAGCAGGGTTGGTGTAAACCCTGTCGACGGCAGCGTGGAGCCCAGCGGCTTGAAGAATCCATTCTATGAATATGGTGTTGGCGTCAGAGATGACGATGCAGTCAATGGTGTTTTTATTCTGTGATATGTATGTCAGCAGATCTGTCATTCCAGCTGTGAAGGGGATGGTCTCCATCACACTTTTGACCCTGTCAGGGCTGATCTCCTGGTCCCCTGAGGGACAGACCAAAAAAAAGGTCAAACAACTGAAGAATGGCCGTAGAATGTAAAATGTTCTTGTCAATAGTATTTGCAGCTCTGCATGAGTAAAATAGGGCTTGGCCGAAAGTTAATTCTCACCTATATAGTTCATCACTCTGGCCATGTACTCAGTCCAGTGGCCTTTTTTGTAGGAACACTTCACAGAGTCAGGGAGTGTCTGATCTGGAAGACATCTGGAAACATACAATCAGAAAAACTGAAATTGTTATGTAAGAGTTCCACATTGCACATATCTTAATATCATAAAAAATATTAAGATAACCCCTATACAAAATATAAATATGTTATTATGCCAATAATAAACAATAGTTAATATGTAGCTACAGGCAATTTACAATGCATTGTGTGCAGACTGAAATTGTCTGAGGGAAATGGTGATAATGCTTGTGTTTGAAATAGAGGAAAATCAGGTAGCCTATCATCTTTTTGTTCTGTCAATGTGGGACAGTTAGCAAATAGTTATGCATGTTATGCAATGCATACATTTTGCTTCACATCCTATTCATGGGCTGAAATACGTCTTGTTATTTGGGATTTGATTGAATCAGTCAACATAATATATCCCTTACCTTACAACCCAGGTATCACTGTTGTCATCGACCACAGTGTGGTCAAAATCAAACACCATCAGAGTCTTCATTTTTCACCTAAAATAGATACAACAGTCTCAAACACAATGAACAAGAGGGCCTGGTTGAGAAAGACAAACGCACTTTCGCTTTTGTTTTTTTGACGTGACGTTGTGTCACGTATTGTTCAGTCCAGCCGTGACCTTTGGCATGACTTCGTTAGACAAACTGTGTCCCTTTACTTTCAATAAACTTTAATAAGGGTCATCTTAACTGCACCAACATTTCGGTTTCAACAAATCGTTTTTCCTAATATGCCGATTGGATCCCGACACACCATTTGATCTTATAATATATAGAGAGTTATTTCTTCATCCGAATAAAGTTAAAAATGTAAGCTTATAGTTTTAAGTGGCATATTTTATACGGAGTCTGGTGTAACCTCGAGTCTCCTAACGACTAACCGGCCACACAAACAGACCAGTTCCTCGATTTAAATCATATTCAAAATAGGTTTATAGGAGACAACACATATTAACGTGATTACTGCATTAAACCACAGGTAAAAAGTCACATTTTTACAAAGTAGCCTACTATGGGAACCGGCGAAACTGACCTGAGCCTGCCTGTCATGAATCCGGCGCCTTGTCTTCCTCCTCCTCGTCTTGTTGTTGTTCCGCGGTGGTGCAACCTGTCCGGGCTCGTTACCGCCACCTGCTGGTAAAGTGACATTGTCGTCCCACCTGAATAATTAAGCCAACACGATATAATAGTACATTCAGTACTTGGAGTTTGTAGATTTTGTTGTAACATGCGGCAAAAGTACACAACACGAGAAAAGTCCCTACGAGTGAAAAATCTACAAACTGCAGTAACTTTTGACTCAGAGCGCGACGGTCCCACCTCGTGACCACCGGGCGGCGGTAGAGCGCAACTTGACCTACACAGACACAACCAGGGAGGAAGACAGCGTGTCGGTTTAGTTCCTGGTTGCATAAAGTCGAGAGTCGCTCACTGGCCTAGGTTGTTGTTTTGTCTTCATCTTTTAAGCCGACAGTTTTTCTTATTATTTCCACAGACATGTTCAAAGGTTTGGGGACGTGGTTGGGGTTGGAGAACCCGACCTACACGAAGACGTCAGATGACAAAGAGGAGCTGAGCGTGCAGCAGGAAGAGAAGGTGGTGGAAGCACAAAACGAGGTAAACAAACAGCAACCAGCTGACCAGGATGCACAACCAGAGACGGACCAGGAGGACTTGGAGGCTAGCAAAGGACTGGGTGGTGAGAAAAAAAAAAAAAATTCCATCATATTATCATTGCTGTCTTCGTAAAATAGCTGTATTTAATATCAAGATCGAAGATTTGGCTTCTCAGTGACTCCAGGATCAATGCCAGTATCTCTGTCTGTGATTAGTCTGTTAAACCAGTAGATTGTAACTCTTGCTGAAATATCCCTCTATCCTATTTATCTTCAGCTTTGTTGAATGTTGCCCTTAACTCTCCCTGCAGTCTTCTGATACATTTATGTGTTGTAAACTAGTTTACAACACATATATCAGAATATGTATTAATCATCCTCTTCCTCCTCCATCTGAAGACTACATCTTCAGTTTTGCCTCCACTGCCACCAAGAAGATTTCCGAGTCAATGGTAGAGACAGCTCAGACCATCAAGAAGACTGTGGAAGAGGGGAAAATTGACGGCATTATAGACAAGGTACATAACTGTGTTGGGTGGTTGTTTGACGAGTTCTGCAGCATTATGAAAGGCAGCTCTGTGTGATGGATCATTGTCATAGGTGCTTTGTGCTCAGCATAGTGTGTCTGTGTGTGTACTTGCAGACCTTTCTTGGAGACTTCCAAAAGGAGCAAGAGAAGTTTGTGCTAGAGAAGAAAGCGAAGAAATCAGGTAAAATCAGAAGACGAAGAGGAGTTTTTGTCCTGTTAAAGAATGCTGCTTCACAAGACAAATTCAATCTCAGTGAAGTCTAATAGTTTGCATATCATGGTTTATTGTGAAAAACACTGGTGAATTTGCCTAAAAACTCCCATTGAGAAAATTGAAACAATGGAAGAGTAAAGTAAGATTGGCAGTAGGATTCTAGTCTTGTAGTATGTAATAAACAAGTCTATACAAATGTGCAAGGTATACACCGGACTGAAAATGTACCAAGCCCACTAACCCTGGCTGGTCAAGGATTTGTTTTCAGATTGGCAATAGTGATATAAAATCCTTCTGATTTCCTGAGAAAAAATGCAGTCATTCATAAAAATATACAGGTAAATCAGTTTATCAGACTGTAATAGCACCTCATATACAGGTCAGTGACACATGACTGTTTGTGTGTGTAGAAGTAGCAGTGCCTCCCTGGGTCGGCTACAATGAAGAGGAGACGATCCAGCAACAGATCCTTGCTCTGTCAGCTGTAAGCAAAGACACATGACTTTTATCAGTGGTTTGCAATATTGTAAAAAAAAAAAAAATCTGACTGAGCTCTCTGGCTGCTAATTCCAGGACAAGAGGAACTTCCTGCGGGACCCTCCCGCTGGTGTTCAGTTCCACTTTGACATGGAGCAGATGTATCCTCTGGCTGCAGTGATGCTTGAGGAAGACCAGCTACTTAACCGCATGCGCTTCGACTTGGTTCCCAAACAGTCTGTACTGTTCCAATATTGTGTGTGTTGATGTATGTTTGTACGCTACCAGTCAAAAGTTTGTACACACCTTCTCATTCAATGGTCTTTCTTTATTTTTATTACTTGTAGATTCATACTTCAAACATCAAAACTATAAAGGAACAAATATAGAATTATATAGTAAACACTAAAATGTCAATTAAAACAAAATGTCACCTAATGTAAACTCAACAGAGATGGTTTGGGAAGTGTTGGACCACAGATTAAAGGCAAAACGACCAACAAATGTTCAGCACCTCTGGGAACTCCTTCAGGATTGTTGGAAAACTGTTCAGGTGACAACCTCAAAGAATCAAAAGTGTGCAAAAAGCTGTCATCAAAAAATATCAAATCTGAAACATATTCTGTTTTGTTCAACACTTTTTTGTTTACAGCATATCTATGTCACATAATATTTGTTGCTTCATAGTTTTGATGTCTTCAGTTTGAATCTACAATGTAGAAAGTAATTCAACTAAAGTAAAAACATCGAATGAGGAGGTGTATCCAAGATTTTGACTGGTAGTGTATGTGCGTGTGCAGTATACATTTTACATGAGTGTGTTAGCGGAACACAACTACTTTTATTACTTTTGAAATCACCATTGAAACGATCTCTCAGAGTGGATGATGGCGTGTTTGTGTTTGACAGCGTGAAGGAGGAGATGTTCTGGAGGAATTATTTCTACAGAGTGTCTCTGATCAAGCAGTCGGCTCAGCTCACGGCGCTGGCAAACCAGCAGCAACAGAAGGACGATGAGGACAGAGGAGCCGGCGCTTCACCCGAGGACGTTGTCTTAACAGGTGAGAGGGCTGATTCACCTGTATGGGTTTCTGTTTTATGACTATGTTATTGATCTAACATGATTAATTCACATCAATGATTTGAATTGACGATACACCTTTAATTATTGACACATGCTCAAAAACCAGTAGTTCTTTGTACCGACAGGTCATTTATACAACTTACTATGGGTCTATTTTCTTTATACCCTTTAAAAATGTAAATTGGACAGTTATGTGTAAAGCATTACTTAGCTCTGGAAGCTGAGCTCATGATTTAATCAGAGACCCTCCACAGGGGAGGAGATGTTAGGAAGTTTATTGTGTGGTAAAAGTTATGGGAGGAAAGTGAGTGAGTGCTGAAGGTGAAGGCAGCTGGACTTCTTTTCAGTTCTTGAAGACGTTTCACCTCCCATCTGAACGGCTTCTTCAGTTCTGAAAAAAAAGTGTGGGAGTCCAGTGAGTCACAGGTGACGCTAACCACCACCTCCACGGTGAAAACCAGGTTACATACTGGAGATTCCCAGAGGTGAAAGGTCTTAAAAACTGAAAAGAAGTTCAGTTACCTTCAACTCTAGCATTTAATGACCTGGATAACTGAGAACCTACACAGACTTATTAGCTCAGCTTGTCATTGCTGTTATTGAAACAGCAGACTTATCATTTGCATATAAACTAACTGTACGTACTGCTGTATTATTTGACTTTACAGACTCTGTCAGACCAAAAACTCCCCCAGTTTCTATCAGCGACTTACAGAAGGTAAGACTGTGTGCAGAGCTTTGATAGTTTCCACCATCATTCTAAAACCTCATGGAGATTAATCCATTTAGTTGCCTTTTTAATCCTGCCCCCATCATTTCCAGCCACCCCAGGATGAAGAGGAGGAGATGTCCACAAGTCCTGGAGTGTCAGAGTTTGTGAGCGATGCTTTCGACTCGACGGCCATCAACCAGGAGGACCTGAGGAAAGAGATGGAGCAGCTGGTGCTGGATAAGAAAGACAGCACCCCCTCTCCTGATGGTTAGTCCTAAAAGGTTGATTCTGGTGATTCTTGGAATTACTCAGTACAGAGCTCATTCAGCCAATTTGGATGTCATTATCTTTCCTTTTATCCAGATGAGTCAGCAGACTGGGAGAAGGAGCTGCAGCAGGAGCTCCAGGAGTATGAGGTGGTGACAGAGTCAGACAACAAAGACGACCAGTGGGATCAAGAGATCGAGAAGATGCTGCAGGCGGATGACAGCTAGACGACTACCATGTGCCTATCTCCTGTACAGGCAGTGATCTGACCCAATATGGATGATGATGATGATGATGAATCATGATAAATAGTGACCAGTGATGCACAACGGGCTGCACATCCACACCCTATGCCCCCACCCAGCTGTGATTACTATCTTGTGCAAATTGATGAAGGTGTAGACCCAGGTGTAGCAAGAGAGTGTCACCTCTGCAGGAAGCAGTGGCCATGTTAAGACATATTACTTCACTGCCCCTTCCTAAATGAGTTTTATCTGCTTTGTTTCCCCCACTAGAGGGCGATACAGTACAAGTATCATGGATTTTATAACGGAGAGGGTTTGTTGAAAATCACAGATCTGTATCAAATTTTATCTTTGTCTCCACTGCTACTTTGTGGTGGGTTGTAAAGTTGAGTCTTAGTATAGCTCCAGTATGGTAAAGTAAAATGTAAAGTTATGTTTATGTAAATAAAGAAGATTCTAACACTAGCCCTAACTTCAAGTTCCTTTTCTCATTTATACTTCTGCTTGCATTTTGTAGAGCATTTTGAGCTCAAACTCCACGTAATGTGTTCATCATACACACTTCTTTACTTTGTTTTCACTGCAGTTTGATTGTCTATGTTTTCCCATAGTTTTTAAGTCATCTTTAAGTTTTTTTGTTTGTTTGTTTGTAGATATTAGGTAGCCACTCTGACCATGACTGATCATTCAGGCCCCTGCCCTCTGTGTATGGGGGAGGGCAGGGTGTTCCTTGTAGAGACCACTATCAGGATGGAAATGTTTTGTCATAGGACACTGGTGATTACTGCCAACAACTGGCTGATGATGATGATGATCCATCTCCTTTTCCTTTGAGTAGACAGCTGAACTGTCGCCAAGCAACACAAACATTTTCAGGACTTACAAATTAGCTACACGTTGCCTCAGGGGAGCACTGAAGTATTCAGGATTCTTTCCTTTCCTTCACCCTCTTTTGATGACCACACACTTCAATTCAATCACTTCAAATATTATTTCAGGATGTATTTTCATCTTTGAAAAGATTGTGAAACTCCAAATAAAACAACTATTATAGTAATGTAACACTGATTCATGATAGAACACCTGTACAGCAGAGATATACAGTACATAAAAGTCCTATATCATCACTCACAATACCTCTCGTCCAGTCAAATAACTTGGTGGAACTAACTGTTAATGGTTTTACATATAGACACAGTTAGTTGAGATTCAAACACAGATCATCTTGAAAAGAAAAGGCAGTGTTTTTCAGTACAGTTTTTTTTTAATGTAACATACCGGTAATAGTTCGATATTTGCCAAATAAGCTTATTTGCGCTCTAACAGAGAGTTTAACAAAATCGTGACTCTTGTATCTGTTTATCAAAGGCTGGAGTCAGCAGCAGCTGGTTAGCCTAGTTTAAATTAGCACAAAACTAAGACAAAGGGAAACAACCAGTCTAGCTCAGTCTGACGGTCTCACTCAGATCCATGTTTTTTTTTGTTTTTTGTTGTTGTTGTTGTTTTTAAGCAATTCCAATGCAGTTTCTGGGGAATTCTGATTTCTACTTTCTAGTCGCAACTTCCCGGTGGTGGTACTCTGTGGGCATGGAATTTACCGTGCTTTACATGAAGAAATGCACTGCTGTTGGTGCATGAATGAGGGCTGATTGCAGTAGTGGGTAAGAGCGAAGTCTTTCAAGAGAGTGAGTCAGTAAGTGAGGAATGATACCGTAGAAAGGGGGCTGGATGTTTTGGTAGTAGAAAGTCTATAATCATGTTAAATGACTAGAGACAAACATGTAGCTGTGTTTCTGCCAACCAGACCTGTCTCTGCATGTTCCCTATACACTTCACAGGAGCAGAAACCAACCCAGAAACAGATGGTAGCCTACGCTGTGATGACTGTCAACACGACAACAACCACGATCAAGATACTGAAATGAATTGGAGAATAATTACTCATTTGCAAGTAGCAATCAATATGAGGATCAATATGCCAATTTCTGCTGTGCTTTCCTTCTGCTCCCTGGGTATCTGGTGTGTGTCCATGCATGTAATGTGAAAAGCCGTAAGGTGAAGGAGCAGATAGAAATCTCAGTGCTGCACAGTGTGCTCTCCCTCTCTTTTGTCTCTCTTTGTCATATACACACACACATCACCCCCATCGCAGCATCACAGCTAGTGTCCACCAGCTGGTCTCTGGTCTCACTGTTGTCACCATGGTGACAAAGCCCCAGCAGATGAGGACCCATGTGTGCAGTTTATTGCTTGTGTGTAATGCTGGTTTAACAATGTTTTAATAATACATAAAGGTGCGCCTGTGTGTGTGTGTGTGTGTGTGTGTGTGTGTCTGTCTGAAGCGCAGACAAGGATATCTGCAGGCTATGTGGGCGAGACAGACAAAGAGGCTGAATGAATAGAGATGAAAGATAAATATGCTGTAAGATCGTTAGTAGTAGGCTACATCACAGACCATGTGTTTAACGTTTGATATTAAATACCCTGTGCTGTTGGGCACAGATCCTCATCAAATAACCAATATTTTGTTGAATATTTAGTATTTTACAGAAAAGGTCCATTAGGTGTTTGATATATTGCCTACCAGGATACAAAAGGGAAAAGTGTGTTCCTATCATGGCTGCGTTTTAAAGCAAAGCTGAATAAAAAGGAATTTTAGCATATTTTTACTTCAATCCAGTAGCTACCATCCTGTGTAAAAGGACATGTGAAAAAACTGGATTAAATCAACCCACTGAAAACCCTCCGATTACTGTTCACTAGAGTTGGCATTGCTGCCAGTGACTTGTGCCAAACCTTGGAAAAAATATAATATCTGGGGAAGCCAAGTAAGGATGAAATGATTTCAAATCCAGTTGTTAATCCCTTACAATTTTGCTTTGAATGAATCTCTCTCTCTCTCTCTCTCAAATTGAATCGTAGGCAACTGGACTTGTAGGAAGATGTTTCGCCTCTTATCCAAAGGGCTTCATCAGTTCATACGAATCGGTCTCACTAGTCCGCACTAGTCTGACTAGTGTGCATCGGTCTCACTAGTCAGACTAGTGCGGACTAGTGAGACCCATGCGTACAAACTGATGAAACCCCTTGGATAAGAGGCGAAACATCTTCCTAGACAAATACAAGTCCAGTTGCCTACGATTCAATTAGAGAGACTTGGACTTGGATGAATGAGAATATTCATAGACTTGAATTAATACAAATTACTTCATATCCCAAAAGGAAAATCCATTTGTCTGTCAGCTCATCTACCATTTGCAGAAGATTTTGCCCCTGTACTATATTTTAAATACGTTTGATCTCTCTAAAAACAGAGACATTTTAGTTCCCTTTTTGTGTTTCTTTTCAGTCAGTTTTACAGGAAGTGTTGGCTGTAAACTTTAGTCTTGTTTGTGTATTAGAATGTTCCACCAGGCCTCAAAATAGTAACTATGTGAGCTTTGGCCTACATTATGGCTGTTATGCTGTAAATTATTTTTGCATGTTCAAGTGTGTTGTCCAGAACATAATGAACTAATTTTCTACTGGCTCTCATGTGATCACCTCCAGAGCACTTAGCCAAGGGGTGTCACATTTTAGTGTTTTTAATAGGTAAGCCTGGAATTGGTCCTTCATCTGGTCCGATGGTCGTGACTCAATTCTACACCTGAAAACAGGTTGATGCATAATGTGCCTAGGACAAGCGGTCATAAATATATGCCAGGAAATATGTTACCTCAACCAAGCTTCATTCTCATCACACTGATGTGAACAGTTGTGACAAAACTGGCCAAATTTGTGGCAGGTGGTGAAGAGCTGATGTAAGGCACTGTAAAACGGTTTCATGGGGCATCCCCAATGAAACTGTGACTTTTTGTTTTGTTTTTATTTCTTCTTTTATGACAGAGCTATAAAATCATTCAAACCACAGTGGATGTATAGCCTCTAGACCCAAAAGACTCAGAGACCATTGTTGCTAAATTTTACAAGAAAGGGACTCCTACCAGTGGCCTAACCGCAGTGAGCGTGAAACTGAGTAGGAAGACTTTAGAATTTACATTTAGGCTAAGATGTCAGAGTGGGCGAGTTGAAGACGCACTTTAAGCAAACACTCTATTATTGCTGACAATAAGTTGATTACTGGGTAGTGTTTCCTCTCACTTTGCAGCTCATTTGCACAGTTGCGCCGAAAACTGTCTTTTTCTGACAGAACCCGTCATTAACACTGTGATATTTGTGTTGGATGGATTAAAAACATTCACATTTGGGTGTCACCCTTTAGCTGTTGCTGGTGAGAAAGATAAAGATAATGACACAGAAAGATGTTAAATCAACCACTAAGCACAAAGTTCAGTGTTTTATTTCCTCTCAGGCTCAGACATTCGTGCAACTTGACCGTGTCACATGGTAGAGCACAGAATGTTGTTCAAGTTCAGACTGCCACAGATCCCTGTGACCATATTTGGAGCTTTTTGACAAAAGATAGCATTACACGCTCAGGGGCCAACGTAGGAGTACTAGCCATTGTTTGCTGCCAATAATATTTTCTGCTCCGCTGCACCTTGTCCTGTTAACACCAGGCCTAATAGCTCATTTATTAAGTAAGAACCCCAGCCACCGACAGAGGCTGCTATGGTTTATATGGAGATGGATGATAAGATAACAAACTTGTGCAGACTTGAGTTTGTCTGCAGACTTTCAAACTGTCTCATGCTGCTTATGTTTTCTTCCTCTCTTGTTGTTTCTTGTCTCTCACCTTTTTGTCCCACTCGTTTTTTCACTCTCACTCTCTCTGTCCTTTGCTCTCCTTTGACTGATTTACTGCCACTTTTGTCTGTGACCATATTCAATTGTGTGTATGTGTGTGTGTGTGTGTGTGTGTGTGTGTGTGTGTGTGTATGTGTCTGATCCGAAGCACACCTGTCATCAACAAGACAGTGGCCCCTTTATTTCACAAGCTTGCATAGTTCAACCAACAAATTCTACACACACACACACACACACACACACACACACACACACACAGACAGTTGAACACAGGAGATGAACCAGGTGTTTAATCCACCCCCAACCCACCTCTTCTCCTGTCTCTGTATTTATTTTTTTTATATCTTGAGAAGGAAAAAAAGAAGACATGGAACTAAATTACAACATTTGAGGTCAAGTGTTTAAAGATGTTTAAAGTTGAAAATGTGCTTTAAATGGTCAGGTAGACTCAAACAATGACATCAGATAACGCTGTGCTCAAACATTAACCTGCTTCAATACTTGCAGCTTCAGGTGCGTCACTGATACTTTTTGTACAGTTTAATACAAATGCACACAAATGTCAGGACTTCCCCTACACTTCAAGAGGAGTAATACCAAAAACCAGATTCCTTGTTGGCTCAAATCTTGCAACACAAAACAAAATTGTTCAGGGGTCTAAGGTTTTAGCAACCATATTAAAGACAAGGAAATGAATAAAATTACAAGTTCTTTTCTTTACATAACAGGAAATGCTATTCACAATGTTTAAGGTGACAATCGTATAAGCTCTGTGTTGTGGCTGTATAGGCTCTTGTTTTCAGACAGGGTTATCTGTATGTATTTGTTTTGTTTTACCCCCTCCTGTTTTTCTTTGCTAGAGACCTCAAAGCTGTCTCACGATGAAGCTGTGGTCTGTGGTTACTGTTGATACTTGCCCGAATGCCAGCTGCCTGTGGCACTGAAGGAGGTGTTGTGGAGGTAGATAATAGCTCTCCCGTCTCTGGTTCACATAGGCTTACTGGAGGCACCGTTTGGGATTTTGGAGGTAACAAAGTGACACATTCTATCAGTAGACATAGGCTAAACAAAGGAGATAAGGCTCCTGAGGGCACTCAGCTCTTTTGATAACTTATGTAATACCCTGCACTGAGCCCTACTGGTTATGGCATGAGGTTGATAGAATGAGTAATATAAATTCCAATTATAGCCTATAATTTCAGGGGTAGTGTAGGATAGGACACCAAAGCCTAATAGAACCCAATATGTCTAAGTGGTTATTATGGTCCAAAACCAATAGCATTGAATGTTTATTATTCATCAGATAAACACTGAAGGTTATGTAGGCTAATACTGAGGTTTGTCAGTTTCTCCTCTATGCTCTCAGATCAATCAAGTTGCCAGTTCCTATTCAACACCCTGCTGCGCTGAAAACAGCCGTCAAGTTAGACACAGAGCAGGGGGAAACCAGGAAGTTGCCTTGTCTTCAAAATTGTCTCGGTAAGAAAAAAAGGCAGAGAGAGAGAGAAAGAAAGACAGAGAGAGAGAGAGAGCTAGAGAGAGAGAGAGACACCTTATTGTGAAGGAGACTTTACGGAAGTGGGCGCTTGAACAGTAGCTCCGGCTCACACCTCCCTCCCGCTGACAGTCGCTTCACCAGCAGAGGCTCGGTGTAGTGTAGTGTGGTGTGGTGTGGTGTGGTGTGGTGTGGTGTGGTGTGGTGTGACGGCTGCAGACAGCACATGAGCCCGGCGTCTTGCTTTACGGACTTTCCCATTTAAAAAAACAAATATCAAGCATCTGAAGCGTGTTAGAGGCGCTAGAAATGAGCTGAAAAGACAGCAGGTGGACGCGAACGAAGTTTATTTCTCCCCGTGGTCGAGCTGACACCGGTTTATCGACTGAATTTGAAAGTCCATCCCTCAGAAAGTCTCCTAATGGGAAAACTACTCAAGGTAAGCCTGCGTTACTTAGCCTACAACATTATGTTTGTAGAAACAAGCCACATTGTCTACTATAATTTTATATTTTTAGCACATTAGAGATTCATTTAAAACTCATATTTTCACTTTTTAAATAGGCTTGCTTTGCTGTTTTAGCTACAAACTGTTTATTTGGGGAAAACATTACATTTTTTACAATTTATTTTGTTGTAGGCTATGGTATTTTTGGTATTATTTTATTTAAACACATTTTATGTAGGCCTACTCTCCAATAGAAGAGCGTGGTAAATGGTGAAGGAGATGCTAAAGGTGTGATTTAAATTGTGTGTAGGCTACTGTATCATTTTCCAGGCCTGTTGGTCTTTGAATGGCCTTGGATTACAGGGCATTGATGCTTGGATGATGTAGGCCTACTTCATCATTTCTGAAAGTGAGAAATCAAACCTGTGTGGCTCTCATCTCAGCTGTAAGATGAGGTTTCCTGTAGGAACACAATCAAAAGACTTCACTCAGTGAAAACAAAAAACAAAACAAAAAAGGTTGTGAAAACGCCTTAGAAGACATGGGCACTGTGTAAACATGTGTAAACTACCACATTCAGATCTGTATGGTTTTTTTTTTCTCTATCCCTTGAAATGCAAATATGCAGTGGGTGTGTGACTCATTGCAAAAGCATCCTGTCTGTTGTGCTGACTTAATTTTTCATAATGAGTGAAAGAAAGCCTGTGAACCTTGTGACCAGGACTTAAGGCCACACTGGGGGTGATTTAAGCCTAATAATATGCAGCCTTTTGTCTGTACATATGTGTGTTTTTGTCTTTGTGTGTGTGTGTGTGTGTGTGTGTGTGTGTGTGTGTGTTGTTTTATTGATTTATTCATAGCCCCGGAGGAAATATCTGCAGCAGCAGTCCACCTGCTCCTCCAATTTCCTCACGGAGGATACCAAGATACAGATAAAGGCACACATACACACTCATGCAGACGCGCACACTGCATCACTATGGTGCTATCAGAAAGAATGCAAGGTCCTAATACAAATGTAGCCTAGGGAGCATTCCTCATCGGCCATATTACTTCTAGCCTTCCACTTCAACTTGAAGTGTTTCTGTGCAGAGGACTCGGAGCTCATTCCTGCTTTTCCCGTTTTTATTTTAGTGTGTCCTGCTCCTGGTGAGACAAAAACAAAGCCAGCTGGTATATTTTCAATTAGATAAAATGACTCTCGCTTTCAGAAGTTTTTTTTCCCTATAGGAGTTCACTATGACTGTAACCTGCTATTTTCGCACACAAGTCCTAAGCTGTTTGTGATGTTGCTGTGAGTCAAAATGACTACAGCAGTCAAGTTGCTTGTATTTTGAAACACGTCCGACTCTTATCTGTAGCCATGTCGGCACTCGGCAGTGCAGCACAACATTGTAGCACAGTGCAGTCCATGCTGCAGACAGACAAATGACTAAGGCCACTGTGTTGTTTCGGACAAATAAGGGTGAAGCGTCTGTTTCCTGAATGTGATTGTGTTGTGTTTTGCTTTTCCTAAAACCATGAATTTGACTCTTGAGGGAAAGAGAAAAAATGGAAATAGAAATACACCAAGCTAAATCTACCCATGTTACAATTTGGTTTTCCAAAGAAGTCTTTATCCTCCATACTTTGCTTTTCATTTTGGCTGAGTGTTGTGCAGGCTGTCAGAACTGTTTGTGTGTGTATGTCTTTCAACCATTGGCTTAAACAGCCTCCGAACCAGCCAGTGATCTTTGACCCTTATTCACGCTCACTGTCACTTCAGCTCAAAGGCCTGACAACAAAGAGTTGCTTTTGTTCCTTGAATTACTCTTCCATGCACATTCTTTGCTCTTTCACTCTGCTGCCTGTAGAGGAGTAGAGTGACTGCAAACTGAAAGTCTTGCAGGACGATATCCAAAAAAATATTGCAGATAAAGATAGTAAATTATCACACGGGTTGAATTGTCAATCTTTGGTGTGTGTGGTCTACTGTTTGCAGTGTTTGTCTGATGGCAACAGACAGGAAAGACCTGCAGTATCTCTCCTTCACACATTATGGGTGCATGCAGCAGCCTGTTACCGAAAGAGCTGCTCGGTGTTGTCAGCACACCCTGCATGGAGTGGGAGATGTTTTTTCAACAGGGATGATAGCGTAGCCATCATCTCCCTGTTAGCCAAACTACCTCCACTGGGTCGAGGGGGAATCCCACCAGAGCAGAGATAAGCTTCTTGATCGGTCTGTCCAGGCTTTTCCTGATGGCTGATGTCACCACAGAGTAACCGAAGGACCAACTGCTACAGGGTCTTCCTGTATCCAGTCTGGCATGGTTTTCCTGGTCTGGCATGAAGCCGCTTAGCTCCTTGTATTATGGAGTCTTCAGTACCAGTACCATGTATGGAGGATTATTTCCATCACTGTAGTACTCTCAGCAGCTTCAGGCTCAGGTTGTGCTCCACTTTGACTTGACCAGCAATGAGCCTCACCATCTGGACCAGTGGCATGTCGCATCTTCATCCCTCTGACTTCTCACCTGGATGTCAGCTTTCCTTAGTGTAAGGCTTTTTGGTTGGCTTTACCTAAATTAAAGTGCAGGAAAATTGAGATGATGAAATTACAACATTTGGTTCAGGTGAGCAGTCAGCAATACAGAGGTACAGACATAAAATATGACAATCAGGGTCTCTGAAATCTTTCAGGAGGGCAAGAAGTGGTATTTTCCAGGTATTTTAATTCACTCAAAACAGGTCGGACAGGTAGGATTTTGGGTGCAGTCAGATCTACTTTTTAGTAGAAAGCCCATTGAAGTCTGATATTTATTTGTGTGGTAAAATACAGCAGGTCAGCTGAACCCTGTGGTTTCATAGATGGCATATGCCTCGATTGCAGTGCTGTGAAGCTGCACTTATGCACAGCAGAGCTGTTATTGATATACTAACACACTCAGATTGACAATGCTGATCATTAGCAGGTAACTATCATTACCATTTCAATGTTTTAGACATGCCACATGCTAAAAGAGTGCCTCAGTCCTGAAACCCGGACATTTAGCATTTTACCACTGAAGGTTCGAAGTCTGTGGGTTTGTATTGATTGTGTTTTAATAAGATGGCTAAGGTCTGTGGTAAATCCAATATCAAGATGTTTTATTCTACAACATTGTTGATTGCCTGGGACAGCATTTACAGCTCTGTGTTTATGCTCACACTTTTATCAACTGTTTTTGACTTGGTAGTCTGGCCTGACGATAGTGTGTTGCTGCGATTAGCTTCTGATTGGTCGGAACGAGCCACCCGGCGGAAGTCCCGCCTCCGTGCTGCAGCTTTCACAGTCCGCCCGGTAAAGGGAAACATCAACAGACAACAACAGGAACATGGATCTATTATACATCCGTGTCATGAACTGAACAGAGGAAGAAATGTCCGTCAGTTGTTGCCGACCGCAGTTAAACCGAACAAAAGAATAAATCCATCAATGGTTGCCGACCGTCGTTACACCGCGGTCCCAAAGCGCACCGTTGCTATGTCGCCGACCACAACGATTGTGACTCGTTGAAAGAATTCCAAACGGAGCGTTTTTCTCTCTGATCGCAGAATCATACGCGGACCAGCCAGACGAGCGAGACTAACTTGGTAGAGAGATGTAAAAGCTTAATCAGATTTTCAGTCAGTCTAGTTTCGTTTAGGGCGTAACATTAGGTTTTTATTTCTGGCCATTGTAGGATTTTGGTCATAAACCAAACAAAGTATTTGAGAAATGAAATCATTTATTATCTGCATATAATGGAAACCAAAATGTCATGGCTATTGGTTTTAATGTTTAGTAAGATAAAACAAAACAAAAAAAACTGTTAAGCTCATGTGGCACTAAAAGTAAAGTCAGGGAGATCACCAGAGTCATTGGGTGCCATCCTCTGAGGACCTTGAGTGATTGTAGGAAATTTAGGGGCATTTGCATCTCATAGCTGTTGGGCCTAACCTTGACCAACCAATACTGATTAGCGTGGATAAAGATACAAATTTAGCACCTCTGTAGCTCTGAAAATGAGTCAGACCTGTCTCAGATGAATGTATTCGTTGCCCACACCGTCCCCTTTATCTGCTGTCTGTGCCACACATCATTTTGTCTAACACGCCAGTGAGCATGAAGTCAGACAAGGCTTGAAAGATGAATAATATAGATGGGTGAGTCAGACCCCTATGTGATGGAAAGATCAGGCGGCACAAGGGAGATTTTACTGGAATACAGAGCGACAGACGCAGAGGTCAGGAGTTTACTAGGCTTGTCTCGTTCACACATGAGTTGCAGGCGTGCATTCAAACACAAACACATATGTGTAGGAGTGATGTATCGGTGCTGTGAAGCAACAGGTTTCAAGATGAGTGTGGTATGAAAAAGAGAAATCCTAAATTGTGTGTGAGCAGCATTCCAGTCTCACTTTCTCTCTCTCACGCACACACACACACATTTATACCAGTCTTTGTTTGTTCCTCTCGCTCACAGAGGTGGGAAATGAAAGAAAACGGGAAATTCTTGCGCTGAATTGATGCCTGGGTGCCGTGCGGGGACAATAGGGGAAGGGTGGGGGTAGAAGTAGAGTTGGTTTACATGTTCTGCCCATTAAGCAGCCTAAAAGTATAAAAGAGGGAAGGAAAACATAGAGGTCTGAGCTGAGATTTTCTATTTTGTTAAATCATGTTTTGTTAAATGCTCCTGTACAGACCATTTCACATGTGGCTTTACAGTGCCGTGATTGAGTAAATGAGTGAGTTGTAGTCAGCTTTACAGTGAAATGAGGTATTATCCATTGAAATTTAGGATATTTTGTCATGAGCGTGGCATGAACAGACCTCAGATCTGAATTTAGAGCTAACCACCGATGATCTGATCACTGAGGACAGACACACCCTGTATTCGGTGCAGAATAGAGGGGCACACATACCCGTAGACAGCAGAGTTTTGTGAAGGTGCCTCCTCTCTCTCGAGTGTGACTAAGACTTCCACTGTGTTCACACTTGCTGGTTGTCTGTGGGTGTGGTGACACTGGTATACTGTCTTCCTCAGTGCAAGTGGCGGCCTTCCTCATCAATATACTGCTGATATTCACAAAGCCCTACTAAGTTGGGCTTAGTTTAGGCTGATGTGATTTCACACATAATGATGCTCATGCTGTGTATGATTTCACCATCAGCTTGTTACTCAGTGGAAGGGTCTTGTTGCAGAGTTATGTCACCCCATTACCCCCAAAACATGGCAGTGTACCCTGGTCAAAATTTAGCCAAGTATGTATCGTTCTCTACAGCAGAGAAAATAAAACTGAGCTGATGAAAAAGTTTTAATCAAATGGTATGCAAAGTTGAAGTTGTAACAATGTAATGTTTTAGAACTTGTGTCTTTTTATTCCAATATGTGTTGTTTTGTTGTGTTAAGTGAATGTATGAATTTGAGTTATATGGGATTGACAATCAAGCAAATTTTTAACTCATCGGCCAGAAAACTGCTTTGGTTTTATCTATGATTTATCTTAATTTCCATTCTGTGATGTTTTTTCAATTAAAGTTATTCACGTTTCAAGAAAAATTAACAATTTAGCAGAAAATATATCAATGTATTTAATTCAGCTTGCAAATAGACCACTTACCATGACTTACCTTTGCCCAGTGAATAGGTTAGTGTGCTGTTTTTTTTTTACAGGCATGGTTGCACCATAGTACAACCATGGCAGTCTTGCATCGTAGACCACCACCCTATCTTCACATCCGTATAGGTCGCAGGGCTGCTTGCGTGTGCGCTCTTTTGGTTTCTGAGGTTCTGGGTGTGTGTTAAGAAAAGCAACATCATACTCTATGCCTACCCATCCCCAACCCCACCCCGCCCCCAAAAAAAGAGATGAGTCAGTTTCAATATGAATCATTGTGTGGCTTCCTACATGAATTTTAACCTTGGGGATTTATGCTGATCTCGCTTAATAGCTGATGCATACAAGAGGTTGTGTTTCGGTTGGTGTTGGTACAGTAGTTCCTCATCATTAACTACTGTGAAGTCTCGCCTTAGCACCTTTACATTAATTGCCATAATGATCAAAAAGGGAAGTAGGAAACCCACAGACCTGTCATGTGAAAAATGTTATAGTTTCACTTTGTGTACTTTTAAGGAAGTTCATATCACATTTAATATTGTGTATGGTAATTCATTTTTTTTGTGTTACATTAGTAGCAGCAAAGAACATGTGGCAGTTACTTTTCCGTGACCTGCGTTGAAACCACCAGCTGAATGTGTGGTTGAGGTGTTGACACACTAGTGAGAAAAGTGGACCAGATTGATGCATGTCTTTGCATGAGAGCAGCAATAGGAATTCTCTCTTAACTTCAGGACCTGTCTCTGCCCTGCATCTTGCTGTAATCTATCGACATAACACCTTCCTGCACCCCGTCCTGGCTGGCTGCTAATTTTCAAATTTCTTGCAGATTCTTGTATTGTCACTGCCAAACACATCAAATTTACTACAGCTCTTGCAGATTAACAGAAAACAAGCAATGTAATAGTGTGATAAATATCATAATTAAACTAAGCAGAGGATGATTTAAAGGGATAGTTCAGTTCTCATTCACATAGTGCACATTTGCCACGCTGTGAAATAATCATGTATAATTACGTAACATTACGACACATGAAGCAAATACACAGAAATCTTGAAAACAACTCTGACTCATAATGTTACATTATTATTTCATAGCATGGTGAATGTGCAGGTCACAACTTCTCCATGAGGGCGTTTTGGAGTTGTTGGATTGTGTATTGAGTTTGATCAGGGACAGGGGACCTGTACCATTCACCTCCATTGTGTTCACTGAGCAGCTCACGTTTCTGACCCGCAGATCTCAACACAACATGCACCGATAATTAAAAGTAATGAACCTACCCCTATGACTATAGGGATTATGGCAATAGGCAAATTTGCCAAAATGTTGAACTATCCCTTTAAAGCCTTTGGTATTATGTTGACTTGCATGGTTAACTGTACATATAAATTGAATTGATGCATCTGTGAATACCTGCTGTACAAAAGGGGCTATTAAAAGCTGCCCCACATCACACCCTAACTCCATGTTGGCACACATGTAGCTTTCAGACACAAACATGTCAGTTGCAACAGATAATCACAACCAGAGCATGAGCAGTAAACAACCATCACTACTATATGTACTGTATATGGC